>NC_058404.1:155426305-155565222 GCF_002201575.2 Neomonachus schauinslandi
TAAATAAATAAATAAATAAATAAATAAATAAATAAATAAATAAATAAATAAATAAATAAATAAATAAAACTTGTTGCTCGTAAGCCAGCCAGGCAACAGATGCTCTGTTATAATGCCTCAGGGTCTTCAGTGGAGGAATATCTGGTTGAACACAAGGGCAAGACAATAAATGACACAGTGAAATTGTAGGTTAAGCACCCTAAAGCTAGGTAGTATTCCAAAATTGAAGGAGTAGTGGCCTTTGTATTCCAATGTCCAAAGGAACCACGTTAAATGATTTCAGGAGTGTGTTATGGACTGGGGTCAAATATAAATGCTGTAGCCTTCTTAAAGTCTGTAGTCTTATGAGTCAAGAGACCTCGTGTCAAAAATAAATGCCTTCTGTTACAGATACATTTTCTTTCAAGCCAATAGAATGAAAGAAAACCCACATGATTGTCTCTGTCATATGGCTAGCTGCTTAAATGGTTCTCAGGTTTTTGTTTTTTTTTTTTTTAAACAACCTGAAGGTCTAAATGTCCTGGAGATTAAGAATCTCGCCTTGCAGAATTTTTACCCCTGTTGTCACTTTCAATTGGATTTTGTATTATAGTGATCCTGATGAAACTCAAGAAATTGAAGTTCAAAACAATTGTGGAGTAACTTGTGTGTGTATATAAACATATAAAGATGCAGGGGAAAAAAAACCCAATGATGTTACTTGGTAAAAATATTTGCAATTAAATAATGTGAAAGAATCTATGGAAGTTTATCAAGGTGTTTCAATTTGATATTGAAAATATATAGCTGGGCACCTGGCTGGCTCAGTCTGTATTGCATGTGACTCCTGATCTCAGGGTCATGAGTTCAAGCTCCACGTTGGGCATAGAGCTTATTTACAAGAAAAAAGAAAAAGAAAAAGAAAAAGAAAAAAGGAAAAAAAATATATGGAATAAGCCTACTTAAGGAATCATGTAATAAAATGAAGACAATCATTCATCTCTAGATAACAATCTCAATGAATTGGAAACAGTTGGGGACATAAGCATTTGTGTTACAGCTTTATTTGTTATAACAATATTTTAGTATTTATTCACATAGGTGGAGAAAGAGGAAGCAGACAGAGAGAGACTGTGCAGGAGAGGGTGGAGAGAAGAGAATTGTGCATGGAAGAAAAAAATATCTTTATAATCTAGACCAAGAAAATTATTACTGTATTACAATAGTCACACTGATAGTAAGTAAGAGAAGTGCTAATACATCAGTTATTATAAGTTGCAGAAGCCACACCTTCCATGGGTTTCAGTTTCTTCATTAAGGACGTAAGTGTTTTGTACTAGAGACCTTTAAGATAGAAGAATTCTACAGTTTGACAGACTAAGTTAACCTCGCTATACCTCCACTTTTAGCCAAATCTATTAAATAATTTGAGCTTTGCATTGCTCAGCTATAAAACTAGAATAATTTTATCTACCTCAAAGAATTATGATGAAAATTAAATGAAATAGTAAATATTGGCTGTTCTGGTATAATTTTAAAAAAATATTTTATTTATTCATATGAGAGGGAGAGAGAGAGAGCATGAATGGAGGGGAGGGGCAGACGGAGAGGGAGAAGCAGACTCTCCTGCTATGCAAGGAGCCTCATGTGTGGCTCAATCCCAGGCCCCAGAGATCATGACCTGAGCCAAAGGCAGAGGCTTAACCAACTGAGTCACCCAGGCACTCCTGTTCTGGTATAATTAACATAGTATGTGGCATAGAATAAATGTTGTTTAATGCTGGTGTTTCTTTTTCTGTTAATTTATATAATAATTCTACCATCAATGTAAGAGACCTGTGAATTGTCCTTTTGGAGTGCTTCTTCCTACTGATTTGGTGAATATTTCTAGTCATCAACTGAACAAAACCTCAGTCTCTTTCACATGAACAATGGCAGGAAGTCAGTGCTCTCATCCTGGAATGGTGCCACTTAAACATGTGTGTTTTTATTTATAATCTCATCTTGTGGGCGCCTGGGTGGCTCAGTTGGTTAAGCGACTGCCTTCGGCTCAGGTCATGATCCTGGAGTCCCGGGATCGAGTCCCGCATCGGGCTCCCTGCTCAGCAGGGGGTCTGCTTCTCCCTCTGCCCTCTTCCCTCTCGTGCTCTCTCTCATTCTCTCTCTCAAATAAATAAATAAAATCTTTAAAAAATATATATATAATCTCATCTTGTTGGGTTAATCTGATGCTGATAATATATAGAAGTCTTTTGGATTTCTAATTTTTGCCTTTTTTTCAATTTGTTATTATTTTTTAAAAGTTATATGTGGGCCATATGTATCATTGTGCAAAATATATTAAAAAATGTATACTACATCTTTGCAGTGGATGGAACTTGGGCCATAGTGCTCTGGACTTTCTTCCCATTTGGCCTGAGTATATTGTCTGTATTCCTTTTTTACAGAGATTCAAACTTCACCATCATGCAGCTCATGGATTTCATCTTGTATATAAGATTACCATGAGATTTTGTTACTGTCCTACTGAAATTCTAAAATACTCTATGTCTATGGTCCACCTGATCTGTCATCCTAAAGTGTGAATCAATAAGGGAACTGATGTCAGTCTAGCATGCCTCATGCCTAGCCATGACTACTCCCCTTTCTAAATACTTTACAAGCTCCTTTTTAAATAATTCATTTGAAGATTCTGTCTGGTTCCAGGTTCACTGGTATTTTTTCATCATTTTTGCCCTTTCAAAAATTGTAATATCATTTCCCCATATCTTTTCTTTCACAACTGTCCAGCTGGTTCATGATTACTCAAAAATTACTACCAATAAGCAGTCTTACTACAACTTTTCTCAGTGACCTGGTACAATTGTTTCTATAGCTGAAGATCGAATTCACTGAAGAATATAATAAGTATTTCTTTTTTACCAACCCTCAATCATCTTTAGCTTCTGTTCAGATTATACATTAATCACACCTTTTCTAGACTGAGATTCTGCTTTTTGACAGAGGCAGGGGAAGTAAAATTCAGGTTTCGTAACTCCCTCTGTTTGCTACATTTACTGACCCAAGCTGTGAGTATATCCTTTCTTTGTTCTTCTTACTCTAGTATAATTAACAACATCTCACCCCCTTCTCTTTTTCTACCTTATCATTTTTATAAGACTCAAGGCATTCTGGATAGGCATACTTAACCCCGAGTACATGATATTTCCCTTCACAAAGGAGTCAATCTTTAAGCATAACCAAAGATGTTTGACATCTAACTTTAACTATAATCTACACTCAAATGCTTGTTCCCTGAAAGTTATTGGAGATGTTGTTTACATTTGGTGTGAAAGAAAATATTATTTGTGCTTCTCTAAATATGTTTTGAATGGGTCATTTTAAAAGGACTTGTGCATTTAAACTTTGGCATTTAGAGTCTCCTCAGCCAAACTGTTATGATAGAATGTCTAAAAATATTCTAAGAATTCTGAAAGTAAACATAAATAACCCATGTCTTAAATAGTGTTTTCTGGGAAACAGACACTGACATGGAGATTAGCATGCTTGTAGTTTATTAGGGAGTACTTTCAGGATCAATGCCTATTATGGAGTGAGGGAAGAAAGACTGAGATTAGTGGAGGTTATAAAGCTATGCAGGAAGCCCTGAATTAGAGATGTCCTTATATTAAGCAAGGCGGTCAGGATTTCAAACCCCTGCAATGACCTGAAACAAATGAGGACTGCCCTTGATGAGATAACTTCAAATGAGACACTTGCGTTTGGTCCAGGGCAGTTTTCGGAGAATGAATACCTAACTCCTAAGGAGAATCTGGAAAAAATACTATAATATCTACTGCAATTCACTTCTTGTGCCACTAAGATCCATTTGCCTCATATAATAATTAGATCTCATCTTTGAACAGATTCTCAGAAATTCTGATGAGTCTCTAATTCCTGGGGAAACTTACAGGAAAAAGGTTAATGGGACAAATAAGAAACAGTTGTCTCATTGCAATTGGTCTTAGGACTGCAACTGATACTTATTATCTCTCTCTACTACTCATTTTAATCTCCTCTTCTTTGTTTAGAAACTCTGAGGGTCTAGATTTCTAATGTGGTAAGCCCTCATCCCTGCACCCTTACTCAACATGCCTTTCTCATGTTGTATCTTCTATATTTGTCAATTTTTGATAAAATCTGGGCAGGGGAATACCCATAGATGCACTTATGGATGGCAAACATGTTTTCTTGGTCCCATGGTATAATAGCAGCCTACCTTCTCCTGACACTTCAGGTCACAAAGAATCAATTTTAACTCAGACCCTGTGTCTAACAGTCCTTGAAATGTCAGAGTATTCTCTGCTCCTTCCCCCCAACCCCATGCACAGTTATGTGAATAAATACCTGCAGGTCCCATTGGTGAAGGAATGTAGAATTATTACCTTATACACTTGCTATAATGTTGTAGAGTCCTTGTTCTTAGAGAATCTTATCTCTCAGTGAATGATTTCCAAGTTTGAAAATTGACTCAGGGCCCTTGGGGATCAGCTGCTCTAAGCAACTGGTTATTCAACCTTGATTTCTTTTTATTGTATAAATTAACGCCTTTGTTGCTCATCTATATTGTTCCAAGTTTGCTGTGTTTTGTTTTTTTAAAGTTGAAGATCTAATTTACTTTATTAAGTGATTCATGAATTGGACAGCATCCCATCTAACAAGTAGAGAGGTGTTCCCTGCTGTGTTCTATTAATCATGCCCATAACTGCATCTCAGACTGCCTTGGCTTCCATCTGACCTGGCTACCCATGCAATAATTACTCCCAGTTATTATGCCTCCACTTGGCCTCTATTATTAGGGGTCTCAGTTCTGTAACAGTATCTCCTACCCTTATTTCTAGCCTATAGAAGACAGCCCCTATTGAGAGTCTCATTAAGTGTTCTCTCTAGAGCATTCCTTGTTGCTGGTAAATGGGGTATCCTTTGGACTCTCTTAAGGATATTAGTCAGCTTATACTGTATATCTATTCCAGCTTCTCTGAGCCAATCATCTCTTCTTCTACTCTCTACTGTGGCAGTTCTGGCATTTCTACTTCACATAGTGTGGGTCATCAGACACTACTGCTTCCTAGCTGTGTATTAGCACTATGTCCTGGGGCCTTATCAGGGTGTTCAATACTTATCCCTGGAGAGTGCTCCATATTGATACATTCTTATTTATCCAACTTTATATTCTGCTCTTCTTAATCCAGCTCCTTTAGAATCCATTCCCAGTTACATTCATGCTACTCTTGCTGGTACATGTACTGCAGCCCTTTTAGGTTATAGTGCCTTTCCTTCCTTGGCGGACCTGACATTTTTCTGACCAAATTGTATTTGCACTTAATTCTAGTTATTGGTCTAGTGACCAGGATGAAAGATGAAGATAGCATCTGAGGGGATGGTGGTGCATTGTGTGTTGAGGGGCCTCTGCATCATCTTCATGGAAGGACAGAATCCTAGTTTAACCAAGAGAAATGAGTCAGTTCTATAAGGTCCAAGGGTTCAGAAAGACTTGGGATTTCAAAAATTTTTGAGTAAGGCAATACCAGTGCTTTTATCCCAAGTCTCAGGGTCTCATTCCTTCCCGATCAGGACTCTGATTTTAATTTATTAGCTCCACCACCCTTATAATAAAATCCTGGGCAAGATCTTTAACTTTCTCTGGCTACAGGAGATAATAGTCTCCTTAATGAGCTCCAAGGGGACCCTGTCACCTTCATCGTTTTATTTTCCTTTACCAAAGGATATATAATCCTGTAAAATAACCACCCAATTCCATAGTTCTGAGAAGTACTTTTTTCCCCCAAGCCCCTCTAACATCTGAGATATTCTACCAGCCAGGACATTCCTTTACATTGGTATACCATCCCAACTTATCACCAATAAAACCTTCAACAACTTCACCACTACTCACTATTATATGCTGAGGGCTATTGGCACTCTTCCCACCCACGAGGGGGTCTTCACTGCTAGCTGACTGGAAATCCAGCTACCGAATTCCAGTTTAGAATCTACTTCCTGGAATGAGTCCTGACACCAACTGATATAGGTCAGATTTCTTGGGAATCAGAATCCACCAATAGATGGATTACTCCACTGTGCTCTTGGAAACAACATCTTGAGAGAGTGAGAGGGACAAGACTAAAGTGAGAAAGACTTTGAACTTTGATACAAAAACAAAAGAGACTTCAGCCAACCCCATAGGGATCATTGAAGTTGGGATGGTTCTTTTGAGATGTTCTTCATTCAGTCTTCAGATACAAGCTGCTCTCAGGACAGGGAATATCCTTGGAGGAAGCAGCTCCCTTGTCTAATGAAACTCTTATCTGTGAGCTGTCAGCTTGCAGCTCTCCTAGCAGCTGGGGGAATGAGTGTCTCAATCTATAAGGCGTCATCTGAGCAGTGCACTATAGCATCAGTTACCCGATCTTATGAAGTTTAGAACCATTGCAGGATAAAACTTATTTCCATGGGGGTTGGGAAATGTGACATAATAGGGCAATATAGTGAAATGTTGTCTTATCAATTGTATTTTCAGCCAGCATGATAATAATGCACTGAATGAAACATTTAGAATTCTCAAAAATGTACTTAAAAAATTTTAATTTGTTGATGAACGGTTTCTCTTTTACATTCCTTTGGTTTTAAAGATTATTGAACTAATACCGATTACCATGCTTTCAGTTTCATGTAAAACACTGCCCAAAATGTGACTTAAATAATTTAGACATGTATTTACAGAACAGTAAAATGTGGGACTAGCATTTTATAGGGTTAGTTCAGAAACCCAACCACGTCAATGGGGGGCTAGATCCTTCTGTATTTTTACTCTGTCCTCAGTGACACTCTAAGAACTGCAACCTGACAAAAATGTTTCAGAGTAGGAAGGAAGTGGATGGGGGAAAAACACTTGCCCTACTTCTCTCCATTTATGTCAGAAATTAAAATTTTTCCAAAGCCCCTTATGCCCACTGTCCAGAAATTTTTCACTTGATTACTCCTAGAATTTCAAAGAGGGATGAGAATACTACAGTTAGCTTAGACCAATTCATTAACTGCCTGGAACAGGGCTTATTGCCTCTCATCTCAACTAAACTGACATCTATAAAAAAAAAAGGGGGAGGACAAAGATGTTGAATAGGAAACCAATTTCTTTTGCCACAGTTACTGGAGAGGAATTGGGCTTATGTGTAAATCAGGATGTGGAGGATGATAGGTTTACATTTAAGGAATGGTAGAAGAGTGGGTGTGATTGTATTATACAAAATTCTATTAACTCACAAAGGAACAATTCTCTAAAATGTTGAAGAAAACACTGCATTGGGAGAGTTTAAGTAAATCTAATGTCTTACTAATCATTAGACGGTATGTCATTTATGATTTTGATTAAATAAACTCATAGTTTATCATTTCAATATATGACATATCAATAACAGCTGAAAATGATGACAGGTAACTTTTCACTTCAGTAATGTTTTTCTACATTCAAAAAATTATTGTTATTTTAGCAAGATAATGGAGTATAATGCTCACTACTGAGAGCACAGTGCTCTTGATTTTCTCTGTCCCACCACACACACACACACATACACACATACACACACACACATACACACAACACACACACACACACACACACGGGACCACAGTCCTTTGATATAGACACAGCCTTCAGCTAGGGTATGTACATCTTAAAAGAACTAATTATGGGACACCTGGGTGGCTCAGTCAGTTAAGCGGCTGACTCTTGATTTCTGCTCAGGTCATGATCTCAGGTCGTGGGATTCTGCCCTGCATTAGGCTCTGTGCTCAGTATGGAATCTGCTTGACATTCTCTCTCTCCCTCTGCCCTTTCCCCCCACCGACCCCCAGTTCGTGCTCTCTCTCTCAAAATAAATAAATAAAATCTTTAAAAATAAATAAATAAAAGAACTAATTACTTTCAAATGTTGTTGTGAATGACTGAAAGTGATACCTGCCTCTTTAACTTTGTTGTGTCCCTTTTCTTACACCTCTGACACAGCTTAGTTTAGCTTTCTACCAGTAAAAATTCATAGTTATGTAGTATTTTTGGCTTCTGTTTTCTAATAACTTCCTGTACTTTTAACATTACTCCAGATTATTCTGATGTCTTTGGCTCCAGTTCTTTGCTTTGGAAACTGAAGCAACACTCACTGCTGTGTGAGGGCTGGTTTCTCACCTGTGGCCCTTTCTCAGTTGAGCTTGCCAACTGAGCAGCAAAGAGGTTCAAGTTCAACCCCTTTCGCTCAAAGATTTTAAAGTTTTTTTTCCCCCTACATTTAATCCTTTTAATAATCTAAATTTTAAAAAAAATTAAACCAATTTTCAGAATGTTTTGTTTTATTCATAATGAAGTTTCTCTAAAAGAGAAATCTCTATGGTATATTTAAACTTCAATCTATATGTTTTTCAATTAAAAAGTAATTGTTTTTCAATTTTATTTCTTCCAGGGTACTTTTTTTTTTTTTTAAGATTTATTTATTTATTTGAGAGAGGTTGGGGAGGGGCAGAGGAAGAGGACTAGAGAGAATTTCCAGCTGACTTTCTGCCAGGTGGGGAGCCTGAAGTGGGGCTTAATCCCTCAACCCTGACATTATGACCTGAATGAAAATCAAAAGTCTGCCACTTAACACACTGAGCCATCCAGGTACCCCTAAGGGTACCTTTTAAGTAGATTCTTTACAATGTTACACTTTTTAAGAAGACTAGTTCATGATTATATTTTTATCCCATGATACTAGAATTAGTAAAATTTTCTTTATTTTCAGGTAACATGATTTTATATACAGAAAATTCTCAAGATTCTACCAAAATATTCCTATATCTAATCAATGAATTTGACAAAATTGCAGAATACAAAATTATTATACAAAAATTGTGATGTTTCCATATGCTAACAATAAATTATCTGAAAAAGAAATAAAGAGAATAATTCCATTTACAATAGCATCAAAACAACAAATACTTAGGGGGTAAATTTAACCAAGGAGTGAAAAATCTCTACTCTGAAAACTACAAGACACTGATGAAAGAAATCAAAGAGGACAAATAAATGGAAGGGTATCCTATATTCCTGGATTGGGGTAATTAACATGGTTAAAATGTCCATACTTCCCAAACTATTTATAGATTCAATACAACCCCTGTCAGGATCCTAATGGCATTTTTTACAGAGGTAGAAAAAACAATCCTGAAATTTATATGAAACCACAAAAGACCCCAAATAGCCAAAGCAATCCTGAGAAAGAAGTTTGTTTCATACTTCCTGGTTTCAAGCTATAATAAAAAACTACAGTAATGAAAACAGTATGGTACTGGCCTAAAAACAGACACACAGACCAATGGAACAGACCTGAGAGGTCACACAAATCTGTGCATATATGGTCAATTATTATTTGACAAGGGAGCCAAGAATACTCTACGGAGAAAAGACAGTCTCTTCCGTAAATGGTGCTGGGAAAATTGCATAGTACATTCAAATGAATGAAACTAGACCCCTATCTTAACACCACTTACAAAAATTAGGCTGGAAACCATAGAATTCCTGGAAGAAAACATAGGAAAAGTTCACCAAAGTCCAATATAAGATAAATAAGTACTGGAGGTGTTATGTACAATATGATGACTATAGTTAACACTATGGTATGGTATATCTGAAAGTTGCCAGGAGCAAATCTTAAACATACACATCACAAGGAGAAAAATATATATATTTTTTGTATCTATATCAAATTAGGCATACTAACTAAACCTATGTGGTAATCATTTTACAGTATGTATAAGCCAAGTCACTACACTGTATGCCTTAAACTTATATAGTACTGTGTGTCAATTATTTCTCAATAAAACTGAAAGAAAAAAAGTAAAAGGATTAGAATGAATAAAAGGAAACTTCAGGCACAAAACTTTTTTCTATGTTGTTACATGTGTGATTATGTGTCTCTGTGTGTGTTTGTAGACTGGTTCAGAATATAAAATGTATTTCTTACTTATAGACTATGATTAAGGAGTTCTGAAGTCATGACACTAAGTTACATATTAAAAGCTTTCCAAATCAGTGGTGCCTGGGTGGCTCTGTTGTTAAGTGTCTGCCTTAGGCTCAGGTCATGATCTCAGGGTCCTGGGATTGAGCCCCACATCAGGTTCCCTGCTCAGCGGGAAGCCTGCTTCTCCTTCTCCCACTCCCCCTTCTTGTGTTCCCTCTCTTGCTGTCTCTCTCAGTCAAATAAATAAAATCTTAAAAAATAAAATAAAAAGCTTTCCAATCAGAAATAAGTCAAAGGCATTTTTATTACATAATATCAGAATAATATATATGGAAGGAAATTATCCCTATCCATTACTTTTGAAAAGGTTTAAAATGTTAACTAAAATTGTATAGAAAGTCTAAATATGATTTGAATAATTAATAGTATGATAAACATTTATCAGTTATTATAATTTATTCTGAAATTATAGCTGGTAAATCATCAATACCACTATTGTATAAATACAATAGTGCATTTGTATTTGTATTGTAGTGCAATAGTTCTGCATAGCAGAACTAGGAATTAAATCAAAGACTGCTGATTTCTGGCTTCAATTATGTAAAAAATATGTATTTTTTTTAGAAGAGGGAGGGGCAGAGGGGAGAATCTCAAGCAGGTCCTTGCCCAGTGCTGAGCCTGACGCTGGGTTCGATCTCACAACCCTGAGATCATGACCTGAGCTGAAATTAAGAGTCAGATGCTTAACCAGCTGAGCCACCCAGGTACCCCAGGCCTCAGTTATATTTAAAACAGTAGTGTGATCTAATTTTAAAGATTGTTTTAGTAAATTAACTGGAGTGCCTTTAAAATATATTAAAGCTCTATGGAAATTTTGCATTATGTTCCATTAAACATACTAAAAAATATAAACCCTTATTTCTTTGTTTTCCTGGAACATGTAATATTATTATCTCTGCTCTAATTCTGACTTTCTAGAGAAACTATCAAGAAATGAATATTAATTATTTACAGAATATTCTTGACTACACATTTCCATGTATTCCTATATTGAATTTGCAAGGTTACTTTCTTGCAGTCTATAAATGGAATTTATTTTGAGACGTTCAATTAAGAAAAGTGTAAGAATTGTCCTATAGCAAATGAGTCAAAGAAAAAGCCATATGGAGTTTCATAGCATGCAGCAATTTCCACATTCCTTGGCAACCAAAGGATTATCTGGGTCAAAATGCCCCTTTAACAAGAAGTCAATATGGAATGAGACATGTATTTTAGTAAAGATTTTCTCTTTTCAAGGTATAATGAGTAACGCCACCCATTAAAAGTTAATTTACTTTGGGGAGGAGTAGGAGACCTGGATTTCGTCTCCTCTCAGGAATTCAGCTGGATAGAGATCAAACCATTCTGAACACCTACAAACTCAACAGGAGATGGAAGAAAAGAAGAGCAACAACTCTCTGAACAGAAAAGCGACCACTTTCTGGAAGGTAGGACGTGCGCATAAGTGAATCCGAGGCGATATTCCGGAGGATAGACGGCGGGGGAGGGGCCTCCGTCTGCCGCTTCTGGCAAGTGATAGAACCACGGAGCACAAAATCGGAACTTTTAAAAGTCTGCTCCGCTGAGGGACGTCACTCTGGTGGCTAAGCGGGGGGTGGAACCCTCCGGGACAGTGTGGTCTCAGGACCCTCGGGGTCACAGAAAGACCAGGGCTGCCTGAGTGTGGCAGAGCTCCCAGGTATCGGAGCAGGGAAGCCGGCTGCAGAGGCGGAGCCCAGGTGCGGGCTCTCAGCTCAGGGTTGCCATAAACCGTGATCCGCGGCACAGTCGGGCCACTGCTCCTCCAGCAGGGACCCAACAAGCGGCAGGTCCGGAGAGACTCACCTTCCTCCCCGGGGAGGAGCCGCACAGGAGTGCGCCGCAGGGATCTGCTGGGTTTGGAGACTCCACCCGGGGTCGGGTGCCAGAGATAGAAACGCGCGGTCACAGGCCAGGTGAGCACGGAGTGCGGCCGGAGACCGGGGAGACGGGAGTGACTGACGGCTTTTCTCTGGGGGCTCACTGAGGAGCGGGGCCCCGAGTTCTCGGCTCCTCCAGGACAGAGATTGGGAGGCCGCCATTTTCACTCTCCGCCTCCAAAGCTGTACGGAAAGCTCGCAGGGAACAAAAGCCCCGGAGAGCAAACCCGAGCAGATTACTTAGCCAGGAGGGGGCAAGGGCAGAGCAATTCCGCCTCCGGCAAAGACATTGGGAAACCACGGCAACAGGCCCCTCCCCAGAAGATCAGCGAGAACAGCCAGCCAAGACCAAGTTTACCGATCAATGAGAACGGCAGAACTCCAGCTCTAGGGGACTACTGCACATAGAATTCATGGCTTTTTTACCATGATTCTTTAGTCTTTCAAAGTTAATTATTTTTTTTAACTGTCTTTTTTTTTCTTTTTTTTTTGAGTTTTTCTTTTTCCCTTTTTCAACCAACATCTTATCAATCCCTTCTTTTTAAAAAAACATTTTTATTTTTCATTTTTAGAGTCATATTCTATCCCTTCATAGTAGTTACCCGTATTTTTGGCATATATATATAAGTTGTTCTCTCTTTAAAATTTTGAGATAGTTTCTTCTAACAGATTAAAATATACCCTAAATCTCTAGTATATGGTTTTTTCTACTCCCCTGCCTGATCACATTCTCTCCCTTTTTTTTTCTTTTTTTAAATCCTCTTCTTTCTTTTTTCAAACAACTTCTTATCAATTCCTTTTATAAAATTTTTTATAATTTCCATCTTTACAGTCATATTCCATCCCTTCATCATATCAACCCTTATTTTTGTACATATATAAGTTTTTCTTTCTTTAAAATTTTGGGAGGCACTTTCTTCTAAAAGACCAAAATACACCCCAAATCTAGTGTGTGGCACTGATCTATATACCAGCCTGATCATAACTGATCACATTCTGTTTTTTTTTGTTGTTGTTCTGTTTTGTTTGTTTTTATCTTTATCTTTTTCTTTTTTTTCTCTCTTTCCGTTTCTTTTTCCACTGCTTCAGGTCTTTTCTGTTTTGTTTAGAGTATATTTTCTGGGGACGTTGTTACTCTGCTAGCATTTTGTTCTCTCATTAATCTGTTCTCCTCTGCACAAAATGACAAGACGGAAAAAATCACCTCAACAAAAAGAACAAGAGGTAGTACCGACTGCCAGGGACCTACTCAATATGGACGTTAGTACGATGTCAGATCTAGAGTTCAGAATCATCACTTTAAAGATACTAGCTGGGCTTGAAAAAAATATGGAAGTTATTAGAGAAACCCTTTCTGGAGAAGTAAAAGAACTAAAATCTAACCAAGTAGAAATCAAAAAGGCTATTAATGAGGTGCAATCAAAAATGGGGGCGCTAACTGCTAGGATAAATGAGGCAGGAGAGAGAATCAGTAATATAGAAGACCAAATGATGGAAAATAAAGAAGCTGAGGAAAAGAGAGAGAAACAACTACTGGATCACGAGGGCAGAATTCAAGAGATAAGCGATACCATAAGACGAAACAATATTAGAATAATTGGGATCCCAGAAGAAGAAGAAAGAGAGAGAGGGGCAGAAGGTATAATGAAGCAAATTATAGCAGAGAACTTCCCTAATTTGGGGAAGGAAACAGGCATGAAAATGCAGGAAGCACAGAGAACCCCTCTCAAAATCAATAAAAATAGGTCAACACCCCGACATCTAATAGTAAAACTTACGAGTCTCATAGACAAAGAGAAAATCCTGAAAGCAGCTCAGGAGAAGAGATATGTAACCTACAAAGGTAGAAACATTAGATTGGCAACAGACCTATCCACAGAGACCTGGCAGGCCAGAAAGGACTGGCAGGATATATTCAGAGCACTAAATGAGAAAAATATGCAGCCAAGAATCCTATATCCAGCTAGGCTGTCATTGAAAATTGAAGGAGAGATAAAAAGCTTCCAGGACAAACAAAAACTAAAGGAATTTGCAAACACGAAACCAGCCCTACAAGAAATATTGAAAGGGGTCCTCTAAGCAAAGAGAGACCCTAAAAGCAACATAGACCAGAAAGGAACACAGACAATATACGGTAACAGTCACCTTACAGGCAATACAATGGCACTAAATTCATATCTTTCAATAGTTACCCTGAATGTAAATGGGCTAAATGCCCCAATCAAAAGACACAGGCTATCAGACTGGATTAAAAAACAAGACCAATCGATATGCTGTCTGCAAGAGACTCATTTTAGACCCAAAGACACCCCCAGATTGAAAGTGAGGGGGTGGAAAATGATTTACCATACTAATGGACACCAAAAGAAAGCTGGGGTGGCAATCCTTATATAAGACAAATTAGATTTTAAACTAAAGACTGTAATAAGAGATGAGGAAGGACATTATATCCTACTTAAAGGATCTATCCAACAAGAAGATCTAACAATTGTAAATATCTATGCCCCTAACATGGGAGCAGCCAATTATATAAAGCAATTAATAACAAAAGCAAAGAAACACATTGACAACAATACAATAATAGTGGGGGACTTTAACACCCCCCTCACTGAAATGGACAGACCGTCTAAGCAAAAGATCAACAAGGAAATAAAGACTTTAAATGACACACTGGACCAAATGGACTTCACAGACCTATTCAGAACATTCCATCCCAAAGCAACAAAATACACATTCTTCTCTAGTCCCCATGGAACATTCTCCAGAATAGATCACATCCTAGGTCATAAATCAGGTCTCAACTGGTACCAAAAGATTGGGATCATTCCCTGCCTATTTTCAGACCACAATGCTTTGAAACTAGAACTCAATCACAAGAGGAAAGTCGGAAAGAACACAAATACATGGAGGCTAAAGAGCATCCTACTGAAGAATGAATGGGTCAACCAGGAAATTAAAGAAGAATTAAAAAAATACATGGAAACCAATGAAAATGAAAACACAACTATTCAAAATCTTTGGGATGCAGCAAAGGCAGTCCTAAGAGGAAAGTATATAGCAATACAAGCCTTTCTCAAGAAACAAGAAAGGTCTCAAGAACACAACCTAACCCTACACCTAAAGGAGCTGGAGAAAGAACAGCAAATAAAGCCTAAACCCAGCAGGAGAAGAGAAATAATAAAGATCAGAGCAGAAATCAATGAAATAGAAACTAAAAGAACAGTAGAACAGATCAACGAAACTAGGAGCTGGTTCTTTGAAAGAATTAACAAGATTGATAAACCCCTGGCCAGACTTATCAAAAAGAGAAGAGAAATGACCCACATCAACAAAATCATGAATGAAAGAGGAGAGATCACAACCAACACCAAAGAAATACAAACAATTATAAGAACATATTATGAGCAACTCTATGCCAGCAAATTAGATAACCTGGAAGAAATGGATGCATTCCTAGAGATGTATCAACTACCAAAACTGAACCAGGAAGAAATAGAAAACCTGAACAGACCTATAACCACTAAGGAAATTGAAGCAGTCATCAAAAATCTCCCAAAAAACAAAAGGCCAGGGCCAGATGGCTTCCCAGGGGAATTCTACCAAACATTCCAAAAATTCCAAAGAATTAATACCTATTCTTCTGAAACTGTTCCAAACAATAGAAATGGAAGGAAAACTTCCAAACACATTTTATGAGGCCAGCATTACCTTGATCCCCAAACCAGACAAAGACCCCATCAAAAAGGAGAATTACAGACCAATATCCCTGATGAACATGGATGCAAAAATTCTCACCAAAATACTAGCCAATAGGATCCAACAGTACATTAAAAGGATTAGTCACCACGACCAAGTGGGATTTATCCCTGGGCTGCAAGGTTGGTTCAACATCCGCAAATCAATCAACGTGATACAATACATAAACAAAAGAAAGAACAAGAATCATATGATCCTCTCAATAGATGCAGAAAAAGCTTTTGACAAAGTACAGCATCCTTTCTTGATCAAAACTCTTCAGAGTATAGGCATAGAGGGTACATACCTCAATATCATAAAAGCCATCTATGAAAAACCTACAGCGAATATCATTCTCAATGGGGAAAAACTGAGAGCTTTCCCCCTAAGGTCAGGAATGTGGCAGGGATGTCCACGATCACCACTGCTATTCAACATAGTATTGGAAGTCCTAGCCACAGCAATCAGACAACAAAAAGAAATGAAAGCATCCAAATTGGCAAGGAAGAAGTCAAACTCTCACTCTTTGCAGATGATATGATACTTTATGTGGAAAACCCCAAAGACTCCACCCCCAAACTGCTAGAACTCATACAGGAATTCAGTAAAGTGGCAGGATATAAAATCAATGCACAGAAGTCAGTGGCATTCCTATACACCAACAACAAGACAGAAGAAAGAGAAATTAAGGAGTCGATCCCATTTACAATTGCACCCAAAACCATAAGATACCTAGGAATAAATCTAACCAAAGAGACAAAGGATCTGTACTCAGAAAACTATAAAATACTCATGAAAGAAATTGAGGAAGACACAAAGAAATGGAAAAACGTTCCATGCTCATGGATTGGAAGAACAAATATTGTGAAGATGTCAATGCTACCTAGAGCAATCTACACATTCAATGCAATCCCCATCAAAATACCACCCACTTTTTTCAAAGAAATGGAACAAATAATCCTAAAATTTGTATGGAACCAGGAAAGACCCCGCATAGCCAGAGGAATGTTGAAAAAGAAAAGCAAAGCTGGCGGCATCACAATTCCGGACTTCCAGCTCTATTACAAAGCTGTCGTCATCAAGACAGCATGGTACTGGCACAAAAACAGACCCATAGATCAATGGAACAGAATAGAGAGCCCAGAAATGGACCCTCAATTCTATGGTCAACTCATCTTTGACAAAGCAGGAAAGAATGTCCAATGGAAAAAAGACAGTCTCTTCAACAAATGGTGTTGGGAAAATTGGATAGCCACATGCAGAAAAATGAAACTGGACCATTTTCTTACACCACACACAAAAATGGATTCAAAATGGTTGAAAGACCTCAATGTGAGACAGGAGTCCATCAAAATCCTAAAGGAGAACACAGGCAGCAACCTCTTTGACATCAGCCGAAGCAACTTCTTCCTAGAAACATCGCCAAAGGCAAGGGAAGCAAGGGCAAAAATGAACTATTGGGACTTCATCAAGATAAAAAGCTTTTGCAAAGCAAAGGAAACAGTCAAC
This sequence comes from Neomonachus schauinslandi, assembly GCF_002201575.2. Classification (NCBI taxonomy): domain Eukaryota; kingdom Metazoa; phylum Chordata; class Mammalia; order Carnivora; family Phocidae; genus Neomonachus; species Neomonachus schauinslandi. The sequence goes on from NC_058404.1 coordinate 155,443,515, forward strand.
AAAACCAAAAGACAACCGACAGAATGGGAGAAGATATTTGCAAATGACATATCAGATAAAGGGCTAGTATCCAAAATCTATAAAGAACTCATCAAACTCAACACCCAAAGAACAAAGAATCCAATCAAGAAATGGGCAGAAGAGGGGCACCTTGGTGGCTCAGTCATTAAGCGTCTGCCTTCGGCTCAGGTCATGATCCCAGGGCCCTGAGGTCGAGCCCCGCATCGGGCTCCCTGCTCTGCCGGGAGCCTGCTTCTCCCTCTCCCACTCCCTCTGTTTGTGTTCCCCCTCTCTCTGTGTCTCTCTCTGTCAAATAAATAAATAAAATCTTTAAAAATAAAAAAAAATAAAAAAAAAAAAGAAATGGGCAGAAGACATGAACAGACATTTTTCCAAAGAAGACATCCAAATGGCCAACAGACACATGAAAAAGTGCTCAATATCACTCAGCATCAGGGAAATCCAAATCAAAACCTCAATGAGATACCACCTCTCACCAGTCAGAATGGCTAAAATTAACAAGTCAGGAAATGACAGATGTTGGCGGGGATGCGGAGAAAGGGGAACCCTCCTACACTGTTGGTGGGAATGCAAGCTGGTGCAGCCACTCTGGAAAACAGTATGGAGGTTCCTCAAAAAGTTGAAAATAGAGCTACCATATGATCCAGCAATTGCACTACTGGGTATTTACCCCAACGATACAAAAGTAGGGATCTGAAAGGGTACGTGCACCCCGATGTTTATAGCAGCAATGTCCACAAAAGCCAAACTGTGGAAAGAGCCAAGATGTCCATCGACAGATGAATGGATAAAGAAGATGTGGTATATATATACACAATGGAATATTATGCAGCCATCAAAACGAATGAGATCTTGCCATTTGCAACGACATGGATGGAACTGGAGGGTATTATGTTGAGTGAAATAAGTCAAACAGAGAAAGACATGTATCATATGATCTCACTGATATGAGGAATTCTTAATCGCAGGAAACAAACAGAGGGTTGCTGGAGTGGGGGGTGGGGTGGGAGGGATGGGTTGACTGGGTGATAGACACTGGGGAGGGTATGTGCTCTGGTAAGCGCTGTGAATTGTGCAAGACTGTTGAATCTCAGATCTGTACCTCTGAAACAAATAATGCAATATATGTTAAGAAAAAAAAAAAGAAGAAGAAGAAGGTAGCAGGAGGGGAAGAATGAAGCGGGGGAAATCGGAGGGGTAGACGAACCATGAGAGACGATGGACTCTGAAAAACAAACTGAGGATTCTAGAGGGGAGGGGGGTGGGAGGATGGGTTAGCCTGGTGGTGGGTATTGAGGAGGGCACATTCTGCATGGAGCACAGGGTGTTATGCACAAACAATGAATCATGGAACACTACATCTAAAACTAATGATGTAATGTATGGGGATTAACATAAGAAAAAAAAAGTTAATTTACTTTGTTAATTTAGTAATCAAATATGTAGTTATATTTATAGGTCAATAGATCTGAATTGAGTTGGTGGTGGCACAGCTTGAAATAATATGTACAGAATAGAAAACTAAATCCAGAAATGGGGACCTGCCATGTTTCCTCCCAAACTACTTGCCATGTGCCCCTATTTCCTATTACAGTTCACATTTATTCAACAAACATTCTGATGGTTGCCTATGCTACAGATGGAATGCAAAAATAATAAAATGATTGCCAGTGCACATCTTGAAATAATAGATTTCCTTATTAGAACTTTACATCCAGCTGTGATATCTGAAAGAAACTGAACATAGTTTCTAATTGAGCTGGCTAAATTCATGCACATATGACCCTTTGGTGTCTCCAGCCAAGGCCATGTGTAATTTCCTAATAGCTTATTATTCATAATGTTTCTTTATAAAATTGCATGAAGTCTTTTTAAAATGACATCCAAAAACAAAGTCTTATTTGTTTTCTCTTCATTTAGAATATAGCTTAGAATAGACTGCTTGAGCTTACATTTTCTTGGTATTTTGAAGACGACTTAGTTGATTTCTTTCTGCATTAGAGATGAAAGGATGGTGGCAAATAAGCTTTGGAAGCTATGGAAATGATAACAATATTATCCAACAATTTTTAATTTTTTTTTTAAAGATTTTGTTTATTTTTATTTATTTGACAGAGAGAGAGAAACAGCATGAGAGGGTATAGGGTCAGAGGGAGAAGCAGGCTCCCCGCTGAGCCGGGAGCCCGATGTGGGACTCGATCCCAGGACTCCGGGATCATGACCTGAGCCGAAGGCAGTCGCTTAACAAACTGAGCCACCCAGGCGCCCATCCAACAATTTTTAAAGTAATTACATAATGATGAATAAAATCATAATATTAGAAATTAACATTGATATAGGGATAACTTATGGGGAAAAATTCAAATAATAAATATATGCCAGCAAATTTTCTCTAGCAAAAACAAATTTCTAAACAGTATTTCTACTCATAGTGATTACTGAAAAGGTGAACTTTGGCTGATAATCCTACTACATTAAAAGGTTAAATTCAGTTCCAATGTTTCTGTTAATTCTTTTGCTATTAAGGGGTAAAGGCATGGAATAGATGGCTTTTGTTTACCAGAGAATTTTAAGAAGGTTTTACACAAACATAGACCAACCCAGAGCCTACTTTTTATTGGAAGGTATTGGCAAACTTGAGCATTATGCATATTAAGAATAAGAAATGTGTGTGTCATAGCTGGTTTAATAAGTTCACCTTTGCTGTATAATATGCCACTCCAAAACCTAGAGGATTAAAACAGCAACTACGTGTTTAGTTCCTATTCTGCAGATTGAGTTGAGTTCAGATGGATATTTTTTCTGATCTATACCAGGTTTGTCTGGTACTGCCTGAACTTGCTCCTGTATCTTTGGTTAGCTGATATGTTGTATGGGGCTGGCTGGTTTATCATAGCTTCAGGTTGGAAGGCTGGGATGACTGAGACTTCTTTCTGGTAAGCCAACATGTGCTTATTTATTTACATGGAAAGCTGTAGAGTTATAATAGCAATATGGCAAGCCCCTATACAGAAGCCTTTAGTCTCTTTTTGCTTCGTATTTGCTACTATCCAAGTTAAGATTTCAACCAATAAATTTTGGAGGGGACACAACTTTGTAACACAACATTCTGAGGACTAAAAATGAGATTTTATATATATATATATGCACATACACACGCAATATAGCACAATGACTAAAACCTAGAAATGTTCAAGAAAGTTCAGCTATTATTGTTATATATTAAAATTATCATTACTCTATTATTTAGAAGTGACATTGAAAAACTTGAATGATAATGGGTATGACATTAATACCATATACAGAATAATAGAAACAAACCGAACCATGCATTTCTGAATATATTCTTACTTACTGTGTAGGAAAAAAAAAATATTTGGGGAAAAATAACAGAAAAGTTATCTTGAGAACATTTTTGTATGTATTTTATAAAACAGGGAGTAATTTTTCTTTGTTCCCCAAGACAGAATTTGGATAATCTGGTAGAAGTATTAAATAGGAACATTTCAGCTCCATAGAAATTAGCACACTTTGCCAATCATGGAGTAGGTTTCTTTAAAAAGTAGTGAAATATTTCAAGCAAAGGGCAAACCTCATGTTCTGGGATGTGGTTGGGTGATAGATTGGTTTCAATGACTTCTAAGGTAAATTCCAATGCCCAAACTCTGATGTTATTGATTTAAATCAGTAGGGTTATGTGGGAGTGAGGTCACTGAGAACAATGCAGTACACACTGAGACTTAAATGTTTTTGAACTCAATCTAAATTGAGTTGAGCTCAGCTACTGTCTGTAATTTGAGAGATTCTTCATCACATATTCTTTGAAATCAAATTTAGTATTAAAATTAACTCTACATAGGGCACTTGGCTGGCTCAGTTGGTGAAGCATGAGACTCTTGATCTCAGAGTTGTGAGTTCACGCCCCATATTGAGTGGAGAGATTACCTAAAAAATAAAATCTTTTAAAAAATACAATTAACTATACATAATAGCTTTCTGATAGAACCTACAGGATAATTGGCTGAGAGAATAATTCTGAGGTATCAATGATCAGCTCAGGAATACTGTGTTTTTGTTTTCATTTTTGTTTTTTCAAAATCTGAAACAAGAGCTAAGTCTATACATAAAAAAAAGTATCTCAATATTAGCTGAAATTTTTCAGAATGTTAGATGCCCTTTGACTTCTATAAGAGAAAATAATGTTAATTACTGCATTTCTATCAAATATTAGTTCCCCTGAAACTAACACCTGATGCTTTACTCTGTTATTTTCTACACTATTTATCTCAATATATCATTAATTTCATATTTAAAAATTTAATTTTGTAAAATTTAGAATATTTTAATTCAACTAAGAGTCTCATGCTCTACGACTGAGCTAGCCGGGCATCCCCCTTATTTTAATTCAACTAAACAAAATGTTATCCCTCCTTTTTCAGGGAATTATTTTAACCACTTTTTTTTTTTTACAATTTTATTTATTTATTTGACAGAGAGATGAGAGAGAGCACAAGTAGGCAGAGCGGCAGAGGGAGAGGGAGAAGCAGGCTCTCTGAGGAGCAGAGAGCCTGATGCAGGGAGCCTGGGATCATGACCTGAGCCAAAGGCAGGTGCTTAACTGACTGAGCCACCCAGGTGCCCCTATCATAACCACGTTTTATCTCCTGATTAATTTTCACACTTTTATTAGTCAAAAATAGGATAGTCTATATTACAGTAACAAACTGAAATATCAATGAATGAAGACTACATAGATATATTGTTCATGTTGTGTTCAGTGCAGCTTTAGTGGCTTTCTGGAATTTATCCTCTATGGTAACTCAGGAACAAGGTGCCTTCCATTCTGTGGCATGGCTTCTTAAATACTTGTTCTATGACATTACCACAGAAAAGGAGGAGAGGGTGTATTTAAAAGGTTTTAGACCCAAATCTCCAGGTACTGTATATGTCCTACAAATATGTCATTTGCCAGAACTCCATCACACAGCCTCAAACCAATTGCAAGCACCAAGGCTGAAAAATCTAGTTGTCTGTTGTGACAAGAAGGAGGAAAATGAAATAGGAATTTATAAAACACATAGCATGAGCTCTGCTATGATACTTAAAAGCATATTCTGGGAAACAAGAAGGGAGAGTGTCAGAACTTTCTCAGCAAGTGGTATCTAAAGGAGTGAGGTTGATAAGAGACAAAGATGAGGACAAAACTAAAATTAGGACAATGTGTACTAATGAGAATCCAGCAACAACCTTAGTCTAGTAAACCAGGGAGGGGAGAACTAGTGGATTATTAAAATCAAGGGGACAGATCAGTTATTTAAAAAAGTGATATAAATAGCAAGTAAGTAGAGAGATAAGGTCAACATGTGCTGGGCTTCCTGGGTAGGAGAATCAAACATGGTAGACTGTATTAATTTTCAAAGATATATTTGATGCTCTCTGTGATGCAAGATTATACATTCCCATGCTTTTAAACTCTGGGCTGGAAATACAATTTGCATTGACCAAAGAAATACAAATGCAAGTAACAGGTGTCACTTCCAAGCATAAGTGAGTAAGTGTTAAAAGCCAGTGTGTATTTTTTTTTTTATGATGACTTTCCCCCATCCAATGCACATTAAAGCTGTGTTGAGATACAGACTCTGTCAGCCTGCTATTTCAAGTGACTGAAATGAACAGATCCTCCTTACCCAGTAAACATGCAGTGTGAGCTAGAAATAAACTTTGTAGTTTTAAATCACTGAAGTAATCAGGATGTAGGTAATTACAGAATAGCTTATGCCCTCCTGACTGATAAAGAAATTAAGACCCAGAGTAGGGTCCTGTATATCAGAAAACTACCTTATGTGTTTTGTCATCAAGTCATACACTTCTACTATTGGGATCTAGGAAAAGGTAATTCATATTATGCAAAAGTATAACATCCCTTTGGATAAGTTGGAAAACAGCTGAGGTAGTTAATATTTTGTACTTTTCCAAGAAAGAAGGAAAAACAAGAGAGACTAAGCATGTGGCTTATAAAAGTGTGATAAGCTCAAAATACCCAGCATTCCTTAGTGTGAATATACTAATAGACACAATAGCTATGCCACTATGGACAAAGGATTCTGCAATAAGGTACAAGTAGATGATGCACATAGATGACTCTATGTATCTTGTTGATTGCTATTATTCCAAGCACATAGAAAATGACTGGAACATAGTGGTGTTGTTATAAATATTGTAAAATGTTTCTATCTTGTAATGTTTTGTCTTTCTAAAAAAAAAAAAAAAGAAAGAAAATAGAGGAGGGATGAGAGAAAGAAATACCATACATTAATATTTATATTTGCTCTTTTCCCTTTTTCTTATATTTTTCATATGTTTATTTTTAATCAATAGAATTAAAAGAAATAAAACTTAACCTATGCAGCTTTTGAGTCTTAAAGAATCTAGAAATTCTTGTCCCCTTACAAACACTGCCTACCGTATAAGTTTTGACTTCTCCAGAATGGTATCTTGGTAGTAGGTGAAGTCCTTGACCTTTTTCTTCATTTTTTTTTTCCTGGTTCTTCTGTGAATAACTTCTCCATTATTGATAGTTTCTCAAGTTTTTTCATTAAGTCCACCCTCTGCCCCAGAAATTAACCACTACTCTTCATCCTATGAATGGAAAGGTCTATATATGGAAGATCTATCATTTATTGGGTTTTCCATACAAATTTAGCCTTATCTCTTCCTGATATCTTTTTACCTTTGTCTTGAAAAAGTCTTTAATTCATTTTATGGTTTACGCTTTTTTCCTTTTTTATTTTTTTGCCCCATTTAATATATCTCTACCTTCCATTACTTAATTAAACAAGGGGAATACTGTTTTTCGTTAGAAATTTTGCTCTCACTAACTTCTGTTCAAAACTTTCTTCTATATGAAATCTCAGGGCCATTATTTTATGATTAAATAGGTGACTAAGTACCTACCTTGTTTATTCCTCCAACAACTAAAAAAAAATACTTTCTATTTAAATAGGAATTCTTTTCTCTTTCCAAATACTTTAGACTTTGTCTAGGTTATACTATCTCTGTATTAAAAAAAGTAGATATATTTAAAATTGCCAACATTATGATATTCTAAGCATTTTTTAAAGTTCTGCTGATTCATTTGCATCTTTTGTTAGTATATTATATTCAGTTAGAATTCTTATCCAGATACATGAATTCAATCCTTTATTCTTACAGAATGGCTCTATTATCTTATACAATAGGCTTTTAAAAAAATATTTTATTTATTTATTTGACAGAGAGAGACACAGAGGGAACACAAGCAGGAGCAGAGGGAGAGGGAGAAGCAGGCTCCGCACAAAACAAGGAGCCCGACATGGGGCTCGATCCCAGGACCCCAGGATCATGACCTGAGCCGAAGACTGACGCTTAATGACTGAGCCACTCAGGCACCCCTACAATAGGATTTTAACATGTTTTTCCCCCAGTTTTATTGAAATATAATTGATGTATAATGTTGTGTAAGTTTAAGGTGTACACTATATATCTATTACAAAATGATTACCAAAATAAGTTTAATTAACACTTCCATCACCTCACATTATTACATTTTTATGTGTGTGGTGAGAACACTTAAGATGTACTCTCTTAGCAAATTTCAAGTATATAATACGGTATTGTTACTATAGTCACCATAGGCCCTGAAACCATAAAACTTCTTAGAAGAAACTATAGGAAAAAACTCCTTGACATTGGTCTTGGAAGCAAGCTTTTTGATATGACACCAAAAGCACAGTAGATAAAAACAAAAAATAAATGGGACTATATCAAACTAAAAAGCTTTTGCACAGCAAAAGAAAAAATCAACAAAAGGAGAAGGTAATCTATGGAATGGGGAAAATATTTGCAAACCATGTATCTGATAAGGGGTTAATATTCAAAATATATAAGGAGCTTCATACAACTCAATGGCAAACAAACAAACAACAAAGAAACAAAAACTAATTTAAAAAATGGGCAGAGGACTGGAAGAGGACATTTTTCCAAAGAAGATAGATAAATTGCCAATAGGTGCATGAAAAGACATTTAACACCATAAATCATCAGGGAAATGTAATTCAAAACTAGAGTGAGATATCATTCACACTTGTTAGAATGGTTACCATTAAGAAGACAGGAAATAACAAGTGTTGGCAAGGATTTGGAGAAAAGGGATCTCTTGTGCACTGTTGGTAGGAATGTAAATTGGTGCAGCCACTATGGAAAACAGTATGGAGGCTCCTCAAAGAATTAAAAATGGACTGACCATATGATCTAGCAATTCCACTTCTGGGTATATATCTAAAGGAAATGAAATAAGGATCTTGAAGTGATATCTGCATTCCCAATTTTCACTTCTGCATTATTAACAATATCCAAGATATGGAAAAAAAAAATCTGAGTGTCCATATGAATGTATGTTATGTATGGAATGTTGTTAAGCCATGAGAAGGAAGAAAATCCTGCCATTTGTGACAACATGGATGGACCTTGAGGATGCTAAATAAGTAAACAGAGAAAGACAAATACTGTATGATCTCATTATATGTGAAATCTAAAAAAAAAAAAAAAAAAAGCTGAACTCATAGAAACAGAGAGTAGAACAGTGGTTGCCAAGGACAGGGGCTGAGAGGTGGAAATGGGGAAATGTTGGTTCAAAGGGTACAGACTTCCAATTATAAAATGAAAAGTTCTGGGGGTCCAACGCAAGCATATTGACTACAATAGGCTTTTATTTACTTTTCACCCTCTTCTAGATTCAGTTGAAATGCCTTTTCAATACTAAAAATGTCTTAAATGTAGAAATGGCAACATATCTTTAAAGAAATTTTTCTTCTCATCTGCTTTTGATGATATATAAATTTAGAACCCTGATATTTTCCATCCTGGCTCCTGACATTTTATGAAAAATAAAAGTTTTATTTATTCCAAATATCTATATACACATAGTAAAACTATTCTGGGTAAAAGCTATAATCATTCATTTATTACTGTATTTTCTTATTGATTTATTCTACATATATTGTTTTGATAGCCAAATAGATACCAGAAACTGTGGCAGATGCTCTGGATACTATGACAAGGAAATGTAGTGTCTGCTCTCAAGGAGCTCACAGTATAGTAAGGAGATCCCCTTTCTGTCATTCAATACAGATTTACTGAACACCTAATTATTATGTGCCAGCCACTATTCTAGGTAGCGTGGGTACCATAGTGACAAGAGAGGCAAATGTTCCTGTCCTTGTGGGACTTATATTTTAGAGAGGGTAGGGAAGGATAGACAAGCAAGAAACAACAATAGTAAGTGTTTAATACATTACATTGTAAAAAGTGCTTTAGAAAAATTACAATGGGTCAAAGGAAAGAAAGACAAGTGTTGTAGGGTATTAAATAGGCTAGTCAGGAAGTCCATATTGAGAAGATAAGACTTATATAAAGACTTAAAGGAAGTGAGGGCATTAGCCAAGTAAGTAGCTGGAGAAAGGGAGTTCTAAGCAGAGGGAACTTCTAGAACAAAGGTTAAAGTGAACCAGGCCAAACTCTTGGTATGTTTTAAATCAAGAGATCAGTATGAATGGATTAATGTGAACAAAGGAAAGAAAAGTAGGAGGTGAGGTCAGAGTGATAACAAGGGACAGAGGTTGTAGGTTGTTTTAAAGTCTTTGGCTTTTACTCTCAGTGAGATTATTCTGAGCAGAGGAGGAATACACTATGATTTATGCTCTGAAATCATCGATCTAGATGTGCATGCAAAATACAAGAAAACATGCAAATGAAGAGGCATACAATACAATGTTATAATTGCTCTAATAGTACAAGGCAGAGAGGTAACTCCAGGGAAGGGGTACAAGTCCATGTGTCTTCACAGAGGTTGAAGAAACCCATGTACTTCCCCTTTTATCACTTGACACGACAATAGTGACTTTTTCCAAAAAATGGCTTTCTCCTGTGAAGTCCATAAAGGCAGGACCTTGTCTATCTGGCTCTCCACAATAGTCCAAGTGCCTTGCACATTGCCTGATACATACTAATTAGTTTTTGATGAATGAGGAGAATAGGAGTTATTCAAGAGTGAAGCAGTGGCCATCCAGACAGAGGAAATGGTAAGTAAGTGGGCTCAGCATGGCACTCAGTTGCCCCTCTTTTTGTAATGATGACACGACTAAAGATCTTTAATGTGACTATTTTTTCAACTATAGGTATAATCTAGTCTTCACTTTCCAATCATATAAATTTAGATTTTTCTTTCCATAGGTTGTATACAAACACTTTCAGTCAGAATTATGGCTGTGTTCCCTACATGCTTTCTTAGATCTTCTTAGGTTAATGAGTCTCTAAGGGAGCTCAACTGTTCTTACCTCAAATACTATCCCTATGCTGATGCCTCCCTCAAATCTGCCTCAAGCTCCCACTTTTTCCTGAGCTCCAGGCCCATAAATAACAACAAATCATAAATACTGTCACTTCACTTCCCCACAGGTTTTTAAAACTTGCCCTCTGCCCATTTCCTAACTGGATTTTTTGTTCTTTGGGTGTTGAGTTTGGTAAGTTCTTTATAGATTTTGAATACAAGCCCTTTATCTGAAAAGACATTTACAGATATCTTCTCCCATTCTGTAGGTTGTCTTCTAGTTTTGTTGTTTCCTTTGCTGTGGAAAAGTTTTTTATCCTGATGAAGTCCCAATAGTTCATTTTTGCTTTTGTTTTCCTGGCCTCTGGAGACGTGTCTAGCAAGAAGCTGCCGTGGCTGAGGTCAAAGAGGTTTCTGTCTGTGTTCTCCTCTAGGATTTTTATGGATTCCTCTCTCACATTTAGGTCTTTCATCTATTTTATTTTTGTGTATGGTGTCAGAAAGTGGTCCAGTTTCATTCTTCAGCATGTTGCTGTCCAGTTTTCCCAGCACCATTTGTTGAAGAGACTGTCTTTTTTCCATTGGATATTCTTTCCTGCTTTGTCGAAGATTAGTTGACCATAGAGTCAAGGGTACATTACTGGGTTCTCTGTTCTGTTCCATTGATCAATGTGTCTGTTTTTGTGCCAGTACCAGACTGCCTTGGTGACTATAGCTCTGTAATACAGCTTGAAATCCAGAATTGTGCTGCTTCCAGCTTTGGTTTTCTTTTTCAACATTACTTTGGCTATTCAAGGTCTTTTCTGGTTCCATACAAATTTAGAATTGTTTGTTCCAGCTCTGTGAAAAATACTCATGTTATTTTGATAGGGATTGCATTAAATGTGTAGATCTTCTTACACTGTTGGTGGGAATGAAAACTGGTGCAACCACTCTGGAAAATAGTATGGAGTTTCCTCAAAAAGTTAAAAATAAAACTACCCTATGACCCAGTAATTGCATTACTAGGTATTATCCAAAGGGTACAAAAATAGTGATTTGAAGGGGCACATGCACCCCAATGTTTATAGCAGCAATGTTCACAATAGGCAAAATATGGAAAGAGCCCAGATGTCCATCCATGGATGAATGGATAAAGATGTTAGAATGTCATCACACACACACACACACACACACACACACACACACACACACACAGGAATATTACTCAGGCTTCAAAAAGAATGAAATCTTGCCAGTTGCAATGAGGTGAATTGAACTAGAATGTATTATGCTAAGCGAAATAAGTCAGTCAGAGAAAGACATATACCCTATGATTTCTCATATGTGGAATTTAAGAAACAAAACAGATGAACACAGGGGAAGGGAAGGAAACATAAAATAAGATAAAGCAGAGAGAGGCAAGACATAAGAGACTCTTAACTATAGCGAACAAACTGAGGGTTGCTGAAGGGGAGGTAGGTGTGGAATAGGGTAACTGGGTGATGGGCATTTAGGAGGGTATTTGATGTAATGAGCACTGGGTGTTATATGCAACTGATGAATCACTAAACTCTATCCTGAAGCCATCAATAATACACCATATGTTAAGTAACTTGAATTTAAATTAAAAAAACAAAAACAAAACAAAACAAAAACACTTGCCCTGCCTCCCTGACCTGTTTTGTTCTATATTTCATTGAATGGCACTAAGAACCACCAAATTTCTAAAGTAAACTGGCCTTTAGCTTGATTCCTTCCTCCTCTTTGCTGTGCACTTCCAATCACCAAATCCCAGGTATTCTAGTCCTAGATGGCTAGTGAATTTGTTACTTCTTTCTATCCCCATTAGCAACCTCCTTTCCATTCCACCATCAACTCAGGCCAAGATTACCTGAGCAGCATAACATTTTTGCCTCAGATTTCAACTTCTCTTCACATTTCTGCCAGGATGATCTTTACAAAATGCAAATCTTCTCCTGGCATTCCCTGCCAGAATGCATGAGGCTATGAGGATAGGAACCACACATTAAGGTTGGTGCAGGGGTTACGAAGAAGGAAGCTGAGTCCTTGATCTCTATGAAATAGCTACACCAGACATGGCTTTCCCAGTTTCAAGCTTTTTTTTTTTTTTTTTTTTTTAATATGAGAGAGAAATAAACCTTTGTCTTACTTAACCACACACTTGGTTTTTCATTAGATGCAGTGAAATAAAATTCTAATTGCAGGATGACCTACATAATTTGTTGGAAAGAATAAAAAATTAAAAAATAAGGCCCCTTATTAAAAAATTATTATGACCTTCAAGGTGTTAACATCAGAGCATTAAACCAGGCACAGGCCTCCTTTAAGCCGACATTCTCATGAAACTGCATAAATCACAAACTCATGAAGTGAGAACTGTTGACTGAACTATTCCTGTTGCTCTTTGGTAAATTACAAAGTTCTAAGCTTGCTTTACTAGACCCTTCTCACCTAGCATTTGCTTGTCTTTCCAGATTCTTCTCTCACCACTTGCAATCCATGTTGCAATCATAGTGAATTGTTGTCAGCTTCCTTGTATCCCTGGGAAATGCTTACCCAACCAACAAACTTCACCTCATATTCTTCATCTAGCTAACATTTACTCACCTTGAATGATTCAACTTTGAGATCACTTCTTTCCAGGAGTCTTCTCTAACTTTATAAACCTAGCTTAGAATCTCCCAATATAAATCTGCTTTGAAATTTGTACTTCTTTTTATGAATTCATAAAATATATTTTTAATTATTTTATATCCAACTATACTGTAATCTTTGTGAATGAATCATGTATCCCTTGCTCAACTTTGTATTCTTTGCATCTAACACAGAATTTAGAAAATGGAAGTTGCTCAAATATTTGCTATGGGATATTGAATGAAAGATGCTTTTTAAAAAGTAGAAGATTCTGAATTTTATTTCCAAGATTATTTTCCACGGTTTTAACAGGCAAACTTAAATGATGAGATAAAATAGTAAATCAGAGAGAGAAAAATTGTTAGCCTTTGAAAGGTAGAGTGTTAAATGTAGGAAGTCCATAGTAAATATTCAAAGCCTAATGGGACATCAAAGATACCATGTGTCCTAGTTGTAACACGCAATATGCAGGGTGTCATAGCTTGTGTGGCACTGAGCATCTAAAACAAAGAACTTGGATTAATATTTTTTAATGCGGTGTATAATGAAAAATAATGGGTATGGGTATAGGGCTTTTAAGTAAGTCCCATATTCATTTTTTTTAAAGATTCTATTTATTTATTTGAGAGAGAGAATGAGATAGAGAGAGCATGAGATGGGGGAGGGTCAGAGGGAGAAGCAGACTCCCTGCCGAGCAGGGAGCCCGACGCGGGACTCGATCCCGGGACTCCAGGATCATGACCTGAGCCGAAGGCAGTCGTCTAAACAACTGAGCCACCCAGGCGCCCCGTCCCATATTCATTTAAGAAATGTTTTTAATCCATTCAAATTTTTTGTGTGTGCATAGGTTAACACAGGGTAAGGGTGCGTGGCTGGCTCGATTGGTGGAGGATGTGATTCTTCATCTCAGGGCTGTGAATTTGGGCTCCACATTGGGTATAGAGATTACATAAAAATAAAATCTAAAAACAAATAAACAGAAAATACGGGGTAAACTGCAGGAAGTTGGAAAATGTTTAGTGGAGAGCATGAAAGCCAGTATACCTCTCACTGACAACAGTCACAAGAATTAGCAGTTATAGATCCAAGGGAAATCAGTGCAGCCAGCCAATGCCTTACCTTTTTAAAATGTGCAGAAATAATGGCCTTTCTGTCTGGGTATGTATGATTGTTCCTGTATGAACTTAAACTGACCATTTTAATGATATAAAACAATAGGTATCCAATTATTTACTGGATTTGTTACATCTATCAAAAGAGTTGGTTCTAGATGGAAAACAGGATTTTTCTCTGTCAGTTAAACATTATGCATAGGCCTCGGATTGCTCAGAATTTACGATAAAATTTCAAATTATTTCACAATAATTTCTGAAATTGTGATTTTGGTTAAGTATAGAGTGAGAGCACAGATATGTCCTTGTGTACCCTTTGTGTGCATGTGTGTGTGTTTTAGTTAATTTGCTTTCTGGGTTGGGTTGAAATACAGAAGTCATTTTAATTTCTTAAAATCAGTTTCCATTAACTTACTTCTTTTGAGTCTGATTTATCTCTCAATTGCCTGGCTTAACTGCACGTACATGCTGGCTGGCTTGCTTGTGTTCACCTGCTCTCTCGCTTGTGCTATCTCTCTCTTTCCCTCCTTCCCTCATTCCCTTTCTCTCCCTCTCCCCCTATTAGATTTTACTTCTATTTCTAATGGCCCTTTACCTTCTTTCCCTTTGGCATTTCTTTTAAATGTTTCACCTAACACTATTCTTTTCACCCACCAATTCAAGAAAATGCATTTCTTTGGAAACACATGCCACCTGCCTCCTTCCTTGCCCAGGCTCCCCACTTCTGCCTTCTTATCTCTTGTTTATACCTTGCTAGCCTGTTTTTCCTCTGTCTTTTTTCAACCACCTTTTGTAAGCCCCTTGATGTTTGATGTTTCCCATTTTCTCCCTCCCATCTATTTTTCTCTTTTCTTTGGACAGTGCCACATAAGGGAAACCTTCTGAGACAGACCCAGGGAGAGCTAAGTTTAAACCTGGTTTGTCCCTTGGTGCCTGCTTAGGCTTCGACAAGTAACTGGCCTTCTCTGAGTCTCAGTTTCCTTCCCAGTGAAACTGAGATCATAACAGACATCTTCTGAGATTGTTGCCAAGATTAGAGATAATGAAAGTAAAGAGCCAGGCTTGTTACCAGCACTCCACACTAGAGAGCCCTTTTTGTAATTTTCGTCATTACTGCCCCAGTAGCTTTACTGTATTCACTAGTGTAAATGCTAGTAGTTTTGTTGATTCATTTTTCCTTTCAAACTAGACCCTTGAAGCTGCACAGTCAAGCTCGCTTCCATTTTAATTTGACATGTTGTGGGGCAGTTTGTACAGAGAAAATTTAAATCCAAAGGTTACCTTAACTGTTTTTTCATTAAAACAAAAAAACAAAAAAACAAAACACAGTATGTGCTGGTCTATATAGCAAATGTCATATCTGTCTTTATGTCTTCAGAATCTGTTTTTGGTGGCCAATAATCAGCTATAACCCTTTTCTGTCCTAAATCTACTTAAACAAGTAGATAAATAGCCTTTTTTGGAAATAGTATGTTATCTTTGTATTGCACACTTTAAAGTAGAAGTAAGTATACTTACTTTCCCTGGAACTGAGATGACATTATTTTTAAACTTAATTTGGGTAATGTAAAAACAGAACTACCCAGAATAAAATTCAGGGACCTGCTCACCAAGCAAAGTTCCTTGGGGCTATGTGAGCAGATTCACAACACTCAATCTTTCCAGCAATCAAAGAAAAACTATTGTCCCTTCAGGTCCCCTCTTATAAGGCAAGCCCAGGACCTTGTTTGACTCTTGGGTATCAGAGACAACACATATCCCACTTGGGCATGCTCCTTGGTCTTTTATATGGACTAAGCTGCCTACGGATCAGGGGACCTCAAACCAGCCATCTGCAGGGGAGGTTTTCTATCAAGCCATGGCACAATCTCCATCAATGGGGCCACACAGCTCAAAGGACCTCTTGACAGTAAAAGTCTCCTTGACAATTTTTCCATTGGAATCTCTGGAAAAAAAAAAAAGCAGCCTCAAGCCACAAATAATCTTCATGGTTTTGGATTTATTATTTCCCCTACAGAGATTATGTCCCATCAATTTGCTTTCTTTGGAAAGTAGTTATTAGCCTGCACGGTCGGTTTCCAGTGAGAATTCTTTCCTGGGTTGCAGAGGACTGCCTTCTTACTGTATCTTCACATGGCAAACAGGGTATAGGGTTGGGACTCTCTGGTGTCTCTTCTGAAAATGCCACTGATCCCATCTTGAGGGCCCCACCCTCATGACCTCATCTCATTCCAATTGTCTCCAAAAGACCCATCTTAAAATACTATTGCATTGGGAGTTAAAGATTCAACATACTCATTTTGGAGGGGCATAAACATTCAGTTCATAACAGTCTGCTATCCGGCTCTCATCAGAACTGAACACCTAACCCAATATCCTGTTAGTGCTGTGGGAAATAAGACAGGTCAAACTGACTGCTCGCCAGCAATCTTCTATGGTCTGAATGTTTATATTCCCTCCCCTCCCCTCAACTGATATATTAAAATCCTAATGCCCCATGTAATGATACTAGGAGGTATGAATGGGATTAGTAATCATAAAAGAGACTCCACAAAGCCCCTCGAAAACTTCTGCAATGTGAGGATACAACAAAAATCTGTAACCTGGGAGATAGCCCTCACCTGACCATGCAGGCACTGTGATCTCAGATGTCCAGGCTCCAGAACTTTGAGAAATAAATTTCTGTTGTTTATAAATTTCCCAGTCTGTAGTATCTTGGTACAGCAACCTGTATAGACTAAGACATAGTCCTTCCAAAGTGAAGGACTAGCCTCAATTATCCAAACAGAATTGGGAACCCTAATGCTTATCGGCCACCTGAGAGGCCGTGTGGAAGACAACTCAACCTGGGTAGCCCAAACGTTATAGGTCTCATGTGGGAGGAGTGTTTAGGAACTGTAATGATATTTTCTTTCCAAGGGAGACATGTGTGCACTTAACACTGTTCATCTTGTATAGAAGCCAGGCATTAGATTTTTGCCCCCAAGACCATGGTACGTTTTATGGTAGGGACACCATAAGAAACCTTCAACTGTTAAAATAAACCAGTAGGTTATCTTTGAAACAGGCTACCCTTAGTTACAAGAGAAATCCCTAGAGGGATAACTAATTCATTAATTATATACACCCAGAAGGTGACTGTTCCTACCATGGGAGTCATCCAATTAGAAAAGGTGTCCCAGACTTCAGTAAGCTAAATTCCTGAAAGAAAAAAACCTTCACTGGCTGTCTGTCCACTAATACATATTTCTCAAGTTTTCTTCTTGCTTTGTAAACTACACTATCCCTGTTTCTTTTGTTGAGTTCTCTTACCTGCCCATCCTTTCTACTTGTGTGCTCAGTAGGTCTGTAAACTCTGTTCCTTCCCATCACATCTTTTTCCTTCTCCTTTTTTTCTGTTTCAATAACCACAAGTCTCACCAATATGCAAGTAATGTCCATATCTCTATTTTTATCTTAAACATCTTTCCTCAGATCTTTCCTCCATATATCCAGCTGCCAGATACTTTATATAAACATCTCATTTAATCCTCACACTAACCCTATAAAGTATTATTTATCCCCATTTTACAGATGATAAAATTGAGATCTGAAGAAGTTCTGTAACAAAGTGGCAAAACCTAATTTTGAACCCACGGGTTAAACACTACATTCTTTTTCCACTTCCCTACTTATCTGTGTGATTAAAAAAAAAAAAAGTAAATTAGGATTACCCTTTCTACATTCCTTGTAGAAAAGTTTGAGTTTCTTTTCTTAGATACAAGAGACATTATGACATGTATCTAGAATGGTTTTCTAACAATTTACCAATTCAAAACCTCAGATTAGATCATATTGAACTACTTATATTTTTCTGAAAAAAAAAAAACCCACAAAAACAAACTTTGCTTCTTTGCCTTTGTACATTTTAATTTCTTTGTCTGGAATGTCCATTTCTTCTTTATCAATCTAGAACACTTATTCATACTTTAGTCCTTTTTTTTTTCTCTTCCCCAATTCTTTAATTGCTACCTAGATAGAGTATCTTCTAGTGTGTCCCCATATTATCACGTTTTTTTAAAATATGGTGTTTGTATGTTTCTCTCTCTTCCTAGATTTTGAGCTCACCAAAGGTAGGGTTCTATTCAGAATGTAATCTTAATTTATTTTTTTAAAAGATTTATTTATTTATTTGACAGCGAGAGACACAGCCAGAGAGGGAACACAAGCAGGGGGAGTGGGAGAGAGAGAAGCAGGCTTCCTGTGGAGCAGGAAGCCTGATGTGGGACTCAATCCCAGGACTCTGGGATCATGACCTGAGCCGAAGGCAGAGGCTTAATGACCGAGCCACCCAGGAGTCCCTGTAATCTTGATTTAAAGCCTAGACATTAGGTGCCTGGGTGGCTCAGTTGGTTAAACGTCTGCCTTCAGCTCAGATCATGATCCCAGGATCCTGGAATCCAGCCCCTTGCAGGTTGGGCTCCCTGCTCAGCGGGGAATCCGCTTCTCCTTCTCCCTCTGTGTGCTTACTCTCTCTCCCTCTCTCTTAAATAAATAAATAAATAAATCTTTTAAAAAAATGAAGCCTAGACATTTACATTTTATTTTTTTTATTTTTAAAAATATTTTATTTATTTATTCATCAGGGAGACAGAGAGAGCACAAGCAGGGGGAGCGGCAGGCAGAAGGACAAGCAGACTCCCTGCTGAGCAAGAAGCCTGATGCGGGGCTTGATCCCAGGACTCTGGGATCGTGACCTGAGCCGAAAGCAGTCACTTAACCAACTGAGCCACCCAGGCATCCCGACATTTATGTTTTATTAAGTAAATCAAGTAACCATGGTTTTGGTTTCTGGCTTTGAAAAATGTGTTAGCCCTATTTTTGTTTATGTGATATTAAGCAAATCTGTTATTTTTCTCTATATATTTTTGCTTGATAATGTTTATGCTTAAATTCTCAACATTTCTTAGCTATTAAAATTCTGGATGTACATATAATCATTTTCCCCATTCTTGCCCCATCTGTCTTGGTATGAATTGAAAAGAGCAGACATTGAGCCCAGCAAGCTAGGCTCTCCGTCACAGTGACAACCCTCTTACCCCATTGCTCCTGGGATTCTGGCTTCAGAGGAGCTAATACAGAGATTTCATGTAATGTATAAGAAATCATGGGATCATTATAAATGTGACAGAAGTTGGAAATTAGAGTAGTTCTCCTGGGCTTGAAGCCAATTATTACTATAGAGAAACAAACAAACAAACACAAGATCTAGATCTAATAATTTCATTAGTTCTCTGTTATTCTTCTTAGTTGCCTCTACTTAACTGGGAATAATTTCACTTAAAAAATTCCCTGGCATGTATTGAATTGAGCACTGGGTGTTATACGCAAACAATGAATCATGGAACACTACATCAAAAACTAATGATGTACTGTATGGTGATTAACATAACATAATAAAATTAAATTAAAAAAAATTCCCATGGTCCTAACATTAAAATCTTCATTGACCCTTTTTTTTTTTTTTTTACTACTATGTTGAAGAAATTCAGTGATGTTATTTCCAGGTGGTTCTTTTTACCCTCCGTCTTGGGATAGACATTTGTTTCATGGCAGTATATACTAGTGCAAATACAAACATAGGCTCTTGACACTTAAGGCTTGCATTTAATCCATTGCATTTCCAGTGTTCTTTATCTAGAACATTTTTAACTTAGCTTTTCCACACTACTTTAACAAATATTCTTTCAGATGTGACAAGTGAGGTCACTCTGGGGAATTCCCTGGATCTTTCTATTGTAGTCCCCAGATAACAGATTTTGAAATCTTCTACCCACATGTTTCTGCTATGGTAACATCTATGCTAATAATAAGATAAAAAAATATATTTCAAAATACTGTACTTGAACTATAAGTCAAATTGCCATTTTATAGTCATTGTTAGAATGTAATTTACAATATATATATGTGTATATATATATATATACATATATATAATCTAGAAGACATTAAGGAAACCACTCTTAACATTTTTTTTGAAAAAATAAAAAAAAAATCAGGTTTTGGTGAGAAATATTGCCTCTAAGTGTTGTTAACTCTTCATTTATATATTTTGTCTTCAAGCATTTGAATCTCTTGGTGCTATTATAACTATGAATACTGAATATATGTTCTTTTTAAATAGTAGTTTATTCTGAATGTATTAAAGTTAAATGCACAATGTTTGATTTACAAATATAAATTAAGTACCTGCTAAAATTTCAAAAAAATATAATAAAAATCCAAAAGTATAATAAATTGATTTCCATTGAATAGTTGATATGAAAGTAAGTCACTTTTTTTTCTTTGTGTTTTATGGAAAAACCCCTAGTGTCACAAGGACATTCTGCATTTGAATAATACTGTAGCCCTAAAATGTAATTTCCACAAGGGCTAGGACTTTTGTCTGCTTTATTCACTGTTGTAATTTAAAAGGTCTAACAATAGTGCTTGACACACAGTAAACACAAAATGTTTGTTGAAAGAATAAATAATCATTTCTTGACTTTTAGGTCAATAGACATAAAAGTTTGGACTATCAACACCATAATTCAACATGATCTCTTTTGCTCTTTATTAACTATATAGTCCCCAAAGGAGATAGAGATTACTACATTTTAATTCATGGGAAAGAATGAATAAAGAGATAATTGAAGAGGATTGTTTTTCTGGGACAAAACAATGAGAATATGAACACTTTTACAAGATAAAGTAGGTTGATTCTGCTCTATTTTATGATTAAGATTGTTTTTCTGTCTCATTTTTTTCTTAACCAAGAAGCAAAATAATGAGGTAGACTAAAAATTGGAGTCAACATTCAAGTTCTCTTCTGGAATGACTCTGAGGGCAGAGGTTGGAATTCCATTTTTTTTTTTAATTCCAATCTAAAAGCAAATCAAAAATACCCCTTTGGTCAATCATTCTTCTACGTGTCCTCTTGCCCTTTTGCATTTTTTCCACCTTGTAAACCACTCCCTATCCCCCTTACATCTACCAAAATGGATCTAGACTTCACTTAATCCTGAACTCCTTGAGAACTACCTTTTAATTTGTAATCTGTATAATTGTTCTTAAAATTTAAACCTGTCTAAATGCCTGAAATTCCTCCACTTTGACAAGTCTGAAAATTCTTGGAAAATTTTTAAATAGTTCCCAATTTAGCTAGGATGACTTAGAATGTCAGTAATTGGGGAGCAAAAGAAAGTTTGGGAGCTTGATGTTTAGATCCCTTTAAAGGTGACTTCAGTGAACACTGCTGGAAAGGTTCCAAAGGCTGCCTGGACATCAAGTAGGGGGCCCCATCTCCTTTTAACAATGAAACAGAAAATTCTGCAAAACCTGCTGCCATCTCCTGCACCTTGGCATCTGACCAACTGTTACAAATCATTGTCTAGTTAGCCTGACAAGTAATAAGATGCCTCGAGGAATCCTGTTTTGTAGCTATCTGGCAAAATAATTATTAGAAAAATGATATTTCATCAGGGGTGATGTATGTGCAAGCCTTTGAAAACTCTAGTGCTCTATTCGTGTTAGTTGTTTCCATTACCCATAACTGAAGTTGTCATGACTTACTGTTTTGGGGCTGGGTGAGAAAGTATTTAACTCGTACTTCCTTTTGCATTGGCTCAGAAAGTATGTCTCATGGACATGAACTGGGACAGCTTTCCGCAAAGCTTTCTCTTGTTTGCAATGTCTTTGTGGAAGACTTCTTAAGATTACATAGCTACTTTCAGACTGGCATTTTAGTTGGTAAATGAATTACTTGTGAAGGAAGGTCACTGTGCAAGGTATTATTGAAAACACTGAAGATGATGCAGTTTGCTGACTTTTTCTGAAAACAGTGATTCTTGAATATTTTAATATTGATTGAACCTGGAGCTTGTAATGGAAAGAGTTTAGAAACTGGAAGAAAAGAATTGGAGTCTAATGAGGAAATGCTAGAAGTCATGCTCATTAGTGCCCACTGGAACTTGAACCCATGGTAGTCCAAGTGCCTGTTCTCTGTGTCAATACTAATTCAAATATTCATGCCTTGACTCACGAAAAGGACAGAAGAAAAGAATTCTTTCCCCAGTAATGCTCATTTCACTTGTTATCTCCATGTGTGTGTTTTTGTATGCGTGTACATGAATGTGTATACTCAGAAGTAATCATTTAGTATTTCAGTTGACATTTTTCGATGCAAAATACATGCTTGTGGTGTATTAGCAGGTGAGATTTTTCTGCCCAGCTCCTTAGTTTCCACTTATCAATTTATTTTACTGTAAATCTGTTCGTTAAGCAGCTACTAATGAGAGGTAATCTCTCAGCAGGAAATAATACAGGCCGGGGGTGGGGAGGAGAAACCCTGCTCTATGTGATCCTCTCCAATTGAGATCTGCTTAAACAACTTAGCTCAGGGAATCTCTGCTGCCTCGTCAGTAGCAAAATGAGCATCAACCGAAGTGATGAGCAGACTCCATAGCCCAAACACCTATGGAGAAAATCTTTATCTGTGTAGCAGTTATACCCCAGGTATATGTGTTCACATATTTAATATGATCTCACCTTGGTGCTAATGTTGAGAATACACACACGCACCCTTGATTTTTCCTAGCATAATTCTACAAAGTATATATAAAAAAAACCTCCTTCTTCCTAAAATTATTCTGAAATGTTAAATTTGCATATTGTGTTAGAAAGCAGAATAGACAGGGGAGCAAGCTAAGGCTTTTGTCCAGTATGAGATAATTTTTCCTCAAATATATACTGTCAAGGGTTCGTTGAACAGTCTGGTAAACTCATCTTACAGGTCTGTACAGATTACATTGCTTTCCCAAGAGCCTGACATGCACTTTGACAACAGAGCACTCAAATGGAAGGTTTTGGCCTTGTTGCAAACCATGATTATACATTAATTTCCATACTTGACCACATTTACACATATGGACTATGTTCTGCAGCTATTATTGCCTTAGGCCATTTGGGCTGCTCTTAACAGAATACCATTGATTGGGTGGATTTTAAACAACAGTAATTTATTTCTCACAGTTCTGGAAGTTGGTGAGTCCAAGATCTACAAGCTGGGAGATTTGGTATGTGGTAAGGTTCTGCTTCCTGGTTTACAGCTATCTTTTCATTATATCCTCACATGGCAAAAGGGGTGAGAGAGGTCCCTGGAGTCTCTTATAAGGACAGTAATACCAGTCATGAGGGCCCTGCCATCATGACCTAATCACCTCCCAAAGGCCTCTCCTCCAAATATCATCACATTGGAGATAAGGTTTCAACATGTACAATTTAGGGAGACATAAAATTCAGCCTGTAAGATTTAATAAAAGATACATTTTCAGCCAAAATTTAGGCTATCACTACCTGCTCAATGATGCCATCAAGAACCAGTCTCCTCCCTCCTGTTCCATCTTTAGTATGGCTGTTGCACCCCGAGAATTGTACACAAAGTGTAGGCATAGTGGAAGTGGAAGAAGCAGTAGAACTCTGTTTCATTGGCCAAAAGTTGGATACATGACCATCAGGGAAGTAATGAGATTGAGCTTTAGTCTTTATAACCTCTAATAGTACATGTGAGCAAACTTCTGTCTTCCACAGGTCAACATGCTTTTGTTCTCTTTCCTGTTTTAGAGGCACCACTCGTCTAGAAAGCAAACATCTGTATTAAGTAGAAATGTCCCTGGTGAAAGTTGAAAAAAAAAAAATACTGAAAAATAACATATATATAATTTCATAATTTGACATATATTTGTAATTTATAAAAAATAAAACATGGGACAAAACAAAAGGAGTGATCCTATAATGTCAGAAGTGTTTGTTTACCCCCGTGGAACACAAGTAGAGGATTTAGGTAAAACCTGGGGCCACTGATCTCTAGCGACCTGTGGTGCAGGACTGCCGTTCTGTGTCCTTTCCCAGGCAAAGCTCCAACTGCAGTCTAGGAACACTGAAGTACGTGCAAGCCAATGAGGGTTTTATATTCATAAGAACCAGAGAACAAGATTCATTAATGTACTTACAAGATCTAAAAGGAGCCAACGATGTGTCTCTTATTTCCCCATTGAGAAATTCATCAGCTTTCTTTGTTCAAGAGCTCAATTGGCAGAAACCTTTTCTGTCTATTCCTGAATGTTAGGTCCTCAGTAGTAATCAAAGAATAACAGTTGGAAACATTTTCTTAAAATATTTATCCTGTCCAATTGTTATTGTCAGAGGCTTTAGGCCTTTTTTTTTACTTCTGTGTTACTTCTTAGTATGGAATATTTTTATAGTGAGCTATGTCTAAAAAGAATAATAAAATTTAAAAACAAAGACTTTTGAAGCTAGAACAAACTTCAAGACATTTTTTTCAAGCTTTCCTGTCTTCAGGCAGGCAAGTTTATACTATACTTATTTTAAGGAAGTTATCCTAAATCCAGCATGACTTTTATCAGTGGCTTGTGGGAGAGAAGTTCAAAATAGTGACAAGAGAAAGTGACAGTATTCATTCCAGGCAGTCATATCAGCAAAGCACTAGCTATTGAGTGTCCAAATGCAGATTATAGAGGCAGAGATTTTGCAAATCTTCTTTAAAGGCTGTCATTAGTGAGGCCTGACAACACATAAGCTAGCACTGTGTGTTGTATGATTCATGACTGATGGGATGGAAGGAAGGAATTAAGGCAGGAAGGAAGGAGGAATGTAGGTGAACTCCAACTAGCAACTGAGTTCAATAGCAAATACTCATTTCAAGTGCCAAGAACAAGCCATTGCTGAGAGTTTACGTAACTGGAGCACAGACAAGCAGCAATAAGACAG
Organism: Neomonachus schauinslandi; assembly: GCF_002201575.2. Taxonomy (NCBI): domain Eukaryota; kingdom Metazoa; phylum Chordata; class Mammalia; order Carnivora; family Phocidae; genus Neomonachus; species Neomonachus schauinslandi. The sequence goes on from NC_058404.1 coordinate 155,468,457, forward strand.
GGACCTAGTTCCTCAGACTATTCATTTGTTTCTAGCCAGGGGCATTTTAAGACTCCTATTCAGAAGAGGGATAAAGAGACAGGTTTTCTGTTCTGATTCGGGACACCAGTTGAAATAAATAAATTTTCTGTCTTGTTCCTGGGTTTCCATCTGGAAACAGGAAACAAAGAAACTGGTCCAGTTTCTAATACAAGAAGAATTTCAAGAACCATTTCATCTGAAAAGAGGATCCAAGGATATAAGGGCAAAAGACTACTGGAAACCCATTTCTACTGGCGAGGCCTAAGTCACGGACAACTGGGTCAGAAGGCTGGGCTTTCCATGGCAACAAGCAGAAATGCTCAGAAAACAGAATGAGCTCAAATCAGGATTATCAGTACACTTGATTTTACTCAAAGTCACCTGGCTGACTCTTTTTCAAATTATTATTTTTTGACAAGTTGTCCGACATACAAGGTTTTTAAATTCAAGAAATTTTACAGGTTTATAACAGCAACAAAAAGCAACACCTGCCTTATTTCTCTCCACCTCTGATCCATGCTTCATAGAGGCAGCTGTTTTAAATATTTCTCCTAATAATCACCTCTATATTTCTAAATAGAATGCTTATATGATTTTCTGTGAGTTTGCAAGTTTAGTTTTAGATATTATCTGTTGATTTCCTATAAGAGTCTTGGACTCCTGCCTTCAGCTCTTCTTGATATTCCATAGTCTAGGATTTCCATGGCTCCATCTCTTCATGATAAATTCTATTCTTCTAGAGGTTTATAAAAATTTACCTGGAAAACTGCTTCATATCAATGTTTTCAAACAATCCTACTTGTCTTTTCCCTTGTTATTTCATGATTTATTAATCTTTTATATAATTTTAATGAGGTTTTATGAAGGAATGGAGAAAACATGGATGTTGAATCCACCATAATTAACCAGGATTCTATACTCGGTCCCTGATTAAGAACAAGAGTGATTCTAGAGCAGTGATTCTCAACCAGGGACACTTGACAATGTCCGGAGATATTTGTTTGTCACAACTAAAGGGTGCTATATATCCAGTGAGTAAAAATCAAAGATGCTGATAAATATCCTATAATGCACTAGATGCTCCCCCCACCCCCCAAAAAAGCCCAAAATGTCATTAGTGTTGAGGTTGAGAAAACCTGTTCTGGAGGGAGCTTAAAACTTTTCATATAGGTGTGACTTAAAGTTTTTAAGGAATTCAGAGATTTGAATATGAGGAGCAAGTTAGATGCTAAAATCTTATAGTAACCAATGGTAATAATTATATGCAAAAGATGGAAATAACTGAACTCTTGAGTGTTTCTTTAAAATATTATAATAAATATTTAGACTAACATTTATGCTGAGGTAAAATTTTTAATGAAAGGATAAAAATCATTCAATCATTTCAATAAGATGCAGAAAAGGCATTTGACAAAACTCAATATTTATTCAAAATAAAAACCGTTCACAAAGTGGGTTTATAGAGGGAACATGCCTCAACATAATAAAGGCCATATATGAAAACCCCAGAGCTAACATCAGACTGAATGGTGAAAAACTGAGAGTTTTTACCCCTAGATCAGCCAGCCACAAAGCAAGTATGCCCAGTCTCCATACTTTTATTCAGTATAGTACTGGAAGTCGTAGCCACAGCAACTAGACAACAAAAATAAATAATAAATAAAAGCATCCATATTGGTAAGGAAGAAGGAAAACTTTCACAATTTGCAGATGACATGATACTATACATTGAAAGACATAAAGATTTCACCAAAAAACTATCAGAACTGATAAATAAATTCAATAAAGTTGCAGGCTAAGAAATTAGTACACAGAAATCAGTTGCATTTATACACATTAATAATGAAGTAGCAGAAAAGAAATTTAAAAAAAATCCCTTTTACTATTGCACCAAAAAAAATAAAATACTTAGAAATAAATTTAATCAAGGAAATAAAAGACCTTTACTTTGAAAAGTATAAAACACTGATGAAAGAAATTGAAGATGATACAAACAAATGAAGAGATATTCCATGCTCATGGATTGGAAGAATTAATATTGTTAAAATGTCCATACTACCCAAATCAATATACAGATTTGATGCAATCTCTATCAAAATACCAATAGAATTTTTCATAGGACTAGAACAAACACTAAAATTTGTATGGAACCACAAAAAATCCTGAGTAGCCAAAGCAATCTTGAGAAAGAACAAAGATGAAGGTATCACAGTCCCAAATTTGAAGATATTCTTCAAAACTATAGTAATAAAAACAGCATGGTACTTGTACAGAAAGACACATAGATCAATAGAGTAGAATAGAGACCCCAGAAATAAACCCACAATTATATGGTAAATTAATCCACAACAAAGGAGGCAAGAATATACAATGGGGAAAGACAGTCTCTTAAATAAGTGGTGCTCGGAAAACTGGACAGCTATATGCAAAAAAATGAAACTGGACCACTCTCTTACACCATACACAAAAATAAACTCAAAATGGATTAAAAATGTAAATGTGCGACCTGTAACCAAAAAACTCCTGGAAGAAAACAGAGGCAGTAATCTCTTGGACATTGCCTTAGGAACATTTTTCTAGATAGCTCTCCTCAGGTAAGGGAAACAAAAGCAAACATAAATTATTGAGAACTACACCAAAAAATGCAACTTATTAACTGAGAAAAGATATTTTCATATTATATATTCAATAAGGAGTTAAACAACTCAACACTAAATAATCTGATTGAAAAATGAATAGAGGACCTGAATAGACATTTCTCTAGAGAAGACATACAGATATCCAACAGACACATGAAAAGATACTCCACACTAATTATCAGGAAAACGTAAATCAAAACCACAATGAGTTCTCACCTGAAACCAGTTAGAATGGCGACTATCAAAAACACAAGAGATAAGCATTGGCAAGAATGAAGAGAAATGGGAACCCTGTACATTGTTGGAGGGAATGTAGATTGGTGCAGCCACTGTGGAAAACAATATGAAGATTCCTGAAAAAATTAAAAATAGAAATACCATGTGATTCAGTAGTTTCACTACTGGGTATTTACCCAAAGAAAACAAAAACACTAATTCAAAAAGATATGTGCCCCCCTATGTTTATCGCAACATTGTTTACAATAGTCAAGACATGGAAGCAACTTGTGTCCATCAACCATCAATATATATACACACATATATACAATGGAATATTACTCAACCATAAAAGAAAAATCAGATCTTGCCATATGTGACAACATGGATGACACAGAGCGTATTATACTAAGTGAAATAAATGAAAGACAAATACCCCCATATGATCTCACTTATATGTGGAATATAGAAAATAAAACAAGACAAATAAAAAAAAAGCAGAAATGGAAACAAAAATACAGAGAACTAGTGGTTGTCATGTGGGATGGGGGCGAGGGGCTGGACAAAGTGGATGAAGAGGAGTTGGCTTCCCCATACAGGCTTGCAGCTCTGGACTGAATAAGTGACAGGATGAAAGGGACAGCATAGGGGATATAGGCAATGGTTTTGTAATAGTGTTGTATGCTGGCAGATGGTAGCTATGCTTGTTTTGAGCACTGCATAACCTATAGAGCTATAGAAACACTACGTTGTACATCGGAAACTAATGTAACATTGTCAGCTATACTTCAAAAAAGAAAAATTTTAATGTAAGAAGTTAACAGGAAAATGTGTACATGTTTTTCTTTTTCTTTCTTTTTTTAAAGATTTTATTTATTTATTTTACAGAGTGAGAGATAGTGAGAGCAGGAACACAAGCAGGGGGAGTGGGAGAGGGAGAAGCAGGCTTCCTGCCGAGCAGGGAGCCCGATGTGGGACTCGATCCCAGGACCCTGGGACCATGACCTGAGCCGAAGGCAGACGCTTAACGACTGAGCCACCCAGGTTCCCGTGTACATGTTTTTCTTACCATATCTAGAAAAGTAAATCTGCCAGGATGGTTCTCAACCCTGTATGCTCTTTATTTTAAAACTAAAGGCATTTCATTTTACAAGGCAGTTTTTTGTTTGTTTGTTTTTGTTTTGTTTGTTTTGTTTTACTTTATATATCTGTAGCAATTTATTGTCTGCCCTTCTAATAATGTTTACACAGTGCCTGTTTAGCAGTGGGTCATCTATCTTATCTTCTTTGACCTTCTATTTAGTTCTCATCAAAGAAACCCTATTCCCTCCTTGCACAGATAGTATCTGATTCTTACCTCCACAAATATTGTTACCTCCAAATAAACTTTTAAAGGTGAATTAAAATAACTGACACATTTTTCTGACCAATAATAAAATTTGAGAGTTTTAAGAATGTATTTTTAAAATTTTATCTAATCTTTAACTTGTTTAATGAAAATTATAGAATAACAAAAAATCCATATGTATAATAATATATTAAAGTTTTTTAAATACACAATATGCTCTATATTTTGTGGTTATTACAATAAATTCTAGCTGATATTTATTGAAAAATTACTATGAACAAGGCATGTTATGTGTGTTAATTTATTTAATATAAATTGATCAAACTATTTAAACGACCTATGTGGTAAGTACCATTTTAATAATGAGGAAATAAAAGGCATAGAAAGAATCAGCACATTGCCAGAGGTCATACCACTTTAACAGCATAGTCAGGATTTAAACCCAAAGAGTCTAACTTCCTTCTTAATTGGGAAGTGTTCAGCTTTACCTGTACTATGGGAACATTTCTCTTTACCGTAAAATCCTTAGCCTCTATTCTCTGAAACCTATATAAATTATCCTCCCAGAAGCACAGGGCTTTTTGTCCTCGTTTTCTCAACTGAATTAAATATGCCATAATTACCCTGAAACCAGTCTAGTATTTTAGACGTTTTTCAAACCAGAATCAGAGTGAGATTGAAATTCTTGGGCTCTAAACACGTAAGTATATATTCTGCTCTGACCACTGGTAGATCCAAACCTCCACCTGGCTACCCTGAAGCCTTCATATACATGCACAAATTGGCCTATGTTTTCCATAGTTTGATATCCAACTGAAGTGTAAACACGTTAAGCAAAAGTCATAGAATCAAAGATTTCCAAATAGTTAGAAACCTTAGGAAAACCTCTAGATTATCACTCTTATTTACAGAAAAAAAAAAAAATCTTCAGCAATTACTTTAGAAAAGTCCCCTCCAATGTCTTATGTAAACAGATTATTTAATAAATTATTCTGGTCTATGCACATCTGTTGAAATATAAAAAAATATTTAACCAAAAATATTTGCTATTTCTCAATAAATCTCATAATTATACAGTATGATATTTGTTGAGAGTTTCTTACAAAATTATCATTCTTGTAATTCAACAATTTCCTATTGCATTTATTTATATTTAGTAAACAGAAAGCATTGTCCCTTGGTTAAGCGACTGCCTTCGGCTCAGGTCATGATCCTGGAGTCCTGGGATCGAGTCCCACATCGGGCTCCCTGCTCAGCAGGGAGTCTGCTTCTCCCTCGGACCCTCCCCCCTCTCATGCTCTCTCTATCTCATTCTCTCTCAAATAAATAAATAAAATCTTAAAAAAAAAAAAAAAAAAAGAGAGACACAGAAAGCATTGTCCTTGCTTCTAAATTCTTTAAATAAAGTACTAGGTAAGTTTACATATTTTGGAACTGAATTAAATTATATAATAACAGTTTAATGTATTCAGTTAATCTATAATTATAGAGTCTTTTAGACTACTGCACATAGCATTTAAAATTATAGAATGAGATTGAAAATATGATATGTCAAATTCTGAGGCCAAGTTAATAAAGAATTGCTGAATCCAAATGTTAATTTATGGTGTCTTTAAAGCTTAAAAAAATAACAACCCTCTACATGTGAAAAATTAACTTTAAAAATTAGTGTTGTATGTTGTATGACAATTACCCAAGTTAAACAGAATATAGGTTAGGAATTTCTTGGTTAGGAATGTAGATAAACTGTCATACAGACCCTGGTTTGATGACTTTCTCACTAGTCTAGATTTTATCTATTATTAATGTTAGAGCTTTTCAACTCATGTTGGCATTTAGTTCACTGTTTTATAAGTTTTAGAAATAATTTTTGGATAATATTTTATGTTAATTCCCAATGCTTAAATTTGCTGTTTCATCAATGAGCCAAATATGGCATTCTCTTGACCAAAACTGTAAATTTTTGGAAATGTGTTTTTCCAAATACGCACCTTGTTGAAATGTTTGTACTTCTTTCGTAACTTCTTATTTTTCTAAATCTTTCCCTATTCTTATTTGAAATATATATATATATTATTTTGAAAAAATATATTTTACAACTAAAGAATATTGTAATACCAGAGTATCTGTAAACTAAGGTAAAGACTAGTGGTAATAGTCTTAAGATTACTAAGAGTTATGGCATTCTCACAAGATAAATCTTTGTTCTACAAAATATAAGATTTTCAATTCCATATACTGCTAAAATCCTTTAAGCTCAAGTTAGCATATTGATGAATGTTAGGATAAAATACACTTTCTGCTATTTACTGTCATTTTCTTTCTGTAAAGAAAGTTGCTTTGGTTCATACATTTCAAAATTTTGCTTGACTAGTGGAAGTTGTTACCTGCATTCTTTGTATTTAAATAATAGAGTGAACAACAGTGAACAAATGACTGAAAAATACCCAATTTTTGCATTCTCTCAATTCACCTTTAACTTTTATTTATTTATTTTTATTATGTTATGTTAATCACCATACATTACATCATTAGTTTTTGATGTAGTGTTCCACGATTCTTTGTTTGCATATAACACCCAGTGCTCCATGCAGAACGTGCCCTCTTTAATACCCATCACCAGGCTAACCCATCCTCCCTTTTTTTTTTTTTTAAAGATTTTATTTATTTATTTGAGAGAGAGAGAATGAGAGAGAGCACATGAGAAGGGGGAGGGTCAGAGGGAAAAGCAGACTCCTGCCAAGCAGGGAGCCCGATGCGGGACTCGATCCAGGGACTCCAGGATCATGACCTGAGCCGAAGGCAGTCGCTTAACCAACTGAGCCACCCAGGTGCCCCCATCCTCCCTTCTTAATGAAAAGATACTTAGCATAACATTAGGAAACAAAACAATATCTAAGAGTTTAGGGTAGAGTATCAAGAATTATTTATGTATCCAGAAATAAAATATTCCTCAGTAATATCAAAATAGAGCAGGAGGGAGGAAGAAAGATAACCTATTGGTTGGCTATATGGAAAACCACTTTCGTTCAACGAATTCTAAGATAAAGTAAACATAAAGCTGTTGTAGGATAGAATATATTTATTAGAATGGATTTGTTTTGAAATTTCCTCATCTAACTAGTGAATAGGAATTAAAACACTAATAATTACATATAAAGACACTCTTTTCTGAGGGTTAGCAATGAAGGTTTAGTAATGCAGTCTAGTAAACACAGGCAGAGACAGAGGAATTCCATGCTTTAGAAGGCCGAGGTCCATAATTTTATGGATATAAATGGCTTGAGACTCTTCTTTTCGTGAGCCTGCAGGAGAATATGTCTACTGTATCTTGATTATGAAGATTTTACTTATGGCAACTATTAAAAATCAATGACATGTAGCAACTTACTTTTTAATATACTTTTGCTTTTGATTGATGTTTGCTCTGTATGGAGATGGATGGTGATTGGTTTACTAACTTACCTTTGTTCAGGAATGCCACTCCCATTTATAAAACTTAAGTCAGTCTTCACTTCTTTTTCCTATACTCACACTCTCAGGATTTTATAATAACAATATATCTTGGTATTAGTACATTCATGTTCCTTTTTCAAAATTAGGAGAAAAAAATGAATTCCTCAGTAAGATATGTCATCAGATATTCAACTGAGCTCCATCTTTCTGTGCTTAAGGACCCATCAATGGATATATATCACCTCAAACCTTCCTACTATGGCTGTGTCAGAAAAATATAGACAAGCATAGGTCTGAAACCTAGATTTTACATATATTTCTTATGTAGAAATATTCGTGTCTCATTGTATCTTGAATTGTCATATGCCTGGTGAGGTTTGTAACTATAGCAATGCTTTTAAGATTATTCTTTTAACCTAATATTTTTCAAAAGAATAACACATAAGAGCCTTATCTATATTCTCAGTTTTTCTCTGCCCTTTCCCAAGGCTGTCCTCTCTCCATGATTGCCAAAATGACTGTGGGCTGGAGGAACAAAAAATATTGAGATGTGGACAGAGCTAATTAGCTTTAGAACCCTAGTAAACCTCCTTATGTGAGAGCCATAATTGTAAATACAAGCCTGCTTCAAACCACTCTCATCTGAGAGCAATCATAATGAGTACCATCTGCCAAAGGGGAGAGAAAAGGCTGCTTGCAGCAGTTGGCTTATAGGATGAACTGCAACTTGTATCATTGTGTCCTAGCTCTTTGTTTCAAGAAAGTATGTTTGATTTGACAATGAGCTCTTATGTTTTCTTTTAAATATTGTTTACATGGGAGTTAAACATCAAATAAACAACATTGATGTTAAAAAATTCAGAGCTGATTTCCTTTATATTTTTTTTCATCTAGCAGAGGATTATACTCTATTGTTCCTATTTGCATTCAAATCATTTGCATATGTTGTAATTAAAATCTTTGAAGTTTACTGATTACCAAAATGTGTAGAACAAAGTACCATCTTTAATCAATATGTGCTGTACAGATAAATAATATGTATATAAAACCCTGGCAAGCACTGTTGGTGTATACTAAATTTATTGGAAAAAATTTTCTATTATTAAGGGCCTTACTGTCCAGGTTTCAAGACAAAATATATACATAATAATGATGATAACTAACATTTTTGTTATGCATTATAATACAGGTAGCTGCTCATTTAGATATATTTTTTTGGTAATTACACAGTAACATTTAAATGCAAAAAAGATATGGTATGATTCAATGACCATATATGGTTCCAAACAGGTTCTACTATTGTTGAGAGAATGGAAAGTATAATGTTGATCAATGTGATGAAGGAAGACATCAAAGAAGAGGGTACATGAGAGACTATGGACTCTGAGAAATAAACTGAGGGTTCTAGAGGGGGGGGGATGGGTTAGCCTGGTGATGGGTATTAAAGAGGGCACGTACTGCATGGAGCACTGGGTGTTATATGCAAACAATGAATCATGGAACACTACATCAAAAACTAATGATGTAATGTATGGTGATTAACATAACATAATAAAATTTAAAAAAATTTTTAAAAAGAACCTAAAAAAAAAGAGGGTACATATGCTTATTACTGACATAGGTAGGAATAAATTATTAAGAAGGAATAAATAAGGGAAGCCAGATGGGGATTCATTTAGCAGGATTATAAAGTTGCTCAAGCACAAGGCCTATTTTAGAGGGCATTTGTTAATAAAGATATAAGGAATGTCCAGTTGAGGAGGTGGAGTTAAAACTCAAGGCTAGTGATTTGAGAGTAGAAGAGTTATCTTGGTTTAAAGTCAAGGCAATGGTTGGCATGGGGATATAATGTGTGGTCCTCTGGATACTTCATCTTTTAATCAACCAGAGCATTTGTGAAGGGTCTATTTTATTTATTATTCTAGTTCATTAAGGTTCTCATTGAAGAAAGCATTTCCTGCTCAGAAAAATTACTTGAATGAGTGTTGGAGAATTCTAACCAAGTCCAGATAAGGCTAAAGCAGGAAGAAGCATTAACAAAACAGAAGGAAAAATCAGAAGAAAATGCAGGTGGGACTTACAGATAACTAAACAAAAGGGAGTTTTGAAAAGGAGAGTGGTGACTCCTAAAGGCTGCTGAAATTGCCAGTGGCATGAGTTCAAGAAGGGCTGACTGAATTTTGTGATTAGTTGCTCACTAATAACCTCTGTAATTACCTTTTCTGAAGAGAATAAGAACAGAAGTCAAATTGAAGTAAGCAAAGAATAAAATAGAGGAAATGATGACAAATTTTGTCAAAAAAAGAGGAAAAAATTTTTTTAAAAAGAGGAAAAATAAAAGGAGAGTCAGAAGGATCAGAGGAATCAATTAAATCATTATCACCAGCAGAAAATGGTTATTGCTCAAACACTGAATAAATGCGTTCTGTTAGACTCACACTGCCCAACAGAATATTCTGCAATTACAGGAATGTTCTCTATCTGCACTGATCAATATAGTAGCCACTAGCTATATGTACTTACTGAGCACTTGAAATATGGCTAGCGCAACTAAGGAAACTAATTTTTATTTTTATTTATTTTAAGATTTTATTTATTTATTTGACAGAGAGAGACACAGCGAGAGAGGGAACACAAGCAGGGGGAGTGGGAGGGGGAGAAGCAGGCTTCCCGCCGAGCAGGGAGCCCGATGCGGGGCTCGATCCCAGGACCCTGGGCTGAAGGCAGACATTTAACCATCTGAGCCACCCAGGTGCCCCAAGGAAACTAATTTCTAATTTTATTTAATTTTATTTTTAAATTATACACTCACACATGACTGAGAGCTAACATATTGGATAGAAGATACAAATATTGCTGATATAAATAGCAGAATAGGATATCACCTTTTGAAATTGAAGAATAATTAATATAAAATAAAATGCATCAATCTTATTTGATAAGTTTGAAAGTTGAATATTCCCATAAAACTACCACCCAAAACAAGATATAAAATTTTCCATCAGTTCAAAACATTCTTTCTGTCCTTTTCAAGTCAATTCACCTCCCATTTCTGAGAGCAGCCACACTCTCTAATTTTTTATATAAACAGATTCTTACAGTATTTTTCTTTTCTATCTGGCTTTTTTCATGTAACAAAATAGTTGATGTTCGTGCATGTTATTATATGTCAATTCCATGATATGGATAGACTGTAATTTGTTTATCTACTTTCTTATTGATGGATATTCTGTTGTTTCTGGTTTGGGAGCATTATACAAATACTATTTATAACCTGGAAGGGAAATGTCAGATTTGACCATTTCTACTGCAAGTTGCAGAATACTCCAAATGGCCTGGCTTATGTGATTGAACTATCTAGGGAAAATATGGCTTCAGATGCTACTTGATGTAAGTGTTCATACAGTGCCCTTAATATCTAACTTCTCTTTGTCCATCTTAGCTCTTCTTCCTATTCCATTTAAAGTCTAGCATCATGGTGGCAAAACAGCTGCAACCACGAGAGTCTCACATCCTTATAAACATAACTAACTCCCTGAGAGGATATATAATATAAATATAATTCTATAAGAGATAATTATAGAATAGCTTTTATGAAAGCCAGATCTATCTCCAAAATGTAGGTAAAACCATCTAGATTTCATGGGCATAATGTGGTAGGTTATTTGGTTGCCAAAGGAGTACTGCTTTTTGAAGAAAAATTTGGGAAGACAGAGACAAGATATATAATCTAGTGGTTTAGATGCTGGACTTTGGACTAAGATTGCAAATAGCAGCAATATCACCTATCAGATATATGATATTGATCAAGTTCTTTGGTTCCTCTGTTTATGTATAAAATGAGAAGAATTTATAACACTCAAAACACAGTTAGGTTGTTGTGATTAGATGACATAATGTACGCAAATGTTAGCACATTTGCATACAATATGAATTATCATTATTATTAAATATGCTCAATGAGTTTCTTCTATATATGGAGATTTAGAGATCATGAAGAATTTTTATTTCATACTTGAGGATTTGAAATGGCTGGAGCTAACTTTGTTTAAGCTCATAAACTAATAAATTACTGAACCAGAGCTAAGACCATTCCCCATTTTTTTTCTGTCCATTCTTGAAACATTCTTTCAAGTCCTGACTTATTATCTTTACCTACTCTTTTTCTTTGAGACTTAAAAAAGAATTGTATTTACAAATAGATAAGCAGAATTAACTCTCCCTGAGTGATCCTCACAGGATACAGTGTCAGTATCAGGAAACAGTCCAGTCTTGAAAGAAACAATTGGATTACTTGGCCATTTTTACCTCTTTCATTGTTTTGTTTACCTTTTCTCTCTCCTTACTCTGTTCATTCCTCCATTAATTCTCAGTTCTCTATATGGAATCTTCCTAATGGTGATTCTAACTTCCTAAATAGTGATTCTCACTATTTAGCTTACACAAGAGTCTCCTGTTGTAGCCAAGAAGGTGCTCCTGAGGAGTGAAGAGATCAGTGAACACCAACTACATCTGTACATCTGTACCCTGTCCAGAGGTTTCTTCTCATTACCGTCTTCTCCATTCCCACCTCCTCCCACAGAGAACAGAGTACATGGTCCTGTGTCAATGAATTCCTAAGGCTAGTCAAAAGGAATGTAAGGGAAACTGAAGGTAAGAATAGATTAAAGAAGAGAAATGTAAAACAGCAATTGCCATTCCTCAGATACACTGACCTCAATTTCTGCAGTTCCTTGGGCCTGCTTTGTTTGATATGTGGCTTTTACTCTACTGGGAGTTACCTTAAACTGAAGAAACAGAAAACAGTATAGAAGATTTGTTTGATTCTTAGCAAAAATTGTGCTCCTGGTGGCAATGCCAATCTTTCTTCTCAAAGTGTTGTAATGGAGGTTTCCTAAAGGGCAAATAGCCCTCCCATCAAGCTGTAAAGAAGGGCAACATCTGAAAGAAGTTGAGAATTCCTGAAATATGAAAGGGATGTGGGGAAAGGAAATGTGGGAAGGAAAGGAAGTAGCATCAGAGAGAACTAGAGATAAAGGTGTGTTAACAGATGAGTTTGAAGAAAATCAAGTAGGAGGGGGGAAAACTTGGCAGAAAAGATGAGGGGACGAAAGGAGTAGGTGAAAGCAGAGAACAAGCCAGAGTTGCTGAATCTAGAAAAGCCAGATCTATTTATGGTATTAAATATGGGAAATGGTGACTCTTGCAGTAGAAATATGTTTGATCCTACAATGTAGCCTATAACATTAACTGAAAGAATAATCAGTTAAGATGAATGGAGAAATATAAATGGATTGAGGTATAGAGCTAGTAACCCAGACCAGCAAACAATTGGAGTTCTTTTGTAAGGAGGCAATGGAAATTCAGTTTATGTTTTTAACATTTACTTGTAAGTATCTGTAATTAGTTCATGTTTTTAATTTAACTCATTGATAAATCTAGTTGTAATTTTGCTTGTAGTATGCTAATTGAGTTATTTTTAAATGGTCCTTTGATTTTGAGGTGTGAATTTGACAGTTCTAACTAAAACTATTTGGAACTGAAATATCTAAATGTGTATACACCGTTCTGACACTTTGGTCATCATATTTCTGTTCCTTATTGATGCAGAGGGCAAATCATTACCTTAATTTCTATAAAGACTATTATCGACATATTATGGAAGATAATTAGATTATGATCTGACAAGAAAAGTTAGTTATTTTATACTACTGCTAATATAATTTGGATACACTGTTCAGGAAAATGAGAGGTTTATAGCAATGTGGAGCATCATCACTGGGCAATATTATTTTCAGCTTTCCTCTATGTAAAAAAGAGTTATACGCTATTTTTAAAAATATTTTATTTATTTGAGAGAGAGAAAGAGAAAGAGAGCAACTGAGCGAGTGCTGGGGGAGGAGCAGAGGGAGAAGGAGAGAGAGAATCCCAAGCAGACTCTGCACTGAGCTTGGAGCCTGACTTGGGCTCCATCTCACAACCGTGAGATCATGACCTGAGCCAAAATCAAGAGTTGGACATTCAACTGACTGAGCAAACCAGGTGCCTCTATACACTATTTTTAAATACTTGACACATAGTTTAGGTGGAAATAATTATGTGTTTTGGTAATCAAATAATCTACCAATATTAGCATTTACATTAAATGTATGGAAACTACTCTTTGGGTACTTGGTATTACTGATAAAATGTGTCCTCAACATTTTAATGTCTACCATTTTCTGCTATTATTTCTAGGATAAATTGCAACACATCCCTCCCTTCCCATTTTGATGTCCTTTAGTTGATTTTTAAGTGATTTCCATATAAGATATTTAATGCCTAATAAATATCAATACATTTCTCAAAATAGCTTTTCCATCAACCTCAGTTCAAATTTTCACTTAAAATCATCTACATGAGTATTTGCCAGAGCCCTATCTACAGGTTCACATTTCTCTTTGTCAAATGTTGATTTAGTGTCATTCCTCCTTGTTATATTATAGGCTATTTATCATCTGGTCAGCTGGTTTCTTGCTTTATTGTTGAAACAGCTTTTCCAGACTTCTTATCCAATCATGGAAATTTATTAACCCAAACCAGAAAACTTTGATGAATCACAGTGTGCATTGCATATATACATTTCACAATAGCTTCTTACTTTGGTCAGCCTTTGGTTAACCTGTTTGGAGTATTTCACTCAGAGTCATAATAATGAAAGTCAAGCCATCCAATCTACCTTAATGCAAGACCCATGCCATAGGGAAAAAGACAAAAATCACTGGTGGAGCTGTTAGAAATTATTTTTAGCTAATTATAAAATAGTTTTCTATACATCTAAAAATAGAGCAATGTTGAATAAATATATAAAAAATAATACAGGTTTTTGTTTTGTTTTTTGTTTGTTCGTTTTTTACTATTTCTACTTTCTTTGTAGGTAAAAAAGTAGTAATATTTGACATCCATTAGTTGATGGGTATTTAAACCCACCCATGATAAAATACTTCTTGGTTTCATGCTTTATTTTCTATCAAATTTTCATTAGTGCTTTCTTAAAATAAATGTTGAATAGCCAGTGTTTCAGATTTGAGGACCTGCTCTTGATCTCCATACTATGTTTTGGGTCCAGTGGCTACATGATTAGAACTTGTTAATATTTCCTCTTATTTTATAAATGTTACTTTAAGGAATTCTTTCATACTTAGGTGATGCTTAATATGTAAGAACTCTACCCAAATAAATAACATATTCAGCTTATATGGCTAAAATACAAAATGCTACATTATTTCCATTGTTGATATATTAAGTTTTCATGTTCCTAGACCTGAAAAAGTTGTTACTGTATTTGCATAGCTGTATATCTGGAAGATCTTTTCCCTAAAATTCTCTGGTCACCTATAAATCCTTCTAGATGTTCTTAAAACTGAAGGCTTTATAGACTGTCTGGACCTAAATGACAGAGGTTGAGGGGGAAATTATATTCCACTAAAGTCAAAAGATATTTATGAAGTGACTTCTCTGTTTGGTGTTGTGAGATATTGAAAATAACTAAAATACTGAACTCATACATAGAGTTAGAAAAGTGGAGAGAACTGGGACAGCATCCATAAATGTGGCATTATACCTGCTAAATATATGACCGATAATTAAATGAGTGGAAAAGAAAGAAGTGCTATGGAAACAATTGTAGGTACAATTTATTGAACAGTTGCTATGTCTATATACAAGAAACTGTATGCAAACACACATATGTACGCACACTTACGTACATATAGAGTTAAACCAGTCTACAAAATGATGTGAATTAGATACACTGTCCCATTCTAATGCTTAAGGAATCTGAAAATTAAAAAAAAAAAAATTCAGGAAATGTGTCCAAGGTCACAAGTAGTAAGACACAGAATTAACATTTAGATCCTGTTCTGTCTGTTACCAAAGCCCAGCATGTTTTAATTCTTAACAAGGGGGGAGGGGGACTACCATAGGACAGTATGTTCAGAAAAACCTTCCTGAAATGAGTGAAATGTATGTTGGGCTTTTAAGCATTAGTAAGATTTGATATATGAAGAGATAGAAGATTATTAAGAATTGGAACAATAGCAAGCACAATGTATCTAAAGGAATGAAATCTTTATAAGAAATTTAAAGTGCAGTATCAGTTTGGTTGGAATCGTGGTGACACATTAGGAACAAAAGCAGATGCAGACAGAAAAGCAAGCACATTGTTCAGGACTTATAATTAGGTGGAAAACCAAGAAGACTAATTTAAGTATCCATTGGAAAAAATTAATAAAAATAACTTTAAAACTTAATTTTTTTTAAATGTTTACAGCAATTTTAGGTTCACAGCAAAATTGAGAGGAAGATACAGAAATTTCCCAGATACATCCTGCCCCCATCCATGCATAGTCTCCTATATTTCCAACATCCCCCACCAGAGTGGTACATTTGTTACAACTGATGAACCTACACTGATAAATCATAATCACCTTTCATTCATGTAGTCAATGTAAAAGAAGAATCCCAAGAAAAAATTGGAAGTTAAACCTCAGTCTTTGAAGAGAGAGAATAGGGCATGAAAAAATATGAGAGTTTTCAGTGTAAGAAGTAGAAAAAAACGTGATCCAATTCATTCTACTTTTTCTAAGTACCAACCAAGAGTGAGACATTATATTATTAGGTTAATCCTGTCAGAGAAATTGAGAGAAAAAGCACATAGATAGAGAAATTTAGAGAAAAAGCACATTTTAGACAGGGATGAGTTTGATGTTATGCTATAAAAAAGCATTAGGAATCATTTAATTTGACAGTTTGTCTGAAATATGGAGATAGAGGTCAATATTTGAAAATTTGAAAATGGTCTTGTTAAGGAGCATAGAATTTAAAGAAGTGATGGCAATGCTTTTCAGGTCACAGAATATATTCTTTTGAGGGAAGAAAGAGGAGCCAGTGAGGGAGATAAAGACCAATGAGTAAAGCAAAACCAAGAATGTTGAATTTTCATAGAGTAAAGACAGTTTATAAATTATGGAAAATATAACACTAAAGATTCATTTTAAGTATTTTGGAAAATGAAAGACTTATATATATTTTTATAATATATTTTTTATTTTGTCCTTTGGCTTATAGAGATTTTGTTGTGGTTTTTGTTTGCTTCTCAAGTACATATTTTCTCTCTATAAACTATAGCCTTCAAAAGAAAGTTTAGATTCCTGTTTAAGATTTCTTGCAAGAGTTCTTACAAAACAAACAAACAAAAAATACTTGCCTGTTTAAGAAAGAAAAAAATTGAAACAGCAAAGGAAAAGAATTTTTACAAAAAAATTACATTCTCTAAAACTGTTATGAAAATGTGATCTACTTTTTCTTTATACAAGGAAATTCAAAAAAATGCATGCAAATTTTAATCTCTCAGGAATGACACAATAAAAAATTTTACCATGGATGAATTGCACAGCTCTTATTAATTATGGTAATCTATGTTAGATAGCAGAACCAACTTTTTAAAAACATTCAAAGCACTATTGCCTAAAACAAGTCTTATTGTTTTGAGTTGCTACAATTTTTCATGTACATGACTTACATTATACTAAGAATATATCCAAGTTTACAAAGAAGTAGGTAATAATCACAAAATTGATTTGGGACATACCGTCCTTTAAGGAATTTATAGATGATGGTTCTAAAATATGAATTGATTTTAATAGCATGGCAGATGTAAAATTGAATTGTGTGAAGTCCATTAAAACATTTCTAAGGCCATATTGTCTTCTTGAAAATTGGTATGGACATTTCATATTGCTTTACATACTTTAATTGTATTTGACTCCAATTCCTTGAAAAAATTGTCAAGATGCTGCCTTAAGCTTTGCAGCATAATTCATAGAAGAGTCCCATTCCATTGATAGTTACTGCCCAGAGAAATTTGATAATTCTGGGATATATATATATATATATATATATATATATATACATACATATATATATATTTATTTATATTTATATATATTTATGAAATTTAAATTTCATATTACATACAGTGACAGTTTATCCTCTGTGTTTATCCCCACTACCTCCTTTCAGAACAGTGTAAAAACAAACAAACCAAAGATATATCTCTACTATTCAGATACCACAGTAATGGTGTTGTAGAAACATGGGAGATGCTGAGTCACTAGGTAGTCCAAAATTGGTGTTATTGGCTTAAAATTAAGACATGTGGGTGTAATAACTTTGTATAATACAAAAACGTAGGGAGTTTTTAGTAGAACCCTACATCATACTTAGTAGAACCACATCTCCTTCTTAAGTCATATGATTATAGTGTGAATTAAATATGCAATTAAATATCAAGGGCAGGAGACTAGCATCCATGTTTAAATCATAAAAGTATTTGCAAATAATAGCCTAGACATATGGACTATATTTGGTAAAAGTGTTGCTAAAGGTGGAATAAACTTGAGGACTTAAAACATACTGATAGGTTACTTCGGATAACCAACTTATACAAATTCATGAGTGATTAAAATTGGGAAACTGTGGTGAGCACAGAGAAATGTTTTTGTAATTCTGGAAATGGCTATGGGTGGATAGATGTTTGTAGTGCAACTGATGGTTTCTCTAGAAAAATCTAGGGACAAAAAAAGAAAATACCATGGGCTGTCTGGGGATGATGGTGGAATAGAAGGATCCTAAGCTCACCTCATCTCATGTATACAACTAGACAACACCTACATCAGTGTAAATAACACAGAAAATGACCCAAAGTCTGGCAGAAAGATTGTCCATAGCCAAATGTAGAGCAGAGGCCACATCAAAAAGGGTAGGAAAGATAGAGACATGGTGGCAAGCTAAATGGACTGATGTGACTGTCCCAAGAGAAAAGAAAGAGTCCCTCACACCAGGCACCCCAGGTACAGGGAACCATAAGGGGAAGATGAATTCCCATAACATTTGGCTTTGAAAACCAGAAGGGCATAATTTCACAAGTTCTTATGATCAGTGGGCTTAACACCTGGAACTTTAAAAATCAGCAGGCTTGGCTCTAAAAGAACTGGGAGAGTAAGAAGAAACTGAGTCCCTGCCCTTAAAGAGATAGTACAACAAATAGTCCAAAAGAGATACAACATAGGAGCAGAAGTCTGAAAAATGTCTGGGGTATTTGGGAAGGAGATTTGTTTATTAATCTTAAAGCATATGCTGGAGGTGTAGGGATCATTGGGAGACTTCTCCAGGAACCAAGGAGCTGGTAGACCTCATTTCCTTTCTCTGCCTGACAGCCTAGATACACAGACACCTGCAGGAACCAAGATAACACAACACTTTCCACCTAGCTTGATAATAGCACCCCATGCCCATGCTTCTGTGGCTCTGCCCCCTCCAATCCACCTGACTTTGGTTGGAATTTGGGGTGGTTGCAAGTTCCTTCCTGCAGTGGACCAGTGTAGAACTTGGCTGTCACTGCATGACTACTGTTCTCCTGTAGACCCACTCCCTCCAACCCTGCCACAGGAGTTTTCTAAAGTGGTTCCAGGTCCTCTCCCACAGCAGACCTGCTCAAATCTTTCTAACATTGCACCCCACCCCTGCATTTCCTGAGAGCTGACCCTTCCAATACACCCTTGGCAAGAGTACATCCAAAGCAGTGCCATAAGACTGGCTGTGTGCAAGCAGCTGAGACAGGGGTTAGCACCACCACAAACTGACTCCTGCCCCAGAGACAGGGGAAGATAACCACATACACCAGTCCCACTTCAGCCCCAGAAGTGGGCTGGAGGAAGATATCTGGTCTCATGGCAGGCCCCGCCTACCAGTGAAAGCTTCTCAGGACACAACAAAGGGAAAGCACCCTGCAGTTTGGTAACTATAGCTCTGGCAAATGCCTAGTCTGTCTCAACACAAGTCTAAGGAAGCCCCACACTGGCCACTAACAACACAAGGAATAAACCCTGCCCACAACAGGCAAAGAGAGCCATTGCAGCTGACTGGACTAAAGGCAAACACAGCTCATGTATAACAGAAGGGCACATGCGGCACACAGGAGACACCCCTGAAGTGCCAGGTTCTGGTGAACAGGGGACATTACACTTTAGGGCACTAACGGACCTTTTCTTCATAAGGCCATTACTTTCAAGAGCAGGAGATGTAGCTGACTTTCTTAACACATAAAAACAGATACAGAATTAGACAAAATGAGGAGACAAAAGAATATGCCCCAAATGAAAGAACAGGACAAAATCAAAGCAAGAGAGCTAAACAAAATACAGATAAAAACTATGCCTGATAGAGAGAGTAATGGCCATAAAGATATTCACTAGACTTGAGAAAAGAGTGCAGAACATCATTGAAACCCTTAAAAAGTATTAAAAAAAATAAAAAAAAGAACCAGAGATAAAAAAAACTCAACAGCTGAAATTAAAAATACATTAGATGAAATAAATAGAAGGCTAGAGGAAGCAAAAGAACATATCAGCGACCTGAAAGACAGAGTAATGGAAAAAAATAAAGCTGAACAGGAGAGAAAGAAAAAACTTAAAAAGTGAAAAGAGACTTAGGGAACTCAGCAACAGCATCAAGGGTAATAACATTCCCATTGTAGGGATCTGAAAAGAAGAAGAAGAGAGAAAAGGGAGCAGAAAAATATATAAAAAATATAAGAAATAATAGCTACTCCCCAAATCTGAGGAAGGAAACAGAAATCCAGATCCAGGATGCACAGAGAGCCCCTAACAAAACCAACTCAAGGAGGTCCACACCAAGACACCTAGTAAGTAAAATCGCAAAGAGTAGTGATAAAGAGAGAATTTTAAAAGCAGCAAGAGAAAGGAAAAGAGAAAGAAAGCAAGAGAAAGGAAAACTTCTTTATAAGGAAACCCCATAAGGCTATCAATTGAATTTTCAGCAGATACTCTACAGGCCAGAAGGGAGTGGCATGATATATTCACAGTGCTGAAAGAAAAAAACAAAACAAAACAAAAAGACTGTAGCCAAGAATACTCTTACCAGCAAACTGTCATTCAGAATAGGAAAGATAGTTTCCCAGACAAAGTTAAAGGAATTTATGACAACTAAACCAGCCCTACAAGAAATGTTAAAGGGTATTCTTTGAGTGGAAATAAAACACCATAAATGGGAGTAAGAAAAGTAGGAAGAACCAAAGCAGTAAAATAAATATAGCTATAAAAATCCAGTCAAAGAATTCACAAAATAAAAGGATGTAAAGAATAAAAAAGATGTGAGTATATATTCTTTACATCCTTTTATATAATATATATACATACATACATATATCGATATATATCAATATATAATAGAATATTACTCAGCCATAAAAATGAATGCAATCTTGGCATTTGCAACAACATGGCTGGACTAGAAAATATTATGCTATATTATGCTAAGCAAAATAAATCAGTCAGAGAAAGGCAAATGCCATATGATTTCACTTATATGTGGAATTTAAGAAATGGAACAAATGAGCAAAGGAGATAAAAGAGAGAGGCACAAACCAAGAAATAGACTCTTAACTATAGAGAACAAACTGATGGTTACAAGAGAGGAGGTGGGTGGAGGGATGGGTCAAATAGGTGATGGGGATTAAGGAGTGTATTTGTTGTGATGAGCACTAAGTGTTGTATGGAAGTGTGGGTTCACTATAGTTACACCTGAAACTATTATTGCACAGTATGTTAACTAACTGGAATTTAAATAAAAACTTAAAAAAAAAACAAGGAAATAGTGGCTTTGAAAGACACATTGTGCCAGATGGATCTAACAGAATATTTAGAACATTCCAGCAGAATACACAATCTTTTAAAGGGCACATAGAACATTCTCTAGAGTAGATTACATATTAGGACACAAAAAGGCCTCAACAAATTTAAAAAATTCTGAAGTCATTCCATGCATCTCTACCAATCATGATGTTAGAAATGAGACTACTTGCTTTGGTACCACATATACTAAAATTGAAATGATACAGAGAAGATTTAGCATGGCCCCTGCATAGGGATGACACAATGTTATGAAACTAGAAATCAACCACAAGAAAAAATGTGGAAAGAACACAAATACGTGGAGGTTAAATAATACTAAACAATGAATGGGTCAACCAAGAAATCAAAGAGAAAATAAAAAATACATGGAGACCAATGAAAATGAAAACACAATGCTCAACATCTTTCAGCTGCAGCAAAAGTTGATCTAAGAGGGAAAATTATAGCAATGCAGGCCTACCTCAAGAAGCAAGAAAAATCTCAAATAAACAATCTAACCTCACACCTAAAAGACTAGCAAAGAAGAACAAACAGACCCCAAAACCAATAGAAGGAAATAATAAAGATTAGAGAAGAAGTAAACTAGAAACTAAGGAAACAATAGAACAGATCAATGAAACTAAGATGTAGTTCTTTGAAAGGATCAAGAGTTGCTAAATCTTTAGCCAGACTCCTAAAGAGAGAGAGAGAGAGAGAGAAACAGAGAGAGAAAAGACCCAAATATACAAAATATACAAAAGACCCAAATATACAAAATCAGAAATTAGAGAGGATAAATAACAAACGATACAAGGGATTATAAAAGAATATTATAGGGGGAGGAGGAGCAAGATGGCAGAGGAGTAGGAGACCTAAATGTTGTCTGGTCCCAGGAATTCAGCTAGATAGGGATCAAAACATTCTGAACACCTACAAACTCAACAGGAGATTGAAGAAAAGAATAGCAGCAACTCTATGAACAGAAAAGCGACCTCCTTTCTGGAAGGTAGGATGTGCGGAGAAGTGAATCTGAGGTGATATTTGGGAAGATAGACGGCAGGGGAAGGGGCCTCCATCGGCTGCTTCTGGCAAGTGATAGAGCAGCGGAGCACAAAATCAGAACTTTTAGAAGTCTGTTCCACTGAGGGACGGTGCTCCAGTGGCTAAGTGGGGGGTGAACCCCTCGCTGGGACAGTGTGGTCTCGGGAACCTCAGGGTCACAGAAAGACCAGTGGTGCCTGAGTGTGGCAGAGCTCCCAGGTATCAGAGTGGGGAAGCTGGCTGCAAAGACGGAGCTGAGGAGGGCTGTCAGCTCGAGGTTGCCATAAACTGTGATCCACGGAAGAGTTGGGCCACTGCTCTTCCAGCAGAGACCCAACAAGCAGCAGGTCCGGGGTGACTCCTCTTTCTCCCCTGGGAGGAGCAGTGCAGGAGCCCGCCGCAGGAATCTGCTGGGTTTGGAGACTCCACACGGGGTCGTGTGCCAGAGACAGAAATGCTCAGTCACAGACCAGGTGAGAACAGAGTGGGGCCAGAGACTGGGGAGACAGGAGTGATTGACTGCTTTACTCTGGGGGCTCACTGAGGAGTAGGGCCCCAAGTTCTCAGCAACTCTGGGGGGTAGATTGGGAGGCCGCCAATTTCATTCTCCTTCTCCAAAGCTCTACAGAAAGCTTGCAGGGAAGAAAAGCTACCAAGAGCAAACCCGAGCTGATTACCTAGCCTGGCCCCTGACAAGGGCAGTGCAATTTTGGCTAGGGCAAAGACATTTGAGAATCACTGCAACAGGCTCCTCCCCCAGAAGATCAGCAAGAACAGCCTGCCAAAACCAAGTTTACCGATCAATGAGAAAGACAGAACTCCAGCACGAGGGGAATACAGTATATAGAATTCATGGCTTTTCCCCCCATGATTCTTTAGTCTTCCAAAATTAATTTTTAAAATTTTCTTTCTTTTTTTATATTTTTTTGAATTTTTCTTTCTCCCTTTTACAACCAACACCTTATCTATTGATTCTTTTTTTAAAATCTTTTTTAGTTTTCATTTTTAGAGTCATATTCTATCCCTTCATTGTAGTTAACCTTATTTTTCGTGTATATATAAGTTGTTCTCTCTTTAAAATTTTGGGATACAGTTTCTTCTAACAGACCAAAATATACCCTAAATCTCTAGTGTATGGCTTTGTTCTAGTCTCCTGCCTGATCACATTCTCTCCCTTTTTATTTTTAATTTTTTTCTTTTTTTAACCTTCTTATCAATTCCATTTATAAAATCTTTTATAATTTTCATCTTTATATCATATTCCATCCTTTCATCATACTTACCCTTATTTTTGTACATATATAAGTTTTTCTTTCTTTAAAATTTTGGGAGGCAGTTTCTCCTAACAGACCAAAATACACCCAGAATCTAGTGTGTGGCCCTGATCAATTCACTAAAAAAAATAGTCTTTTTATTTTTCTTCCCCTTTCTTTTCCCCCCGGTTTTGGGTCTCTTATGATTTGTTTGGTGCATATTTTCCTGGGGTCATTGTTACCCTGTTAGCATTTTGTTCTCTCATTCATCTATTCTCCTCTGGACAAAATGACAAGATGGAAAAACTCACCTCAAAAAAAAAAAAAAGAACAAGAGGCAGTACCAACTGCCAGGGACCTAATCAATATGGACATTAGTAAGATGTTTGAACTAGAGTTCAGAATGACAATTATAAAGATACTAGCTGGACTTGAAAAAAGCATGGCAGATACTAGAGATTCCCTTTCTGGAAAAATAAAAGAACCTAATATCTAACCAAGTCAAAATCAAAAAGGCTATTAATGGGGTACAATAAAAAATGGAGACTACTGCTAGGATAAATGAGGTAGAAGAGAGAATGAGTGATATAGAAGACCAAATGATGAAGAATAAGGAAGCTGAGAAAAAGAGAGATAAACAACTATTGGATCACGAGGGCAGAATTTGAGAGATAAGTGATACCATAAAGCTACACAACATTAGAATAATTGGGATCCCAGAATTAGAAGAAAGAGAGAGGGGCACAAGGTATACTGGAGAAAATTACAGCAGAGAACTTCCCCAAATTGGGGAAGGAAACAGGAATCAAAATCCAGGAGGCAAAGAGAAACCCCCTCAAAATCAATAAAAATAGGTTAACACCCCAACATCTAATAGTAAAACTTACAACTCTCAGAGACAAAGAGAAAATCCTGAAAGCAGCTCAGGACAAGAGGTCTGTAACCTACAATGGTAGAACATTAGATTGTCAGCAGACCTATCCACAGAGACCTGGCAGGCCAGAAAGCACTGGCATGATATATTCAGAGCACTAAATGAGAAAAATATGCAGCCAAGAATACTAAATCCAGCTAGGCTGTCACTAAAAATAGAAGGATAGATAAAAAGCTTCCCAGAAAAACAAAAACTAAAAGAATTTGCAAACACCAAACAATCCCTACAAGAATACTGAAAGGGGTAGTCTAAGCAAAGAAAGAGCCTAAAAGTAACATAGACCAGAAAGGAATGGAAACAATATACAGTAACAGTCACCTTACAGGCAATACAATGGCACTAAATTCATATCTTTCAGTAGTTACTCTGAATGTAAATGGGCTAAATGCCCCAATCAAAAGACACAGTATAAAAAAAAGAAAAAAAGAAAAAAACAAGACCCATCAATATACTGTCTGCAAGAGATTCATTTTAGACCCAAAGACACCTCCAGATTGGAAGTGAGGGGGTGGAAAACCATTTACCATGCTAATGGACATCAAAAGAAAGTTGGGGTGGCAATCCTTATATCAGACAAATTAGATTTTAAACTAAAGACTAGAATAAGATGAGGAAGGACACTGTATCCTACTTAAAGGGTCTATCCAACAAGAAGATCTAACAATTGTAAATATCTAAGCCCCTAACATGGGAGCAGCCAATTATATAAGCCAATTAATAACAAAATCAAATAAACACATCAACAACAATACAATAATTGTAGGGGACTTTACAGCACCCTCATTGAAATGTACAGATCATCTAAGCAAAAGATCAACAAGGAAACAAAGGCTTTAAATGTCACACTGGGCCAAATGGACTTCACAGATATATTCAGAACATTCCATCCCAAAGTAACAGAATACACATTCTTCTCTAGTGCCCATGGAACATCCTCCAGAATAGATCACATCGAAGGTCACAGATCAGGTCTCAACTGATACCCAAAGGCTGGGATCATTCCCTGCATATTTTCAGACCTCAATGCTTTGAAACTAGAACTCAATCACAAGAGGAAAATTGGATAGAACTCAAATACATGGAGGTTAAAGAGCATCCTACTAAAGAATGAATGGGTCATCCAGGAAATTAAAGAAGAATTAAAAAAAATTCATGGAAACAAATGAAAATGAAAACACAACTGTTCAAAATCCTAATGATGCAGCAAAGGTGGTCCTAAGAGGAAAGTATATAGCAATACAAACCTTTCTCAAGAAACAGGGAAGGTCTCAGATACACAACCTAACCTTACACCTAAAGGAGCTGGAGAAAGAACAGCAAATATAGCCTAAACCCAGCAGGAGAAGAGAAATAATAATCAGAGCAGAAATCAATGAAATAGAAACCAAAAGAACAGTAGACTATGTCAATGAAACTAGGAGCTGGTTCGTTGAAAGAATTAATAAGATTGATAAACCCTTGGCCAGACTTATCAAAAAGAAAAGAGAAAGGACCCAAATAAAAAAATCATGAAGGAAAGAGGAGAGATCACAACCCACACCAAAGAAATACAAACAATTATAAGAACATATTATGAGCAACAATATGCCAGCAAATTAGACAATCTGGAAGAAATGGATGCATTCCTAGAGACCTATAAACCACCAAAACCGAACCAGGAAGACATAGAAAACCTGAACAGACCCATATCCACTAAAGAAATTGAAGCAGTAATCAAAAATCTTCCAACAAACAAGAGCCCAGGGCCAGATGGCTTCCCAGGGGAATTCTACCAAACATTTAAAGAAGAATTAGTACCTATTCTTTTGAAACTGTTCCAAAAAATAGAAATGGAAGGAAAACTTCCAAACTCGTCTTATGAGGCCAGCATTACCTTGATCCCAAAACCAGACAAAGACCCCACCAAAAAGGAGAATTACAGACCAATACCCATGATGAACATGGATACAAAAATTCTCACCAAAATACTAGCCAATAGGATCCAACAGTACATTAAAAGGATTATTCACCATGACCAAGGGGGATTTATTCCTGGGCTGCATGGTTGGTTTGATATCTTCAAATCAAACCATGTGATACATTAATAAAAGAAAGAACAAGAACCATATGATCCTCTCAATAGATGCAGAAAAAGCATTTGACAAAGTACAGCATCCTTTCTTGATCAAAACTCTTCAGAGTATAGGGATAGAGGGTACATACCTCAATATCATAAAAGCCATCTATGAAAAACCCATAGTGAATTATCATTCTCAATGGGAAAAATCTGAGGGCTTTTCCCCTAAGGTCAGGAACATGGCAGGGATGTCCACTATCACCACTGCTATTCAACATAGTACTGGAAGTCCTAGTCTCAGCAATCATACAACAAAAAGAAATAAAAGATATCTGAATAGGCAAAGAAGAAGTCAAACTCTCACTGTTTGCAGATGACATGATACTTCATGTGGAAAACCCAAAAGACTCCACCCCAAAACTGCTAGAACTCATACAAGAATTCAATAAAGTGGCAGGACAGAAAATCAATCCACAGAAATCAGTGGCATTCCTATACACCAACAACAAGACAGATGAAAGAGAAATTAAGGAGTTGATCCCATTTACAATTGCACCCAAAACCATAAGATACCTAGGAATAAATCTAACCAAAGAGGCAATGAACCTGTACTCAGAAAACTATAAAATACTCAAGAAAGAAACTGTGGAAGACACAAAGAAATGGAAAAACGTTCCATGCTCATGGATTGGAAGAACAAATATTGTGAAAATGTCAATCCTACCTAGAGCAATCTACACATTTAATGCAATCCCTATCAAAATACCATCAACTTTTTTCAAAGAAATGGAACAAATAATCCTAAAATTTGTATGGAACCAGAAGAGACCCCGAATAGCCAGAGGAATGTTGAAAAAGAAAGGCAAAGCTGGTGGCATCACAATTCTGGACTTCAAGCTCTATTACAAAGCTGTAATCATCAAGACAGTATGGTACTGGCACAAAAACAGACACATAGGTCAATTGAACAGAATAGAGAGGCCAGAAATGGACCCCCAATCTATGGTCAACTAATCTTCAACAAAGTAGGAAAGAATGTCCAATGGAAAAAAGACAGTCTCTTCAACAAATGGTGTTGGGAAAATTGGACAGCCACATACAGAAAAATGAAACTGGACCATTTCCTTACACTACACACAAAAATAGAATCAAAATGGATGAAAGACCTCAGTGTGAGACAGGAATCCATCAAAATCCTCAAGGAGAATATAGGCAGCAACCTCTTCAACCTCAGCTGCAGCAACTTCTTAGACACATTGCCAAAGGCAAGGGAAGCAAGGGCAAAAATGAACTATTGGGACTTCATCAAGATAAAAAGCTTTTGCAAAGCAAAGGTGACAGCCAACAAAACCAAAAGACAGCTGAGAGAATGGAAGAAGATATTTGCAAATGACATATCAGGTAAAGGGCTAGTATCCAAAATCTATAAAGAACTTATCAACTCATCACCCCAAGAACAAATAATCCAATCAAGAAATGGGCAGAAGACATGAACAGACATTTTTCCAAAGAAGACATCCAAATAGCCAATAGACACATGAAAGGGTTTTCAACATCACTGAGCATCAGGGAAATACAAACCAAAACCTCAATAAGATACCACCTCTCACCAGTCAGAATGGCTAAAATTAACAAGTCAGGAAATGACAGATGTTGGAGAGGATGCAGAGAAAGGGGAACCCTCCTACACTGTTGGTAGGAATGCAAGGTAATGCAGCCACTCTGCAAAACAGTATGGAATCTCCTCAAAAATTTGAAAATTGAGCTATCCTATGACCCATCAATTGAACTACTAGGTATTTACCCCAAAGATACAAATGTAGTGATCCAAAGGGGTATGTGCACCCCACTGTTTATAGCAGCAATATCCACAATAGCCAAACTATGGAAAGAGCCAAGATGTCCATCAACAGATGAATGGATAAAGAAGATGTGGTATATATATACATATACACAATGGAATAGTATGTAGCTATCAAAAAAATGAAATCTTGCCATTTGCAACAACATGGATGGAACTAGAGGGTATTATGCTAAGTGAAATAAGTCAATCAGAAAAATACAAGTATCATATTATGTCACTGATATGAGGAATTTGAGAAACAAGACAGAGGATCATAGGGGAAGGGAGGAAAAAAAATGAAACAAGATGAAACCAGAGTGGAGACAAACCATAAGAGACTTTGAATTTCAGGAAACAAACTGAAGGTTGCTTGAGTGGTGGGGGTGGCTGGGTGGGAGGGATGGGGTGGCTGGGTGATGGACAGTGGGAAGTATATGTGCTATGGTGAGCCCTGTGAATTGTGTAAGACTGATGAATCACAGACCTGTACCTCTGAAACAAATAATACATTATATGTTAAAAAAAAAAAAAAAAAGAAGTTAGTAGGAAGAAAAAATGAAGGGGGAGAAATCAGAGGGGGAGATGAACCATGAGAGACTATGGATTCTGAAAAACAAACTTAGGGTTTTAGAGAGGAGGGGTTGGGGTGATGGGTTAGCCCAGTGATGGGTATTAAGGAGGGCACATATTGCATGGATTATTGGGTGTTATACGCAAACAATGAATCATTGAACACTGCATCAAAAACTAATGATATAATGTATGGTGACTAACATAACGTAATAAAATAAAATTTAAAAAAATAAAAATAACCCCCCCAAAAGAATATTATAAAAATTATATTACAACTAATTGGACAACACAGAACAAACGGGTAAATTCCTAGGAACCTATAAACTTTCAAAACTGAAACAGAAATAGAAAATTTGAACAGACCAATTGCCAGTAATCAGTATTTGGATCAGTAATTAAAAAAATCTCCCAAGAAACAAAATCCAAGAGGAAGCTTCACAGGTGAATTCTACCACACATTTAAAGAGGAATTAATACCAATTCTTATCAAAGTACTCCAAAAATAGAAGAGGAAGGAAAACTTCCAAGTTCATTTTATAAGGCCAGCATTATCTGGGTACTAAAACCAGGTAAAGACACTACCAAAAAAAGAGAACTGCAGGCCAATATCTCTGATGAACACAGATGCAAAAATCCTCAACAAAATATTAGCAAACTGGATCCAACAATACATTAAAAAATAATTTACCACAATCAAGTGGGATTTATTCCTGGGTTGCAAGACTGGTTCAATATTCACAAATCAATCAGTCTGATACATAACATCGATAGGAAAAAGGATAAAAACACTATGATCATTTCTATAGATGCAGAAAATGCATTTAACAAAGTACAACATCCATACATGATAATAGCCCTCAACAAAGTATGCTTAGAGGGAACATATCTCAACATAATAAAGGCCAAAATGAAAATCCCATAGCTAATACATCAATGGTGAAAAACTGAGAACTTTTTCCCTAAGATCAGGAGTAGGACAAGGATGTCCACTTTTATGACCTCTATCCAACATAGTACTGGAAGTCCTAGACACAGCATTCAGACAAGAAATATAAATAAAAGGCATTCAAATTGTTAAGGAAGAAATAAAACTTGTACTATTTGCAAAATAATGTGATACTATACATGGAAAACCTTAAAGGTTCCACAAAAAAAACTATCAGAACTTATATATGAATTCAGTAAAGTTGCAAAGTAAGAAGTTAATATACAAAAATGGGTTGCATTTCTATACAATAATGAAGTAGAAGAGAAATTAAGAAAACAATCCCATTTACAATTGCACAAAAAGAATAAAATACCTAGGAATAAACGTAACCAAGGAGGTGAGAGACTCAAAGACTTTTCATACTCTGAAAACTATAAAACATTAATGAAAGAAATTGAAGATAGCACAAACAAATGGAATGATATTCCATGCTCATGGATTGAAGGACAAATAATGTTAAAATGTCCATATTACTTAAAACAATCTACATATTTAATGCAATCCCTATCAAAATACCAACATCATTTTTCACAGAACTAGAAGAAACAATGCTAAAATTTGTATATAACTACAAAAGCCTAGAATAGTCAAAGCAATCTTGAAAAGAAGAATAAAACTGGAGGTTTTATTCTTCTTTATTTGCAGATATACTACAAATCTGTGGTAATTGAAACAGTATGGTACTGGCA
Organism: Neomonachus schauinslandi; assembly: GCF_002201575.2. NCBI lineage: Eukaryota > Metazoa > Chordata > Mammalia > Carnivora > Phocidae > Neomonachus > Neomonachus schauinslandi. The sequence continues at coordinate 155,499,247 of NC_058404.1, forward strand.
CAAAAATAGACACATAGATCAATGGAGCAGAATAGAGAGCTCAGAAATAAACCCACAAATCTATGGTCAATCAATCTTTGACAAAGAAGACAAGAATATGCTGTGGGAAAAAGACAGTTTCTCCAACAAATGGTGTTGATAAAATTGGATATCTACATGCAAACAAATGAAACTGGATCACTTTCTTTCACCATATGGAAAAATAAACTTAAAATGGATTAAGGACCTAAATGTGAGATCTGAAACCATAAAATTCCTAGAAGATAGCACAGGCAGTAAATTCTCTGACATCATCTATAGTAACATTTTTCTAGATAAGTCTCCTGAGGGAAGGGATACAAAAGCAAAAATAAACTATGGAGACTACATCAAAATAAAAAGCTTCTGCACAGCAAAGGAAGCAATCAACACAATAAAAAGACAACCTACTCAATGGGAGAAGATATTTGCAAATGCAGGAGATTAAGAGTATACTTATCATGATGATCACTTATTAATATATAGAATTGTAGAATCACTATATTATACACCTGAAATGAATATTACACTGTATGTTAACTACGATAGAATTAAAATTAAATACTACACACATACATACATACATACCACACCCCATAAACTGCTGAATATGCTGAGAGAGCAGATCAATAGCAGAACGGAACTATGGGAAGATGTCATAACTGAATGTGGGCACCCTTCCATATGGAAAATTATAGTTTAAGACAGGACACAGAGTGACCTATGTGCAACAACTGGGTAGTACACAAAGATCAGAAAGAAAAATGACTATTCAGATTTAAAAAAAAAAAAAAGGTTAAGACCTTGTAACCAAAAGTGCTGTCTATTTTGAGAATCCAAACTGAGACTAATGTTCTCTTTTCAGTAGTTTTATTAATCTGATAATAATTATGCAAAACATCAGAGAATTATGAGAAATAGAACTACCATATGAACCAGAAATTCCACTTCGGGGTATTTATTGGGAAAAAATAAAAACACTAACTTGAAAAGTTATCTTCACCCTCATGTTCACTGAAGCATTATGTATGGTAGCCAAGATATAGAAATATCCGAAGTGTCCGTCAATAGATTAATGGATAAAGAAAATAGAATATTACTCAGCTATAAAAAGAAGGAAATTTTGCCATTTGTGACAACATGGATGGACCTTGAGGGCATTATGCCAAATGAAGTGAGTCTGGTAGATAAAGACCAATACCTTTTGATCTCACCTATACGTGGAATCTGAAAAATGAAACAAAACAAAACAAAACCCAGATCATAGAGAGAGAACAGAATGGTGGCTGCCAAATGTGGGGGGTGGGAAATAGGTGGTGGGCAAAATGGGTGAAAGGGATCAAAAGGTACAAATTTCCAATTATAAAATAAATAAGTCAAAGGGATGTGATGCACAGTATGGTGATTATAGTTAATACTGTATCAAATATTTGAAAGTTAAGAGAGTGGGTCTTAAAAGTTCTGATCACAAGGAAAAAAAACTGTGATAGATATTGACTAGACTTACTGTGGTGTTCATTTTATAATATATATAAATATCAAATAATAATCTGTACACTTGAAACTGTTATATGTCAATTATATCTCAAAAAAACCCCCCCAAAACTAAAGAAATATCCTTCTAATCATAAACTATTCCTCTTCCTCCAGAAAAAAACATACTTCTCTTGCCTAGAATCACACAAACAAAATTCTCCCATTTCACTGGAGCTCCAGGGAATAGGCTTTTCAAGAACTTGGAAGATGGAATTTTCCATCCTGGTTATTGCTTTTACAGTGTTCTCAGCTGCCAGTACAAGGTGATGGGCACAGGTCTAAGCTGGCTTTTGTGGTCATGGCTGAATAATAAGCCTGAGATGCTGTCCTTCTTTACTACAGAGCCCTGGGCACTCACCAACCCACCAGCTTTCCTGGGTATACCTATTATGTGCAGGCCTTTAGAAAAACAGCTCACTTCCTTAGGTTTTTTTTTTTTTTTTTTTTTTAAAGTATTGGAGGGAGAGTTAATACTGAAGGCAAAACTAACAAACTTCCGATACTACCAAAGCCAAGGGACTTGACCAAGGTCACAGACCCCAGAAGGGTAGATTCAGGATTTAATTACATTACCCTGAGTTAAAATACAAATTTTTCAGGAAGGCTAAATTCAGTGGGACCTGAGCAGTACCAGTCTACTCTTTGCTCCTCTGCAACTTGCACACTTGGCTCCATATCTATCTCATATTCCTAGATAGCAGCCTACCCATACTGATCTCTACACCATTACACAGGGTGTTTCGTATGCTTCTGACACTCTGTCCAGTCCCCACCCCTTCCCCTAGTTGATTGCTGGCCACTCTTTTGTCCTCAGCATTAAAAAAAAAAAATAGTGTCAACCTATTGCATGGGGGATAGATTATATGTCCACTCTATTAATACATCTGAATACCTGCGTATGTATAAACCTACACACGTACATGTTTGTGCACACAAACTGAGTGTACATAATTCAATCAGTCAAGCTTCGGCTATAAAAACAGACCAGCAGGAGTCATAAATTAAGAGGTCTATTGCAGGGAATTAGCTTGAAGGATTACGGGGGCTGGTTAGGAAAGTCCCAAATACACCAGGCAGGGTCAGGAAAGGCAGGCTGGAACCCTGCTGGCCATGGCTGAAACTACTGTCCATAGATGCAATTTCTTCCTCATCAGGGAAGACTCAGCTCTGCTCTTGAGACATTTCAAATGATTGAATCAGGCCAATTCAGATTATCTGGGAAAATCTCTTTTCCTTAAAGTCAACTAATTGTAGATTTTAATCACATCTGTGATTAAACATCTTCACAGCAACACCTATATTAGTGTTTGATTGACTAAAGAGGGACTGTAGCTTAGCACAATTCACACATTAAAAAATTAGGAGTCAATATTATTTTATAGTTACTTAATGCCACATCTCTTTTCCTCAATATTGTTGGCACTGAAAGTCCAGGACTGAGTGTTTGGATCCTTGGATACTAAAATATTACAATGAATTAATAAATATTATTACGATTATACTAAATATTCATGAAAATCACTGAAGTTGTGAATCATCTGTTTTATATAACTAAACTAATTATCCAAACATATTTACTCACATATTTAGTGGTTTTAATTTTTAATATAAGCATAACTTATTTTTTAACATCCTGGGGGAACTATTTTATTATAATGCTATTTTTCTCTGAAACGTTTAATATATATGTATGTGTAAATATATTCATACATATATGTGTACCAATCTGTTAGTTTAAGCTATTAATATACATTTTATTCCTGTCTTATGTTATCAGCCAATGAGAGCTAGTAAACAAAACTGTTATACCTATTTTTGGTCTAAAATTTTCTTGCACTATACCACCAACACTTAGGCAATGAGTACCAGATTCAGCTATCTTAAATTCAGTAAGATGTGGAGTCTCTGCTGTTTACTGTGGCTTCCTGTTAATATTTTCTAATTTAACACTTTTGTACCACAGTGTCTGAAAAAAAAATTGTACTAGTGATAGTATAATAGCACTATTTAGTGAATCCAAAAAGTGAAGTTCAAAAGATTCAAGGTATATATAGCATACACAGAGCTAAAGTTGAATTGGAGATTGGGGATTTACTGAATTCCCCATACATGCTAGACATTCAATAAATATCACTTCTCCCAGGAACATTACTAATTATAGAAAATGTAGCTGGGAACATCTATGGTCTAAGGCATGTCATTTCCTCAGTAGATTCAAAGAAATGAGAAGAGTGACCACCAATATGCCAAGCAGAAACTTAGAGCTAATTTACTAAGAGTTCCTTACCCCTCCTCTGACTCCAGGCAAAATCTGATATGCAAGGTCTGAGACATTTTTAATGCGAACACTGTTCTTAATGCATTTGGTGCTAAATGTTGGGTGATGAGGGAAAACTGTAACAGAGTAGTTTATATCCTTATACAATATAAAAACCAAACTGTAAGTTCAAAGAGTAGTCACCTGAGATGTGAGCATATAATATCTGTCAACGGCACAGTTAGGATAGCAGCAAAGGGGCTTTCATCAGAACATATTGTAATGTGCAAAAGAGAGGTAGGTACAGATAAGAAGTAGAAAGAGGCGGGGTTGGATCTGATCCCAAAGGAAGGGTAGAGTTTGTCTGAACAAAGAGGAGGTTGGGGGGAAGAAGTATTATGCAGACTTCAGGGTCCCTAGCAGACCTTCAGACTGAGAATAGGGCAGCCTGGTTACTGTGGAAGATTTGGGTACAGAATAGTAGGTGATGAGGCTGGAACAGTAGGCTGTGACCAAACTGTGAAGGAATATAAATATCAGGAAACACAGTTGGAATTTATCCTTATAGGTAATGATTCCTGAGAGAAGCATCAGCATAGTGAGTGGTGACAAGAATAATTGAACATAAGAATTTGAGAGAACACTTTAACTTAATAAATGTATCAGATGTATCACTTAGTGTAATGGACAGAATAAAATGATTTATTTTAGTGCTGGTAGTAACACATGAAGCCAGTGTTCTAATGAAAATGATTTGGTTTAATGAATTAACTTGTAAACCTACTGGACAAGATATATAATGCTATGTCAGGTATTAAGCTTTGCATACTGCCACTTTTCAAAAAGTGAAATGTAATAATGGGACTTGTCAAGACTCTGAAGTAATAAATGTCATTAAACTCAAGAGACAAAGAGATCGCTTTGCTTTCATTTGCCCAGGGTTCTGAAGTCCCAGTTTCTGAGGAAAACCTAAAAGCCTGTTAATAAATTTATATTTAAAAGAATGAATACATTAGTTAATGCCTGATTCAGGTCTCCCCATCATTAAGGACAGGGAGTCTTTCTTACGATGATTGGTCTCTCAAAGATGTATAGGAAAACATCCCTCTCCTAATTACTGAATTAAAGAGAATTCACTAGCATTAGTTTAATCAGTACCCTGTAATCAAATCAGGCATGAAATCAAGTTTTGATTATATATTATTCTCCCTATTACGAACAAATTGCCAAATCACTGGAAACGCCCCTCAGTATGGAGGAGGATGGCAAAAGATGGAGGAGGCAAATAGTTTATTTAGTAAAACAGAGAAATACAATTAAATTTCTGTGAAATTTACAAAGTTATTCAGCCTTTTTTTGGGGAGGGAGAAACTTTCCTCAAAGAACTTAGATTACTTCCTATAATACATCTTAAGTCTACACTAAAGGGCTGCCACCAAGTAGAGAAAAAAAAAAAAAAAAACTACTTGTTTTCTAAGAAATCTCTTCCAAAAATGCTTAAAAATATAGTGTCTTTTTTTAAAGCAAAGAGAAGGACTTTCTAGTTTTCTGTAACTATTCTTATTTAATCCTCCAATTAAAAGTATTTCTTGCTACTGCATTATTTTTCCTGAGCTCTTTTGGAAAAAAAAATGGAATCTTTATATACCATCTTCTACTGTAGGGTTTACCATGATTACAGTGAAATTAAATATTATTGAAGTGAAAAAAATAAGCTTTTATTACATCTCTTTCGTATAAATTTTCTAAAAGTTCAGTAAGCTCTTATTTTCAAAATAGTTTCTCGTACTTGTAAATGATTCTGTCTGTGCAAGATTTTTAGTTCTGAGATTTTTAGTTCTCATCGTATAAATGACAATGTAATTGAACATATAATTCTAGGGATATATATTTTTTTGCCTTCAAAATTTGGATATAACAATACCTTCTTCTGATAAATAGAAGAAACTGTAGGCCAAAAATTTCTCTAGCCACTTTCAGTCAATATCCTTTTATTTTTTAAATTATTGTCACTTTTCAGGCTAAATATTTTATTCTTGTCATTCACTTGCCACAGTTTGTCTTGATGCCCCTCTCTGTCCATTGATCATTTCTGTGATTTTCTCATTAAATCATTCCAGTCACAGTCCTCAACCATAGTCTTCTATAAACAAATTACAAATTATTCTTTACCATGTATCTCTACTTGGAATAAAATGCCCTGTAGGAATAATATGATTTTGGAGGGTCAATTGTGTAAGTTTTCTTTATGGGTAGCAGAATGCTCAGTTCAGTGTTTTGCATATAACTGTCCTACAAAAAAATTCTGTAACTCAACAAATGACTAAACAGTTGGTCTGCCAATCACTCACCTTTTCTATTTTCAGTTTTATATAAAAAATAAAGTTAGTAATAGATGCAAATTTTTTTCTAATTTTTAATACCATGCATTTAATAAAGCATACTTGGTTATGCTGAAAAATTGTATATTGTTGAATTGATGCAGAAGCACAGTATATCACCAATAATTCTTTTTTAAACTGAGTGACTTGATGCGTCAATCAAAAATCTTGTCTGATTTCTAGGTTTGAAAAGATTTCATTTATTAGAGCTCTGCTAGCCTGAGAAGGAACTTTTTCCCATCCTTAGTAACTGCCTTGCTGGCATCTTGAACAGGTAAAGTATATAAATCCTGAACTGGGAAAATGGTTTTTATAATGGTGATACAAAAAACAAGTTTCTGGAATCAAGCACCTCTTGATTTTGCAGTTGCTAATCAGTAGCTGTTATAACAAGGATATTAATCTCATTTTTCTTATCTGTAAAATAGAATGTACCTTTGTCATAAGATTGTTGTAAGAATTTAATATGACTATGTAAATTAAGAATTTGGCATGGTGATTGGCCCTAAACATGACTTTACCTAGAAGAAAACAATATTTTTATAATTAACATTTTTATTTTTATAAAATCACTTTTAATTGGAGGATTAAATAAGAATAGTTGAGAAAACTAGAAAGCCCTTTGCTTTAAAAAAATGTAAATAGTTTTATTATTTTTTTTTAAACCATAGACTTACAGTTAATTTCTGGAGATTTTGTGTTCAGAGAGAGTCCCTATACTAGGTTCCTTACAAAATAACTTACAGGAGCAAATTCTAAAAATCCTCTCATTAAGGTCTTCATGAGAACCTGAGTTAGAAAAGGAACTATGAACTTACTATCAATTTCTGTGACCTATGACAGACTAAGCAAATGGTCGTTTTCAAAATGAGCATATAGATATTCATTGGTCATTTTAATACCTATTGTACAGCTACTTACTTTCTCTCACCTACCTATAAGGGCTTTCGATTTCATGTTATCAGGAATTGTAAAAATACATAAATAATAAAAAATGTTCCATTGTTCTTTCAAATATATTTAAAAACATACTGGTTCTATAAACAGAAACACTGTATTAGAATATCATTCTAAATTTTGTATAGAAGAGTCTCTTAGATTTTTTTTCACTTTGAAAAATGGCTTAGAATCCCATGGATCAGTGCCTTAAAAAGCCACAAGTTTACCACCCATTTTGAAGTTTTATTAGCATCTAGCAATGAAACTTGTTTCTTCTTTCCTCTTGTTATACTTCATATTGATAACAGGGAGGACCCTGCCAGCCATGCACAGCCCTATACCCACACCAGTTAAATTCTTTCTACCTGTCACATAAGCTAGGATTGCTGAACTGGAAATTTCTCCATGTACAGAGATACTCTTTGAAGCATATTATGACATCAAATTTAATGTTATTTTCAAGTAGATTAAGGTTCCTCCAGAGTGTCTGTATTGATAAATAGCCTACTCTTGTAGAGATGATGGTTTTCTATTAAAAAAAGTAAAAATCAAGCAGTACTCATATTTGGATGCAACAAACACCTCCCTTTCTATAGAGAATTTTCAAAAGACTCCACAGGATGCCTGCCTTCATGAGCTCTGCAGTAGCAGGCCTATTTACTCCTACTGTGGCAAGCATATGTCTCCAATGTTCACGTACAGTTTACAGCTTTGTCAGGCATCAATTGCAGCAAATGTCTGCTTTTCCGTATTTGATTATACCTTTTGCTCATGCTTTTCCTCAAAGCTTTTAAGTCAGGGGTTCTCAAGGACTAACACAGGAAAGGGCAAATGGAAAGCGAGATGTGCACATGTCTTATATTCTCAGATCTGGTCTAGCTACTAACATGGCTCACCAGATCAGGGAATCACTGGGTTTTCTATTCTTTGAACCCAATCCAAATATACTTGGAATAAAATAGCCCTCTAAATTGGTTAGTTAATATAAACACATTGGTAGGTTTACTTTTCTTAGCAGACATCTATTGAGATTTTTTTACTCTCTTAGCATAGGCTATCCATAGGATAATGAGTACATGCACAAATTCTTAGGATTTTAACTTTAGCATCCTATTGGATTTATATGTAACAATATAAAGCAGTTAAAATCTCCATGTTGACAAAGACAAGATTTCTGTTACTATTGGTTACACATTTTTGATTCCTTTAAATTATCAGCTCTTCCTGCAGGCTAATGTTATATCCTTCCTATTTTAGACCTTGATCTCTAGGAAACAAAACCTGAGGCAAGGAATATTACTAGTATTTGATTGAGGACGTACAATCCCAAGGCAACAAGAATTAGGGAAAATGGAAGGTAAAACAGGAAAGTATGGAGAGCAATGCAAGTGGTAGGGTACTGTCAGAATATAGAAGAGAAAAAAAATCTGATAAGTCTTGGAGGTAGCACAAGATTCTTTAAGGAGAAGATAGTTAGCCCAGTCAAAAAGGATAAAAATGGAGTTAAACAGGTGGAAAAAGTAGTAAACTCATTAAAAGAAATTACACCAGATTGTTAAAAACAATTGGAGGAATGATAGTGTTTGGCATTTCATGAGATCAGCAAGATGTTCTATTTGGGAGAATGGTAAGAGTTGAGACTGGGGCCTTGTGAGCTCAGCTTAAGAATTTTAGTTCGAGGGTGCCTGGGTGCCTCAGTCGTTAAGCATCTGCCTTTGGCTCAGGTCATGATCCCAGGGTCCTGGGATCGAGTCCCACATCGGGCTTCCGGCTCAGCAGGAAGCCTGCTTCTCCCTCTCCCACTCCCCCTGCTTGTGTTCCCTCTCTTGCTGTCTCTCTCTCTGTCAAATAAATAAATAAAATCTTAAAAAAAAAAAAAAGAATTTTAGTTAGATCCCCAAGGCAATGAGGAGCCACTGAAAAATATTCAGACAATGACAATACAGGTTCTGAGTTTTAGAATATCACTCTACTTGTTGCATAAAATTGGAAGTATCCAGACTGTGGGCAGACTAGTCAGGATTTTGTTGTGTAGAAATAAGTGAAGACCAACCAAATGAGAACAAGCAATGGCTATTTATTCAGGCCTTGTCCACAGCCAGGGAATCAGCCACTGTCACTTGAACTTAGGCAGAGCCTCAAAGGCAGGCAGATGGGAGGGCAGTGGAAAAAAGGCAAGCTTCAGCTATGACCTTACTGGAGGCTACTGGCATGGGTGAGTAGAAGGTGTTCTAAATGGAAGCAAGAAATCCTGTGTGATTGGTTTAGGGTACATATTTAGCTTTCTCCAGTTGGTCCTAAGTCAGAGCAGAGACAACAATTAGGAGAGCTGTCAATTAACCAAGTCCTGCCTATTTGGGGCCAATTGTTATAGAAGCTATCGTTTAGCCCCTTTATTGTTACTAGAGACTCTGTTCTGACTTCCTAAAAATGTGACCTATAGTAGGCTGGATTCCTGGGCTATTTTTTGTACATAAGAGGGTTGGTTTCCTAGGGAGATTGCTACAGGTTGTGAGACAGAGTTGTTTTTATACATGGCATGGCCATTGCCAATTTATGCATTTAGTCTCTCAGTTGTTATAGTTCCGTTAACACGTAAGGATTGAAAAAAACAGTGACAGTAGTTATAGAATTAGAGAGACATTTCAGAAGAAGTAGTAGTAAGACTTTTTATAATAACTTGTATATAAGGGGAAAGAAACACAAACATATTTCTTGTGGGGCAAAAATCACACTTGGTGTACCTGTAATTAGAGTAAGGGGATCAAAAAACACAAAATCAATAATAAACAAATGAGACTACACCAAACTAAGAATTAGGAAACCCTAATGTGCCAAGAGTAGGATATAGGAAAGTTTGATCAAGTGTTGTAGCCAGAAAGTATTTCATGAAAATCAAAGGAAGATAGCATTTGAAGAACGGTTATGCCAATAACTTCAGAAAAATAATAAGAAAGATAAGTATTAAGATAGAATTTCACAGGTAAATGAGGACTTGGAAGGTAAGTGGTAACCTTGTTGAGAGCTACTGTCAATTTATAATTATATAAACCAAATTTGGTAATAAAAACAAAATACCATCATTATCATTCTTATATTTGGTATATTATTATTGGTAATACACGATTTGGTATCATTCTTATTATTTGGTAATACACATAGGAAATATCTTATTTGCCTAAAGAAAGTAATGAAATATTTAAAAATTAACACCAGAGGGACTTAAAGACAATTCTAAGAAGCTCCAAGATATCCTGGAACTTTATCTCTGGACCTCAACTGAGTTTTAGAATGGCATATATGTATTGTAGTTCCAGAGAGTAGAAATTTTCATTACCATAAACTAGAGTAGCCATAAACTTGTTAATGACAACTCATAAAAATATTAATGTAATTGACCAACCACTAATGGTGAAAATGCTGTTTTGTTTTGTTGTTGTTTTTTTTTTTTTGCCGTCCATTCAATAGTACCTACTAAGGATCTACTGTGTGCTGGTTAATGAGGTGGCAACAGGAATACACACTGGACCAAAAAAAAATACGGCATCTGGCTCATGGATGTTATCACCATCTCAATGAGATAAACACTTAAAGAAACAATCCCATATATAATAATAAATTGAAATTAACATGTGGTAAGTGCTATAACTGAAAGGTGCAAGGTATATGAGACCACAGAGTCAGAAGACTTGGCCTGTTTAGGAAGATGAGATAAAGATTCCATGAAGAGGTGAGTTTGAGTTCAAATCAGAAGGAAATGTTAAACAGACAAAGGGAAGAGTATGTGTGTGAGGGGGAGGAGGACAGGCAAAACAGTCTGGGTAAAGGGTATTACATGTACAAAGGTCTGAGGAAGATGAGGAGGTTAAAGAATGGAAGAGAGTGCCAGAGAACATAAAGGACAAGGAAACTGAGGTATGTGGTAGGCGGTCCAGGAATGGAAGCCCATGCTATTTCATTAACTAACCATGGTAATGAATTTGGTCATTATTCTAAATATAATGAAAAGAAAATATGCTTTTAACAGGGGCAAAGGCATTACCAAATATGCATTTTGAAACCATTGCTCTGGGTGTCCTGGGTGGCTCAGCTGATGAAGCATCTGACTCTTGATTTTGGCTAAGGTCATGATCTCAGGGTCATGGGATCAAGCCCCACATCAGGATCCATGTTGGGCATGGAGCCTGCTTGGGATTCTGTCTCCTCCTCCCTCTGCTCCCCCCTGAGCCACACATGAACACTCCTCCCACCAAATTAAAAGTAAATAAAATGTTAAAAAAAAAAGTATTGCTCTGGATTCAGTGGATGGAACAGAAGACATACACACAAATTGGAAGTGGAGAGAAACATTAGGATGCTACTGTAGTAGCTGCTGAAGCCACAGGGCATTACTTCCATAAGAACTTCAATCAACTACAAAGACAGTTCTATATTCAGAAAAATATAAATTATTTAGAACAGAAATTCTTGAAATGTGAAGAATATGTATATTAGAATCAACTGTGTTGCTTTTTAAAAACTTCACAGGTCAATCTTCCCTTCCTGACTTTCTTGACTCTGATTTCTCTCAAAGCTAGAGTCACATTCACATTAAAGTCTTTTATGAATAATACTGATAAGTTCTTCTGATATGTTCCAATAGCCAATTACTTAACAACATACTACTAAATAACCAATGGGCCAAAAAAGAAACCAAAAGAGAAATCAAAAAGTACATTGAGACTAATGAAAATGGAAATACAACATAACAAACTTATAGGAAGCAGGAAAAACAGTTCTAAGAGGGAAGTGCATAGCAATAAATGCTTGTATCAAAAACAAGACAATTCTCAAATAAACCATCTAAGTTTACACCTCAAGGAACTTGAAAAAGAAGAAGAAATAGCCCAAAGTCAGTAGAAGAAAGGAAATAACAGATCAGAATGGAAATAAATAAAGACTGAAAAGGCAAAAAAGGCAATAAAGGCAATAGAACAGATCAATAAAACTAAAGCTGGTCCTCTGAAAAGATAAACAAAATTGACAAACCTTTAGGTAGACTCACCAAGAAAAGAAGAGGGAGGGCTAAAGTAAATAAAATAAAAAATAAAACAGGAGCTATTATAACTGATACCACAGAAATACATAAGATCATAAGAGATCTCTATGAATAATTATATGCTAACAAACTGGACAACCTAGAAGAAACAGGTAAATTCCTAGGAACATAAAACCTACCAAGACTGAATTATGAAAACAGAAAATCTGAAGACAAATTCCTAGTAAGGACATTATATTAATAATCAAAAACCTCCCAACAAACAAAAACCCAGGCTCAGACAGCTTCACTGGTGAATTCTGTGAAACATTTAAAAAAGAATTAATACCAGTCTTTCTCAAACTCTTCCAAAAAAAAATAGAAGAGGAGGGAACACTTCCAAACATGTTTTATGAGGCCAGGATTACCCTGATACCAAAACCTGATGAAGATACCACAAGAAAAATATATATATATATATATATAGGCCAATATTCCTGATAAACATAGAGGTAAAATCCTCAACTAAATATTAGCAAATCAAATTCAACAATATATTAAAAGGATCATACATCATGATCAAGTGGGATTTATTCCAGGGATTCAAGATTGGTTCAACATCCCAAATTAATCAATGTGATAAACCACATTAACAAACATGAGGATAAAAAGCATACAATAATTTCAATATATGAAGAAAAAGCATTTGACAAAATTCAGCATCTATTTATGATAAAAATTCTCAACAAAATGGGTAGAGAGAAAATGTTCCTCAACATAATAAAAGTCATATATGACAAGCCCACTGCTAATATCATTCTTAACAGTGAAAAACTTAAAGATAAATGGTGTTGATAAAACTGAACACCATATGTAAAACAATGAAACTGGAGCATTATCTTATACCATATAAAATAAATTAACTAAAAATGGATTAAATACTCAAATGTAAGATCTGACACCATAAAACTCCTAGGAAAAAACATAAGCAGTCAACTCCTTGACATTGGTCTTGGCAATGATTTTTTTGGATTTGACACCAAAAGCAAAGGAAAAAAAATGGCAAAAATCAATAAGTGAGATCATATCAAACCAGAAACCTTCTGCAAAGGAAACCATCCTAGCAAAGGAAACCATCATTCAAAGGAAAAGGCAACCTACTGAATGGAGAAAATATTTACAAACCATATATCTGATAAGGGGTTAATATCCAAAATATGTAAAGAACTCATACAATTCAAAAGCAAAAGAAAACCATCTGATTGCAAAGTAAAGGATAGTAGAGGATCTGAATAGACACCTTTCCAAAGAAGACATACCAATTACCAACAGGTATGTGAAAAGGTGCCCCAAATCATTAATCATCAGAGAAATGTTACTCAAGACTACAATGAAGTATCACTTCACTTCTCTTAGGATGACCATTATCAAAAGACAAGAAATAACAAGTGCTGGTAAGGATGTGGAGAATAGGGAATCCTTGTGCATTTTTGGTGGAAGTGCATATGGGTACAGTCACCATAGAAAGCAGTATGGAGGTTCCTCAAATATTAAAAATAGAACTACCATATAATACAGCCATTCCACTTCTAGAATTTATCCAAAGGAAATGGAAACACTAAATCGAAAAAGATATCTGTACCTTCATGTTCACTGAAATATTATTTACAATAGCCAAGACATGTTAATAACCTATGTGTCAATCAAAAGATAAATGGATATAAAAGTTGCAAATTAACTTATAAAAGGTTGTGAATAATATTCCATTATATATACACATATGGAATAGTATATTATTCAGGCATAAAAATATAAGAAAATCTTGCCTTTTGTTTACAATATGGATGACCCTTGAGGGTATTATGCTATTAGAAATGAATCAGACAGTGAAAGACAAATACTGTATGATCTTACTTATATGTGGATTAAAAAAAGCCACAAACTCATAGATACAGAGAACAGATTGGTGGTGTTGCCAGAGGCAAGAGGTGATCAAAATGGGTGAAAGTGGTCAAAGATACAAACTTCCAGTTATAAAATAAATGTCATAAGAATGTAACATATATCATGTTGACTATAGTTAATAATACTGCATTGTATATTTGAAAGCTGCTACAAGAGTAGATCTTAAAAGTTTCCATTACAAGAAAAAGTGTTTAATTCTAGCTGATAGTTGTTAACTGAATCATTTGTCTGTATACTAGTGTCAATTATTCTCATAAAGATATAAAAATAACCAATAAAAATATAAAAATAGTAAAATAGTAACCAATTACTTGATAAGGAGTAATAAACCAAAATAGTGTTTCTTAAAGATAGTATGTGAATGGCGAGGACATTTGATAAAAAGGATAATTCCCAGATCCAGTCTCAGACCTACTGAATCAAAATCTCTTAGATTTGTGCCTGTTAATGTATATATTTAGACTTGTCTCATGTTGTAATTATGGATGGAAAAGCTTAAGAATGCCAATGTTAAAGAAAAAATGAATAAGATTTTCTAAAATATTCCATAAATATTACTTTTCGTAACTAGTTATTGATGATTAATGTGAATTGTGGGAAATTTGAAGTTATATTTTATGTTGATGATCAGGAACACAGGGCTACATGTTATTGATTGATTTCTAATGCATGGTGAACCATCCCCAAATAGCCAGATGGCAGAATTTAAATCCCTACACAGAAGCTGAGGAGTATGAAAAAATCATTATCACTTGATTATTCCAACTCTAATATGATTTGCTCCCAGTATGATTCCTTTTAATTTTTACAACAATCTTCTGAAAAATATTCTTATTCACATTGCTAAAATTAGGGCTAGTATTCAACTCTTACTAAATACATTGCCCAAGGATATTTCACAGGAACATATTAAAATACACAATAGATTTTAACTATGAAATATAAATATACACATGCTAAATACAAAATTTTATACCTATCTAAAGATGAAATAAAAGTAGAATTTAGAGTTTTTTAGACATATATTACTTTGGATACCCAATGCTTATTTCCCTTTCTTAGCAGCAAGCTAACTTTTTTTTTTAAATAAAGATTTATTGATTTATTTATCAGAGAGAGAGAGCAAGCACAAGCCAGGGGAGGGGCAGAGGGAGAAGCAGGCTCCCCTCTGAGCAGGGAGCCTGATGCAGAACTCGATCCCAGGACTCTGGGATCATGACCTGAGCTGAAGGCAGACGCTTAACCAGAGGAGCCACCCAGGCATCCCGCAAACTGAGATTCTTTGGGGAAATGAATACTTGCAAGTCATGCCTTGGTGGAATTGTTGAACAAAGTTTTCTACTCTCTCACTACAAAAATCAAAGAATACTTGGCAATGTCCCCACTAGATTCATGTTCTCATTGCCAAAAAGTGCTCATGAAATAGGCTTATTCTCTTCAGAGGGTAACTAGACAAGTGGTGCAAGGAAGAAGTTACTTAATTCATTTCAACAGCAAAGCCTCATGTCAAGTGGTTCCTATGACTTTCAGGAGCTATCTTATTCCTATTTCAAGCCTGTTTCTCCCCCTCTAGTAGAATAAATGTGCTTTAGGGATAAATTCTTTCACGGGTGTGGTAAAGGATTAGCATGCTGGAGTTGTTAAGGGAATTAATTATTTCATTTAGGAGTTGACATAATCCAAATGTATCATTATCTATATGCCTATGACCTATAGATATATGTTTATATCTCTAAGTCTAAATGGCATATTTACTCATAGTTGATAAACATTGAAGTGCCCCAAAGTGGGGAGGGACAAGAGAAGGAGAGCAGCACTTAATTCTTTCAGTGAGGATGCAGATATTTTCTTTAGAGAATCAAACTTCAAGCTCTGGCACTGCTGCGGCAAGTTGTGTATGCTGATATTAGTGCCATGTGTTAAATTATTTTTGTGATATACTGAGGACATATATTTCAATTGTTTCAGACAAACTCACAAGACTGAATTATTTTTAATTAGTGCTCAGGCTCTACAAAAAAATTTAATATATAATAATGGACTATAGTCATGTACAAACAGAGATGAAAGAAATTTTCTAATATATTAATTTTTTATTTGGAAATATTTGCTGTTTTCAAGATTATTGACCTTTCCATTCAGAAGAGATATGAAAGATGTCATCTTAATCATGAAATAAACTCACATATAATCTATCATTATTCCATGAAGGCATGTTACTCTGGGAACACATTTTTAGAATATAAACCCGAGGACAGTAAACTTAACATTTAAAACTTAATTTTAAATGATGTGAATTTGATTATTCATAGTGTTATCTATATTACGAACCTGGTTTATAATCTTCAAATGAAAGCTTTGATATATTTGTACAGTCTCTTAGAATGTTTTTAGCACAGCTAAGTATCACAGCAGAGATTTTCCATTTCTATTTTGAACTCTATTTGTAAAATGGCATATGTTTCCATACAAACAACTTTATTCATTCCTTCATAAATATTTTTAAAACACAATGGATTTGTGTCACTTTCCTGTTTAAAATCCTTCAATGGCTTCCTGATGCATTTAAGATAAAATTCATAGAATGGTCCATAGGATGGACTTTAACAATAAGCATAATCCAGATCTAAACTAGTATGAATCCCTAAGAATTCTTTTCCATGCATACTTTAGTATTGTTCATCCACATCCTGTCTACATGGTATTCTTTTGGTTACTCAAAATCCCAATATGCTTCTGACTTCAATCATGTTATTCAAAGTGCCTAGAACTTTTTAAACCCCTATTTTTCCCTTGAATTATTTCTTAGCCATATTGTTCCTATGCTATTCATTCAGAAAATAGTAATGAATACCTGTTAAATGCCAGACATTCTTTTGGTCACCAGTAATCCAGTAGTGGATATAAAATTATAATCCAGGCTACTTAAAGCCTATATTCTGGCAGATTAGAAAAAAATGCATTGAATATATTGTTATGCAGTAGAATGCTAAGAAGTGATAAGTACCATGAAAACATACACAGACACAGAGAAAGATAGAAAATAGAATAAAAGGCAGGTGTAATTTTAAATAGAGCATTTAGAGAAGGCTTTCTTAAAAAGGTTACATTTGAGCAGTAATCTAAATCACAGAAGAAATGAGCCAGGCAAAAATCTGGAACAGGGTGGTCTAAGAAGAGAGAATAGCATGGCCAAAGCCCTAAAGGAAGAGCTAGTATAATATTTTCAAAGATGAGTAGGAAAGCTAGGAAAGAGAGCCATAGATGATATAAACAAGAGGAAACTAAGGAACAGATTGTGTAGGTTTCATTGTGCATGTGTTGTATTTTGTATTTTATTGGAAATATAATTAAAATTCATTGGATATTTTAAGTAAGAGGTGATATGATCTGTCATTAAAAAGAATCACTCTGGCTGTTGATTGATAATCTCTAAGGAATATATTGGTCAGCTTTTGTCACATGACAAATAATCTCAAAATCAAAGTATGTTGGAGGGATAAAGAAGCCAAGGATGGTGAAGTGGTATCTCCATCATGGCAATTTATCATCAGATACTATGAAATCAAAACCTCTATGATCAGAAAATAGGCAAGGATGCCCACCTTCCCCATTTGTATTCAAAATACTGGAAGCCCTACTGAGAGCAATTAGTCCAGGAAAAAAAAAAGCATCTAAATAGAAAGGAAAATTCTCTCTTTTTGCAGAAGACATAATCTTATATGTAGAAAATTCTAAAGATTCAACAAAATACTGATTAGAATAAACAAATTCAGTAAAGTTGCAGGATACACAATCATACAAATGCAAAATCAGTTACATTTCTGTACACTAACAAAGAACACCTGAAAAATTATGGAAATAATCCCATTTATAATATCATAAGAGAACAAAATACTTAAGAATAAACTTCAGGGGCGCCTGGGTGGCTCAGTTGTTAAGCATCTGCCTTCAGCTCAGGTCATGATCCCAGGGTCCTGGGATCGAGCCCCGCATCGGGCTCCTTGCTCTGCAGGAAGCCTGCTTCTCCCTCTCCCACTCCCCCTGCTTGTGTTCCCTCTCTCGCTGTGTCTCTCGCTGTCAAATAAATAAATAAAATCTTTAAAAAAAAAAAAAGAATAAACTTCAAACTAAGGAGATGAAAGACTTATACACTGTAAACTATAAGACATTTATGGAAGAAATTAAAGAAAACACAAATAAATAGAAAGATATCCCATGTTCATAGATTGGAAGACTTAATATCATTAAAATGCTCATATTACCCAAAGTTATCTACAGATTCCATGTAACCTTTATCAAAATCCCAATGGCATTTTTTTTGTTACAGAAATAGAAAAACAATCCTAAAAGGCATAGGGAGTCACAAATGACCCTGAAAAGCCAAAACAATACTGAGAAAGAACAAAGCTGGAGGCATCACCCTTCCTGATTTCAAAATAGATTATAAAGCTACAGTAATTAAAACAGCATAGTACTGGCATAAAGGATGATATCAGACTAATGGAACAGAATAGACATCCCAGAAATAAAACCATGTACATATGGTCAACTGATCTTAGACAATGTTGTCAAGAATACAACAAAGTGTAATGGATAGTCTCATCAGCCAATGGTTTTGGCAAAGCTGGATATCCAGATGCAAAAGAATGAAATTGGATCTTTATCTTACAACACACATAAAATAATCAACTCATAACGTACTAAAGACTTAAATGTAAGACCTGAGACTATAAAACTCCTAGTGGAGGGCGCCTGGGTGGCTCAGTTGGTTAAGCGACTGCCTTCGGCTCAGGTCATGATCCTGGAGTCCCAGGATCGAGTCCCACATCAGGCTCCCTGCTCAGCAGGGGGTCTGCTTCTCCCTCTGACCCTCTTCCCTCTCGTGCTCTCTGTCTCTCATTCTCTCTCTCAAATAAATAAATAAAAATCTTTAAAAAAAATAAAATAAATAAAAAAAAACTCCTAGTGGAAAACATAGAAGATCTTCACAACATTAGGCCTGGTGGTGATTTCTTGACACCAAAAGCACAGACAACAAAAGCAAAAATAGACAATTGAGACTACATCAAAACTCAAAAGCCTGCGTAATAATGGAAGCAGTTAACAATGAAAAGACAATCTACAGAGTGGGAGAAAATATTTGCAAGCCATATATCTGATGAATGGTTAATAATCAAAATATATAAGAAACTCCTACAACTCAGTAGCAACACACACACACACACTAACCCAACTGAAAAGTAGGCAAAAGACTTGAATAAATGTTTCTCCAAA
This sequence comes from Neomonachus schauinslandi, assembly GCF_002201575.2. NCBI lineage: Eukaryota > Metazoa > Chordata > Mammalia > Carnivora > Phocidae > Neomonachus > Neomonachus schauinslandi. The sequence goes on from NC_058404.1 coordinate 155,518,637, forward strand.
AATGACACATATGGGCAACAGGTAAAGAAAGCTCAAAATCTCTAATTGTGAAGGAAATGCAAATAAAAACCACAAGAGGTCACCTCACACCTGTTAATATGGACATTACTAAAAAAATAAAAATAGATGATAGATGATAGATAGATAGATACAGATAGATAGATGATAGATAAAACAAGTGTTGGTGAGGATTATAGAGAACTCTTGTGCACTACTGGTGAGAATGTAAAATGGTGCAATCTCTGTAGAAATAGAAAAGAAGAGCAAAGATAGAGGACTTGGTGGTTGTGGTGGAGCTGGGGTTATGTGCGAAGCATGATGCAATCAGTGCATTCTCTCCTTTCAACACATAACGGGTCTTAGTAAATATTTACTAAATGGAAGAATGGTAAAGTAATGAAAATGAATCAACTCAGTTGAAAGACAAGGGGCTTGAGCCTTATTTTTGTCAGTTTGTGCTGCTTTAATAAAAATACCACGGACTGAGTGCCTTAAACAATAAACATGTATTTGTCACCATTCCGGAGGCTGGAAAATCCAAGGCCAAGGTGGTGGCAGATTCGTGTATGAGCCCCGCTTCTGGATCATAAGTTATCTTTTCACTGTGTCCTCACGTGGTAGAAGGGGTGAGAGAGGCTTCTGGAGTCCTTCTTTTTCAGAACACTAATTCCACTCATGAGTGCTCTACCCTCACGATCTAATCACTCTCCAAAGGCCTTAACTCTAAATACCACCATATTGAGGATTATGCTTTTAACATAGAACTTGGGTGGGAGGAGGTGGAGAGACATAAATGCTGAAACACCGAAACTAAGAAAATTTAGATAGTTGTTTGATTTTCACTGAAGAAAGAAGTTTGGGCTAGATTTTTTTTAAATTTTATTATGTTATATTAATCACCATACATTACATCATTAGTTTTTGATGTAGTGTTCCATGATTCATTGTTTGCATATAACACCCAGTGCTCCATTTAATACGTGCCCTCTTTAATACCCATCACCAGGCTAACCCATCCCCCCACCCCTCCCCTCTAGAATTTTAAGTCTGATAATTGGTTCAAAATAGTATTATCTGAATTATTATTATTATTATGTACAGTTATTTGAAAATATTAGCAATTGTAGTCCATTATAATTTTAGTTCCTAGCACTCCCTGGAATATCAGCCACTAGTTACTTTGAAAATGCACACTCTTATGTATTCTCTTTACGTATTTTGTATATTTCAAAATTGTGGACTTTTTTCGTGAATATGATCATATTTTCTATACATTCTTTTTAGGAAAAAGCTCCTTGACATGGATCTTGGCAATGATATTATGAACATAATACACAAATCACAAGCAACAAAATGAAAAATAAACAAGTGGGACTATACTGAAGTAAATAACTCCTCCACAGAAATAGAAATGACCAATAAGATGAAAAGATAACCTGTGGAATGGGAAAAAATAATCAGAAACTATATATCTGATAAGGGGTTAATATCCAAAACATATAAAGAACACATACAACTCACTAGCAAACAAATAAAAAACTCAAATAATTCAATGAAAACATGGGCAAAGGACTTGAATATTTTTCCAAGAAGATATACAAATGGCCAACAGGTATATGAAAAGGTGTTCAGTGTCACTAATCATTAGGGAAATGAAAATCAAAACCATGAGATACCACCTCATGCCTGTCAGATGGCTACCATCAAAAGGACAAGAGATAGCAAATGTTGGCAAGGATGTGGAGAAAAAGAACCCTGTACACATTTGGTGGGAATGTAAATGGGTGCAGCCAGTATGGAAAAAAGTATGGAGGTTCCTCAAAAAAATTAAAAATAGAACTACCATATGTTCCAGAAATTCTACTTTTGAGGATATATCTAAAGGAAAAAAAATACTATGCCAAAGAGATACCTGTGCCCTCATGTTCATACAGCATAATTTATAATAGCCAAGACATGGAAACAATCTAAGTGTCCATCAACAGATAAATGGATAAATAAAAATTGGCATACATGTGTGCGTGCGCGCGCGTGCACACACACACACACACACACACACAAAGGAATATTACCCCAGCATAAAAAAAAGGAAAAAATAAAAACCTGCCATTTCAACAACACAGATGGGCTTTTGAGGGCATTATTCTAAGTGAAATAAATCAGACACAAAGTATGGAGTGATTTCACTTATATGTGCAATCTGAAAAACAGAAACAAAAACTCATAGAAAAAGAGACCAGATCTGTGTTTATCAGAGGTAGAGAGTGCGAGGGGGTTGTTAATTGGATGAAGATGGTCAAAATGTACGAACTTCCAGTTATAAATTAAATAAGTACTAGGGGTGTTATCTACAACATGATGACTATAGTTAACACAGCTATATGGTATATTTGAAAGTTGTTATGAGACTAAATCCAAAGAATTGTCATCACAAGGAAGAAACATTTTTTTTCTTGTTCTTTTCTTGATATCTATATGAGATGATGGATGTTAACTAAAGTTATTGTGGTGATCCTTTCACAATATATGTAAGTTAAGTCATATGCTATACACAATAAACTTAAAAAGTGATGTATGTCAATTATATGTCAACAACGACAAAAATATTGTTGCAAAAAAAAATTTTGCAAATTTTTTAGTTTTTTATCCACATGGAAAAGATTACCAATTAACATTTTTAAAAATACATCAGCCTCTACATGCTTCATTATTATTCTCTTCTACTAATTGCTCTTACAGTTTTAAGACTTATGTACTTATTACTAAAATGATATAGGCATCTAGTGCATTTTTTGAAATATTCTTGACTTCATTTAGGAAAAAAATATCAATAAAATACTCTTCTTTCTTGATTTTTAATAAAGTTATTTAAAATAGTGAAAAGAAGATTCTGATAAATTACTGTATATTGTATAGGACTTTCAAACACATTGATACTCCCCTTTCAAGGGCATTTGTTCCTATAAATAGATTTGTGTTTATATCAATGGAATTTGCTGTTTCATTAAAAGGAAAAGCATAGGAAGGATTTAAAAATTATGAATTCTTGAGATTGGGAACATAGGGAGGCAACCTATGGAGACATAGAAATGGGCCACAAACAAGTTTGAGAAAGTTGGAGGAAAATTATTGAGCTTTACTTTAGGTAGTTTTTCTTAAGAGGAATAAAAAAATCTTGTAGAGATATTTTATAGATAATAGAAAGTAATTGAAAGTCTAGGAGCTGATGTATTCCTCTAGGAAAAGTAATATGTACTAACAATGTAAAAAGACATAATATATTATACAATTCAACAAAGCCAGTGGGAAATTGTATTGAGTACATTGGCCTTTGCTTAAATCACAAAATCAATAAAGATTTGCCTCTGTATGGGAAGGCTTTCTGAAGATAAATTTCAGGATACCAACACTAAAGAATTATTATTTTTTTAATCTACAGTATCATGGAAGTAAAACAACTTTGTAGGTGGTATGGAAAACATCTTTTAATATTAAAAACATTTGGAAGAATACATAGGCATCATCATTAACAAACATTTATTAAATATCTGGCATGTATATAACACTCTGCTAGATCTTTAGGTATAAAACTTTAGTTTTTGGTTTTCAGTTGGTATTTTGCTATATGCTAATATAAATCCCAAAGTACAATAGAATAATCTTTTAAATCTTCTTTTAGCCTGGGTTTTTTCTCTTCTATTTCATATAATGTTTTAAGTATGTTATTATGTAGCTTATTTTTTCTTGCATGAAATGAGTTCATCATGAAGTTTAATTATGTGTCAGTCATGTTGTTAGGTAGCCTTCAGAATGCAATATACATTTAATAGACAAAAGAGAAGGAAGTGAATCATTTGCAAGCCCTCTAAAAAACCTTCCAGACATTATTTCACAAGAAAAATCAAATCATTAAGGCAACATGGGATGAATTAAGATACAGATCAAGATGACTGTGATAACGGCTTTAAAACATTCATTTAACATCAGCGGCCTTTAAATGCAATTACAATGATCTTACTGGGCAATGACTAAGTTTCTATACATTCAATTATTTGGAGCACAGAATGAATACTACAAATATTTTACAGTAAAAGATTGAGAGATACATAGGAAACAATAGTTTTCACTACTGAGATAAAGAACAATGAGGTAGAAAATAAAAGATACTTTTCTACCACTCAGAATCCATCCTTCCTCTTACTAATGCATGTACATGCATATGTGTACTCTCAAACATAAAACTAATAAAACAATAAAAAAAAAAGCAAAATATGAAAGAAATAAGATTAGGCCTAGATTAGTCCCTATTAAGACACAAATATAACCCAAAATTTAGGAATGCTTCTTTTTATTTATTTTTATTTTTTGTGTTCATTTAAAAAAATTTTTTATTATATTCAGTTAGCCACTGTATAGTACATCATTAGTTTTTGATGTAGTGTTCAGTGATTCATTAGTTGTGTATAACACCCAGTGCTCATCACAACATGTGCCCTACTTAATACCCATCACCTGGTTACCCCATTCCCCCAACCCCTCCCTTTTGAAACCTTCAGTTTGTTTCCTGGGATCCATAGTCTCCAATGGTTCATCTCCCTCTCTGATTTCTCCCCCTTCAGATTTCCCTCCCTTCCCCTATGGTCTTCCGTGCTATTGCTTATATTCCACATATGAGTGAAATCATATGATAATTGTCTTTCTCTGCTTGACTTACTTCACTTAGCATAATCCCCTAATCCCCTCCAGTTCCACCCATGTCAATGCAAATGGTTGGTATTCACCATTTTTGACAGCTGAATAATATTCCATTGTATATGTACCACATTTTCTTTATCCATTTATCTGTTGGAGGGCATCTTGGCTCTTTCCACAGTATGGCTATTGTGGACATTGCTGCTACGAACATTGGGGTGCAGGTGCCCCTTCTTTTCACTACATCTGTATCTTTGGGGTAAATACCTAGTAGTGCAATTGCTGGGTCATAGGGTATCTCTATTTTTAGCATTTTGTTTTCCATACTGTTTTCCAGAGTGGCTATACCACAAACTCAACATTCAAAAAACAAATAACCCAGTCAAAAAATGGGCAGAAGACATGAACAGACACTTCTCCAAAGAAGACATACAAATGGCTAACAGACACATGAAAAAATGCTCAACATCACTAGCCATCAGGGTTTCTTCTTTTTAAATAACATTCTATTTTGGAGGGAAGATTTTTCCTGTCAAGGGGAAAATCTATTTTTAGCACAATGTGAAAAGCTCAATGCCATTCAGGAGCAAAGAAAATTAAATATGAAATAAGCAATGTCAGCAGCTATTAGCCCTAGTGGAATTACAATTCCTTATTTTCTCTCTTAGTTAGTTGCAAAGAACTAATAGTCTACCACAAAGTCTCTTTGGTCTATTCCAGTAGTATACGTTTGTAGATTTCACTGTATGTGTGTTGAGAATATTTATATATTGTATTCCTGAAGAGTTCCGAACATGAGTTAAAGTAAGTACCCATGTAACACCAAGTTATTCTTTCTAATTTAACTCATCATAATAAGTGGACATGGTTAATATATTTGTTTTACAGTTTTATTTTGTTTGTATTCTATACAGCTTGTTGTTTTTACCTTTCTAGGATAGGACATTATCCTAGAATAATAGGATTCTATTATTAGGTAAAATAATGTCTTTGATATGGGATTTTTATTTTATTATTTTATTTATTTATTGTTTTATAGAGAGAAAGAGATATGTGTGCACGTGAGTGGGTGGGGAGGGAGTGGGAGAGAATCCTAAGCAGATTCCATGCTGAGCATGGAGCCCAATGCAGGGTTTGATCTCTTGACTCTGAGATCATGACCTGAGCCAAAAGCAAGTCAGGTGTTTGACTGAGCCACCCAGATGCCCCTAATATGGGATATTTGGAAATGTATAATATCTGCTTTTGGAATAGCATAAAGTACTTTCCAGAAGACCATGTGCCACTTCAATACCACTAAATAGTTGGAATTAGTGAGAGTTTAAATTTAGCTGTTAATAACTTTTTTAAAGCTATTAATTATAAGTTCCCCTATCAGCTTTGCTACTGTGCTAATAATATTATGACATCTATCAAATGCCATTATATTGTGCAAATAGAAACAGCACCTAACCATAGTGATCCTATGAATACTGAATGTAGTTGCCTGGAGTTGGCACAATTTATTTTTTTTAATTTTTTTAAATATTAAAAATGTGATATGTAAATATTAAACAACACACTACTGCACAAGCAAAGGGCCAAATAAGAAATCAAATGGCAAATCAAAATATGTCTCAAAATAAAAGGAAAACACAATATTCCAAAACCTATGGGATGCAGCAAAAGCAGATGCTAGAGTGAAATTTATGCTATAAATGCTTGTATTTAAAAAAAAATGGAAATAAACAACATTACACCACAAGGAACTAGAAAGAGAAGAAACTTAGCTGAAATTTAGTAGAGGAAGGAAATAACAAGGAAAAATCAGAAATAAAATAGAGACCAGAATAAACATAATATTGAAAAAATGACCAGTTTTTCCAAAAAACTAAACAAAACTAGCAATGCTTTAACTACATTAACTATGAAAAAAAAAAAGAAGATTCAAAAACCAAAATGAGAAATGGAAACAATGCAACGGATAACAACAGAAACACCTAGTGTGATAACCGATTACTATAAACAGTTATATACTAACAAATCAGTTAACTTAGAAAAACCACAAACAGATAATTCCTAAAAATGCACAAGTTACCAAGATTGAATCATGAATCTTGAATCCAAGAATTAGGAAATCTTCTTAGACAAATAACAATAATGAAGGTTGAATTAAGAATCAAAATCTCCCAGTACAGAAAAGTCCAAGACTACATGGTTTCATTGGTGAATTCTACCAAATATTTTTTTTAAATGATTAATGAAATTCTTTGTCAAAATCTTACAAATAATGGAATAGCAGAAACATATTCAAAATCATTCTGTGAGGCCAGCATTACCCTGATACCAAAGCAAGATAAAAACCATACAAGAACAAAAAAGTCTAGTTCATCTGATGTAAGTATTGCTACTCTCTCTTTTGACATCCATTTGCATAATATTTCTCTACCCCCTCATTTTCAATCTGCAGGTGTCTTTAGTTCTAAAATATGTCTCTTGTAAAGCAGCATATAGATGGGTCTTGTTTTTTTATCCACTCTGACACCTTATGTCTTTTGATTGGGGTATTTAGTCCATTTACATTCAAAGTAATTATTGATAGGTATTTTATTACTTGTTTTATCATTGTTTCTGGAGATTTTCTCTGATCCTTTTGTCTTTGTCACTTTTGGTCTCTCCTTTGCACTCAGAGTCTCCTTTAATATTTCTTGCAGGGCTATTTTAGTGGTCACAAACTTTTAGTTTTTGTTTGTCTGGGAAACTGTCTCTCCTATTCTGAATGATAGCCTTGATGGATAGAGTGTTCTTGGCTGCAGATTTTTCCCATTCAGCACTTTGAATATATTATGCCACTCTTTCTGGCTTGCCAAGTTTCTGCTGATAAATCTCCAGCTAGCCTTATGGGTTGTAAGTTAAGGACTTCTTTTGTCTTGCTGTTTTTAAGATTTTTTTTTAATCACTATATTTTGCAAATTTAACTACTGTTTGTCTTGGTGTTGGCCTGCTTTCTTTGATTTTGATGGGAGTTCTCTGTGCCTCCTGGATCTGGATGTCTGTTTCTTTCCCAGATTAGGTAGTTTTCTGCTATTATTTCTTGAAATATATTTTCTGCTCCCTTTTCTCTCTCTTCTTCTGGGACTTCTAAAATACAAATGTTATTAGTTTAATGGAGTCATGGAGTTCCCTAAGTCTATTCTCATGTCGCAATTCTTCTTTCTCTCCTTTCTTCAGCTTCATTATTTTCCATTATTTTGTCTTTGGGTTATTAATTCATTCCTCTGCTTCTCCCAGTCTTGTGTTCATTGCATCGACCTGTTTCCAATCTCATTTATTGCATTTTTCATCTCTGATTATTTTTTAACTCTTTTATTTCTGTTGTAAGAGTCTCACTGATGTTTTTTATTCTTTTCTAAAGCCTGGTTAGGATTGTTGCTTTGAATTCTCTATCAGTCATGTTATTTATATCTGTTTCACTTAGATCTCTGGCCATGGCCTTATCTTGTTCTTCATTTGGGATAAATTCCTCTGACTTGGCATTTTGTCTATGTCTCTGCCTTCTGTGTGTTATAAAATCCAGTAATGTCTCCTGCTCCTGAAAGTAATGGCCTTATGAAGAAGAGATTACGTAGCACAACTTCTTTTAAAAGTTTTTTAAAAATTTTAGGTCAGTGCTTATTTCTATCAACTATCCACTTACTGACATAATGTCATCTATAAATGTGCTGACAACTTTCGTCTTCCCAGACTATGTCTTGACACAACTTACATGTTTTTTCAACATGATTTATTACTCAAAAGAAGGAGTGGAAATTGTCATTGACAGATCAAAGACACATACCTTTATTTATAAGGACTTACCTTCCTTAACAGTTTGCATGTATTTAGGGCTGCCACTCTGAAGTAAGATGCTGAAGTGTTTTCAACCAAATTAGTTTCTGTCTTGTTATACATTTTAAGACTTTAGTATGGCAAATATTTAGTGTTCCTGTCTGGCATTATCACAGATAAAATATATGGATTGTATAAATGTAGCTCTTTCCCATATGACTGCTAGAAAATCTATATAATGCTATCAAATTTTAGATATCTGCTGGTTACCAAAAATGAATTGATTAGTTACAAAAACAAGCTACTATACAATTGACCAGAAAAGTTAATAATTGATGATATCCTGTTTCCTGATTTGTGGATGGCATTGTATTAGATTCTATTAAGAAGACTATTAATAGTAATTGAAATACATACATAAGTAGGAAATACAGGGCAAATAGATGTTAAAGTGTAGAACATAAAATTTGCCAAATGCCTGCAGAAGAAATTATATACTTTAGCTTTAAAGGAGAAATTGAGTTCATTGAGATAACTATTTGTCCCAAAGGCCAGTAATTGTTAAAATGAGTGCATTAACCAGAGATTTTTAAATAGATATTTTCAAGTTTAGATGTTTGAGGTAGTAGTGGAGTTGATTCCAGTCTAGAGAAAGATTTACACAAAGTTCAGGAACAAATATTCAAAATACATCAATAGCAAAACAATCAGCTGTTCTGGAATAGAAATTCTGCACAGACAGTAACGAAAGATAAGTGTAATAGATGAGGGAGGGTAATAAGAAACTGATGACATACACTTGAAAGAGATACTAAAGACTTTCAAAATAATGACAAGAACATGCCAGTACTTATAAAGAAAAAAATACATTTTACAACATCTGTATAGTTTATAAATCTGATATCCTGTTGTATACTTTCCAGATAGACCATCCTGTAGCTAACATCCACTGAGCTTGGGTGGTCAAGTCTACAAAATGCTCTCAAAATGCCAAAGAACACCTTTTCTCTCCCTAGAATGGGAAGCTGGGAATTCCAGAGGTGCCCATGTTTATCAGTAACTTTTGATAGGATCCTGAAATGTAGGCTTGGCAATTTTCCTTGGAGAAGTGATAAATGAACCAGGGATCAGTTTTTTAATGTGTTTTATTAATACAATTAAGGCTCATTGATTTGACTAATGATTTCCAATAATGTAATACTTTATATTTGTGTCTAATTTAAGGAGCTCTGTGGACTCCAGAGCATTGTTTGGCTCCATATCATGTTGAAGGGAATAAACTAGAATTAACATTTGGGTAAAGAAATATATTAATATGACCTGAATCTCATTGAAGTAAAAATTACATTAGAAAACTAAATTCCTTTTTTTTTTTTTAACTCACAGGCAAGATAATGTTGGAGTTCCTCAGTGTTAAGTCCTAGCCTCTTTCCTTTTCATTTTGCATCTTCTGGAGTAATCTCTTACATGCCTATTATTCCAATAACTACTTATATGTACACTAACCACATATTTTATCTCCAGTTCAGGCATTGGCATCTCTCATGAGTTTTGGATCCATGGATACAGCTGTGTACTTGGCATGAACATGGGTCATTCAAAGGCACCCAAAACTCAACAGGTCTCAAAACAAACCAGTCTATGATCTTTACCACAGTTTCATTGTTTCAAGTCTAACCAAATGGCAACAGTATTTGTAAAAAACAAACAAAACAAAAAACAAAACTAGGAGCTTGGGTTAATCCTCACATCTCTGTTTCACTACAAAGTATTCTTTAATGCATTTCATACTTTTTGTTTAGGGTAATTTCCTATATATCTTTATGTATATCCTCCAGAATTTTCTTTTCTCAGTTTTTGCTAGTTTTAAAATGTTTAATTTGCTTAAAACATTCTTTTGTCATAACTTTTGAAAAGTATTTTTGCTTCATGTAATATTTAAGGTTGACCATTTTCTCTTAGTGCATTGATGTTATTTCACTATGCAGTTGACCCTTGAACAATGCAAGTTTGAACTACTAGGTCCACTTATGCCTGAATTTTTTAATGAATATAGCACAGTACCATAAATATGTTTTATCTTCTACCTTATACTCTTAATATTTTCTTTTCTCTGGCTTATCTTATTATAAAAATACAGTATATAATATATATTACATACAAAATATGTGTTAATATACTGTTTATGTTATTGGTAAGTCTTCCAGTCAACATTAGGCTCCTAGTAGTTAAGTTCTGGGGAAGTCAAAACTTATACATGGATCAGCACCCTTAACTCCTGCATTGTTTAAGCATCAACTATATTCTGGCTTCCATTATTTCTAATGGGAAGTTCAGGAGTCACTCTAATATTAATTTCACTGAAGTTAATGGTCTTTCTGACTGCTTTTAGCATTTTCTTTTAGTCTTAGATGTTCTATATTTTTATTTTTTGTGTCTGGGCATATATTTCTCTTTCTATTTTTTAGCAGCAGACTTCTCAAATCTGTAGAATGTTGTATTTAATTAATTATGAAAAATTCTCATCCATTTTCTTGTTGAATATTGTATTCATTTTCTTCCTCATCTCTTTAAGAAACTTCAGTTGGATGTACTTTAGATATTCTCTCTCTTCTCTTAAGGTCTCTACTCAATGTTTTCATATTTTTAAACTCTTTCTCTGCATTACTTTTTTGATAATTTCTTTACATCAATTTTTCAGAATACAAATTTCGTATAGCTTCTCTTAGTCCATTGCTAAAAACAATTAGATTTTTATATAAGTATATTATTAATTTCCAGGATTTTATATATATTTGTTTTATTCATATATGCCTGCCAATTTTTAACTCTTGCCTCTTATTCATAATTTCAATTTCTTCTTGTTTTAAACCTATTTTAACATTATGTTTAATAATTTCAATATCTGAAATCTCTGTGTATCTCAGCCTTGGCTTTTTTCTTCCTTCCTTCATGATAGCCTGTGTTTTGTTTGATTGCTGTTTTTGTTCCTTCCCTTTTGCCATTATTATCTTATTATCCTCAAGCTTTAGCTCTAGAAATTCCTGGAAGCTCCCATAGAAGGTGACAACCTTCAAAAAAATGTATTTACTTTGCTTTAAAAATATGTGAGAGCATTACCAACTTGTAATGATTTTAAACTAAATTCCCACCTTGAGGCAGTATGACCTCATAGGTAGGATTCCCTAAGGGAACTTTTCTCCTTTTTAGTCAATTAATCCCATGTATCTTGTTTATCTCTCCCTATCTGAATATCGAACCTAATAATTAACACATATCCTGGGTGATGTGCATTTTATTAAATACATTTGTTTTAAACTGTCAGAGTCATGAGGATTTAGTCAGGCTCCAAGTATTATATCTGAAATAATTAATTGAGTGCACAGGGTGACTAAGAATGTAAACAGCATCCTCAAGCCCTTCTTTTAATTGAAAAAATATATATATAGAATGCTGAGTCCTATCTCCTGGTGTTTATAGTTAATTTCAGTTAAATAATTTGGTGTGAGACCAATAATCTCACCATATGCAAACAAAAGCATAAAGACAAATAAAATTAAAGCACACAAAAAAGTCAATTTCAAACCATTGGCAGAGTGCTATTTGTTAAATTTAGCATGAAAATAATTTGTATAAAAAGGATTTTTTACCAAAATTCCACTGGAGACATTAGAGCAATTCCCTGTAGTACCCAAACTCCTGTTCAGTGAACATTATAAAATACTTTTTAGAGTGTTTTCTGGATCTGCTAAACTTATACACCCACAATACCAAATGTAAGAATTCTTACTATAGACACACAGGGAGGCTATTTCTCTGCATTCTAAGTCTGATTTTGATATTCTGATATACGAAGTGCTAACAAAGTACACCATTTTAGAAAATATTTCTAAAGGCCACCTTGTATTTAACTGAATTAATGCTGTGGTTACTAACTAAACAACCTCTTTACCTCTCTTCACAAGTAAAGCATATAATCCTATATTTGCAAAAGTTCAGCATAGGACCAATATAAAAACAAAATAGCAAATGAACACAGAAATGTACATTCTTGTCTTTTAAGCTGCTATAAATTACTTTCTTATGTTAGATTAAAAGCCTCATTGTCATAGATTGCTGTTTACTTGTTTATGTTAGCATAAGAAAATTTCTGCATAGTGGTTAGTAGAGCTTTTTATTAATAATATTTAGAGTATTTTGCTATTTAATTAATTCTACTTGATTCAGAATGCAAAGAAAAATGAGAAAATTTCAATGATAGAAACAAAAATGGCCTAAAATACCAATATCCAAGAATAATCTCTTTGGAGTGGGTTGTTCTAAGTTTTTTCTGTAATATATATAAATTATCTAAAATACGTAATACATATAAATGTACAGAACCACCTATAACTCACAAATTCCATAACTCAGATAATACATAATTTGTAATTTGTTTTTAAAATATACATATATATATACACACATATATATACACATACATACTGGATATACAGTTCATGCAACTGTTCTCTTAATACTTTGATAAGCCATAGCAAATACATACATATGATCCTTTAGTTTTGTAGGTTTTAAACTACATAACTGATCATAGTATCATCTTACCTAGTCTAAATAACTTCCACAGTTTACAGTCTCCTTATTACTATAATTCAAATATTCCAAAGACACTGTATGCTGGAAAGAGAATTTCATCTTATTTTTATACTTTAAACTTGGGTGCTGATAAATGTCCAATTCACATGCATAAGCCTTGAGAGACTAAACAATGTCAAAGTATTATAATTTCCAATCACAGTTACCACTTTTATATAACTATATTTTATAGAAAAAAATACAACCTCTATTAACATTTCTAAGGTAGATATTAGTAGCAAAATTGTGTGGATTTAGGATAGAAGCAGACCTGGTTAAAATCAGTACTGCAGTTTTCAAGTTGTGCCCTCTCTGCTAAGTTCATCAATATCATAGATCCTTAGCTTTCCCTTCTTTAAAATCAGGTAATATTATCCATCCCCTGTATTCCTTAGGGTGAGTTAAATAAAAACTGCATATGTTACTACATTCTAGTGTAATGCTAAGCAAGTACTCAGTAACTGTCATTTGTTCCATGTACCTTTTTTTTCAAATGAGGAAATGGAAGCATGGAGAGATAAAAATCACATATCCAAACTTAGTGGTGTTAAAAGCAGAATTAGACCTTGAATCTCAGTCTTCCACACTCAGTACTATTTTCAACTCTTGCCCTTCTAATGTTGAGTACTCTGCTGACAAGGGATATGAAAGAAAAATGACAGATCTAATTGTGTTCCTCAACTCAGAAATATAGAATGAGAGGACAGTTGGATATTTTTCCTGTGCCTTATACTATGTCCAGTATAAGGGAAGTGGCTAGAATCTTCAATGTGTAAGTTGTTCACCAAAATAAGAAGGGATTAACAGAAATTTAAAAACAAACAAACAAAAAACAAGAAATGAAATTATTCTCCTTGACTGCTGGTTCCAAACACATTGCTCTTAAAAAAAAATTAGCAAGCGTAAGAAAGTTTTTTTTTTAACTATGCCACTCTACCTAATACCCAACCAATTCTGTACAACCTTATTTACGATAACATCTATTTTTGTACAAATTCTAGATTTGGCATATTTTGCTATGCATTATTATAGCTTAGAATTTGTTTGCTATATTACTGTAACTATGTTAGTATATAGGTTCAACATAAATTTAATATGAGCTAATTATATGTGAAATATAAGCAATTCTAATGCTCTGATTAAATGAATTAATGTAGTCTTGACTAAATTTGACAATGGACCATCTCTTTAAACAGGTGTTAACTGGCCTTATTTTATCATTTTTTAAAGATTTTATTTATTTATTTGAGGGGGAGACAGAGAGAGAGAGAGATCGAGATTGAAAGAATGAGTGGGGGGAAGGGCAGAGAGAGAAGCAGACTCCCTGTGAAACAGGGAGTCGGAGGTGGGACTTGATCCCAGAACCCTGGGCTCATGACCTGGGCCAAAGGCAGGTATTTAACCAACTGAGCCACCCAGGTGCCCCTGGCCTTATCATTTAAAAAGCAGAAATAAAAAATAAATAAATAAATAAATAGATAGATAAATAAATAAATAAATAAATAAATAAAAGCAGAAATAACTTTAAAATTAGATTAAAAATATGGACCTGAGAAAATTCATATTTTGGTAAGACTGAAGTTAAAAGTAGAATAAACTCCAAGTAAATAAAGTTTTCTAAATCCATCCATCAGCATGTCTGAGATCTAAAAATCCATCTACATCTAAATAAGTATATACACCCCTCAGAAGATATATTAGCTACCCTAAATGCTTATGTTGGATGAAATACAAAGCTCAGCTGTTTTGTTTTTAACTGGAAAATCACAATATCATGCAAATGATTTGGGACCACCCAATAACTTTATATCCATTCTTTATTAAATGCAGAAAGAGCAGAAAGCTCAGAGAGATTGAAAGCTCAACGTGGCAAAGCAAGGTAATGTGTAGTAACACTTGTGGAATCATCACTAGTCAGGGTCTGGTCCTCAATGTTTCTAAGCTTGACACTTGATTTGAATCTGGTCTGAGGAGACTGAATTACACTAATTGACTAGATAAACATTATAAAGCAAATTCCTATTCATTGCTTAACTGTGAAAGGTATACCTTCACCCAGGAGATTCATGTTCTCCCAACCCATAACCCTTTATGTTATCCAGGTCACAGGGAAACAAATTCATAATCAGAATCTGTCAATTGTGTTTGAACATAGCATCCAAGTAAAGGGATATATACTGCTGTGAGCAGAAGGTCTTAAACGGTGCTAGTTTAGGGGTGGGTCAGTCTTTAGATTTACTTGGGGAGATAACAAGTCTACCTCATTCTGAAATTTAGGGGTCATAAAGCACATACAGTTTTTACAAAAATAAATATACCCTAATCAGCATGGGAAGTTTGAAAACATTCCTTAGGTGGTCCTGATACAGAGTTTGACAACTACCAGTTTTTGAGAGACATTTCTTCCAGGCCCTGAGAAAGCCTGATGAACTATCCATACTGTGTTGGAGAACATTCTGTCCTAGAAAAGTCATATTCATGTCTGCCAGCTAGTCAGGTACTAAACTTACGTAGGCAGCATTAAACAAACCCGATAAACCTATTTCACTTATTTAGGTACTGTGTTAGTTCTTTTTATTCATTATCTCTTATCCTCATTTTATAGATGAGGTATTTGGAATGAAATATATTCAATAACTTGGTCACTGTCACATAGGTAATAAGTACCATAACTAGGATTCAGACACTTATCTGCTTACAATGCAAATTCTTACAATTCACTTGCCCTCACTAGAGATAGTATTGGTAAAATAAGTTATCTGATATTTCAGAGCACTGTTTTGCACTTGACAAATACATGCTTTCTAAGTATATATCTATATACAGACATGATGGGGTTTATTTTTTTGTACAACAGTATAACTGATCATATTTTTGGTCATATTTTAACACTGATGATAAACTTTAGTTGGATCCCAGTGATTCCTAAATTCCCATTACATTAAAAGCAGTTTTGGATGGATTACTCTACTTAAAAGCAGAAATGAAAACATACCCAACTAGGATTAAACATCAGTAAAACGACAGGAGTAATAATCTAGCAACTAAACAGAATTGGGGTAGTCTTGAAGAAGAAATCACTAGACACTTCAGAGTACATTTTCAGCCTTAATCTTACAAATACAAAAACTTGTTCTTCTAAGTGAAGAGCATTCCTTTTTTTTTTTTTTTTAAAGATTTTATTTATTTATTTGAGAGAGAGAATGAGATAGAGAGAGCATGAGAGGGAGGAGGGGCAGAGGGAGAAGCAGACTCCCTGCTGAGCAGGGAGCCCAATGCGGGACTCGATCCTGGGACTCCAGGATCATGACCTGAGCCGAAAGCAGTCGCTTAACCAACTGAGCCACCCAGGCGCCCGTGAAGAGCATTCCTAATTGTCACTTCCTGGTAGAAGAGAAACAGCAATGTAGAATCTAGTTCTTTTGCAACATTCTGAACTTCAAAAGATGATCTTGACAGGCATTTTTTTCCCCCTGAATTAACAATACACATTGTTAATCTCCTGAAAGCTGCTCTTATTTACACAGTCCAATTCTCTATCTTGTGAAATGATAGATACAGTAATGTCATTGGGGAGTAAGTTGGAAGTGAATGGGTATCCTGAGAACCAGAAGAAGGAAGTTTTATGCCACTTTCAAATAAACTTTTGATCTCAAATCTCTAAATTGACAATTTAAAAACTTCTGTACTTTCAGTGGGTTATGTGAACTTATATTAGAAAGGCTGCATTATGACTTGTAATAAAATCCAGTGTTAGAAGTACCCTGACAGTATCAGAATGCTCATTGGAAGGGATACTGAAGTTCGTGAGAAGGTAAAGTATAGAGCATTTTCTCTTAAGGGCTTCAGTCTCGATTGCCTCTGACAACCCTTGCCATGACCAGATACATTCTTTCTTATGGCATTTGAAAGCAGCACAATATCAATTTCACATTATTTAAATGAGAACCCTGTTATATTGCGTTTGTGCTTATGCTGTAAAATCAAGATTCATGAGGGCTCAAGGAGAATCAGGCCATGAATGTGTTATGAGATTGCTAAAGGCCGTAAAACTAAGAAAGTCATGTTATGACAAATTGTGATTCCCATTACAAATACAAATCTGAAAAATATATGGTATTTTGTAAGAGATTGTAATGAATAAGTATAAGAAATTTATATCCACTTAGATTTTTTAGCATTTGAGAAAATAAAAACATTATTTCAAAATCTTCTCCTAGGAATGATTGCTAAATATCAGAATGCTTGTGATGATTTATAATTGAGATATGTGCAGGTTTCACAATGAAACTTGTATGGGCTTTACTGACATTCCTAAGTAATTGATCTATGCTAAAATAGATCTTTTTCAGATAGATGATAGCAGCCTCAAGATATAGCTTTCTGAATTCATACAGACATAAAGGTCTCAGTCCTTAAATCTATTTCCAACAATTAAGATGCTCTTTTTGTTAAATTTTTACATTTACCTTATTTCCTCTGCCAGAACCATATTGTTATCTGAATAACTTTTTTGACATTTCTACTAAACAGAAAATCTTGATTATTGATCATGGTTTTATGTTTTGTCTTGTAGTTTTGTTTTGTTTTTTTCAAATTTTATTTAAATTCCAGTTAACATACAGTTTAATATTGGTTTCAGGTATAGAATTTAGTGATTTATCACTTACATACAACACCCAGTGCTCATCACAATGAGTGCCCTCCTTAATACCCATCACCCATGTAATTCCCTGCCTACCTCTCCTCCAGCAACCCTCAGTTTGTTCTCCATAGTTAAGAGTCTATTTTATGGTTTGCCTCTCCCCCGCCCAAGTTCATCTGTTACATTTCTTAAATTCCACATATAAGTGAAATCACATGGTGTTTGTCTCTTTCTGACTGACTTATTTCTCATAGCATCATACCCTCTAGCTCCATCCATGTCATTGCAAATGGCAAGATTTCATTCTTTTTTATGACCAAGTAATATTCCATTGCAAATATATACCACATCTTCTTTATCCATTCATCAGTTGATGGACATTTGGATTTTGGTGTTTGGTGATTTGGTGATAATGTTGCTATAAACATTGGGGTGCATGTATCCTTTCCAATCAGTATTTTTGTATCCTTTGGGTAAATACCTAGTAGTGCAATTTCTATGTTGTAGGGTAGTTTTATTTTTAACTTCTTGAGGAACCTCTATACTGTTTTCCAGAGTGGCTGTACCAGTTTGCATTCCCACCAACAGTACATGAGGGTTCCCCTTTCCCTGCATCCTCCCTAACACCTGTTGTTTCCTGTGTTGTTAATTTCAGCCATTCTGACAGGTGTGAGGTGGTATCTCATTATAGTTGTCATTTGTATTTCCCTGATAAGTGATGTTAAGCATCTTTTCATGTGTCTGTTAGCCATCTGTATGTCTTCTTTGGAAAAATGTCTCTTCATGTCTTGTGCTCATTCTTAACTGGATTATGTTTTTTTTGGGTGTTGAGTTTGATAAGTTCTATGCATATTTTGGAAACCCTTTATCAGATAAGTCATTTGCAAATGTCTTCTCCCATTGTCTTTTAGTTTTGTTGATTGTTTCCTTCACTGTGTAGAAGCTTTTTATCTTGAAGTCCCAATAGTTCATTTTTGCTTTTGCTTCCCTTGCTTCAGGAGACCTATCTTGTAAGAAGTTGCTATGGCTGATGTCAAAGAGGTTACTGTCCTTGATGGTTTCCTTTCTCACATTTAGGTCTTTTACCCATCTTGAATTTATCTTTGTGTATAAGAAAGTGGTCCAATTTCATTCTTCTGCATATTGCTGTCCAGTTTTTCCAACACCGCTTGTTGAAGAGACTTTTTTCCATCAGATACTCTTTCCTGCTTTGTTGGAGATTAGTTGACCATATAGCTGTGAGTTCTCTAGTCTGTTCCGTTGATCTATGTGTCTGTTTTTGTGCCAGTACCATACTGTCTTGATCACTACAGCTTTGTAAAATAGTTTGAAGTCCAGAATAGTTTAAAGTGATGCCTCCAGTTTTGCTTTTCTTTTTCAAGATTGCTTTAGCTATTTGGGGTCTTTTGTGGTTCCATACAAATTTTAGAATTCTTTGTTCTAGCTCTGTGAAAAATAATATTGGTATCTTGTTAGAGATTGCATTAAATGTGTAGTTTGCTTTGGGTAGTACATTTTGTTGTTTTAGATACACCAAACAGTAGAATGCCTTTTCTTTTGGCCAATACATTTAAATATATTGCAATGACTTTAAATACTAATATGTATTTTATTTCTCTATGTGTTTTGTATGTCTGAATCTGTGTATAATTAATGACATAAGTGATGATTACTAAAACTGCACTTGTTTTATTAGAATTGGTTATGAATGGGCTTTGTGATACTTTAAATATTTGACTAATATTTTGTGCATATGACAAGTGCTGAAAAAGTCAACATATTTCAGCAAAATATTAAACATTATAATTATATTCCCCATTAAAAATATTTCAAACCAACATTCAGAATCAATTTCCACTAAAAATGCTTATTGGTTTCACATACTTGGCATAGTACATGCTTACCTTAGGAAGTACCTAGTTTACTAATAGTGTTTGAATTTTTAACTTCCCCCATTGTGAAACTGTGTGAATGCTAACTAAAAATAAATGGATGGTTCTGGCTTGTCAAAATTGTTTAATTATTGTAACAGTCACATATGTGGTCTTTCACTCTGTACTACCTGTGCTTTCCTCCAATACCTTTCCTGTGGATGATTGCTATAAGTAAGCCTCTCACCCACAGTTACAACTACTGTCTTCTGCTCCAATTCCTTCAATCTCATCACCTGATAAATTCTCCTCCATCAAGGTGATCTAAGTCACTTTTTTGTTTGTTTTGTCTTCCAGCCCACTTCTTTCAAACTCAGGGTTTTCACAACCATTGTTTCCTCTCTCTAGACTCCTTCTCCAGTCTTCCTTTGGCTCTTTTTCTGCTCTGCCAGAGAGCAGTGTTTGGTTAAATGTCTGGGTGTTTGGTTAAACGTCACTTTCTCAGAGAAACTTCCCAGGGTTCTCAATCTGAATCAAATTTCTCCTGCTATTCCCCCTCAATTAAACAGCTATTTTCCTTTATATCACTCAAACTATTTATAATTGTGTATTTATTCAACTATTCAGTTAGAATCGATTTTTATATGTTCTTTTTAAAAATTTTATTTTATTATGTTATGTTAATCACCATACAATACATCATTAGTTTTTGATGTAGTGATCCACGATTCATTGCTTTCGTATAACACCCAGTTCTCCATGCAGTACGTGCCCTCCTTAATACCCATCACCAGGCTAACCCATCCCCCCACCCCCTGCCCCCTAAAACCCTCAGTTTGTTTTTTGGAGTCCATAGGCTCTCATGGTTCAACTCCCCCTCTGATTTCCCTCCCTTCATTTTTCCCTTCCTTCTCCTACTGTCCTCCATGCTATTCCTTATGTTCAACAAATAAGTGAAACCATATGATAACTGACTTTTTCTGCTTGACTTTTTTCACTTAGCATAATCTCCTCCAGTCCCATCCATGTTGATGTAAAAGTTAGGTATTCATCCTTTCAGATGGCTGAGTAATATTCCATTGTATATATGGGCCACATCTTTATCCATTCATCTGTTGAAGGGCATCTTGGCTCTTTCCACAGTTTGGCTATTGCGGACACTGCTGCTATGAACATTGGGGTACATATGGCCCTTCTTTTCACGACATCTGTGCCTTTGCGGTAAATACCCAGGAGTGCAATTGCTGGGTCATAGGGTAGCTCTATTTTTAATTTTTTGAGGAACCTCCACACTGTTTTCCAAAGTGGCTGTACCAACTTGCATTCCCACCAACAGTGTAAGAGGGTTTCCCCCTTCTCTACAACTTCTCCAACATTTGTTGTGTCTTGCCTTGTCAATTTTTACCATTCTAACTGGTGTAAGGTGGTAGCTCAATGTGGTTTTGATTTGAATTTCCCTGATGGCTAATGATGATGAACATTTTTTCATGTGTCTGTTAGCCATTTGTATGTCTTCTTTGGAGAAGTGTCTGTTCATGCCTCCTGCCCATTTTTTGACTTATTTTTTGGGTGTTGAGTTTGAGAAGTTCCTTATCGATCTTGGATATCAGCCCTTTGTAGTGTCATTTGCAAATATCTTCTTCCATTTTGTGGGTTGCCTCTTTGTTTTGTTGACTATTTCCTTTGTTGTGCAGAAGCTTTTTATCTTGATGAAGTCCCCAAAGTTCATTTTTGCTTTTGTTTCACTTGCCTTTGGAGATGTATCTTAAAAGAAGTTGCTGTGGCCAATGACGAAGAGGTTACTGCTTATGTTCTCCTCTAGGATTTTGATGGATTCCTGTCTCACATTGCGGCCTTTTATCCATTTTGTATTTATCTTTCTGTATGGTGTTAGAGAATGGTTGAATTTCATTCTTCTGTATATAGCTGTCCAATTTTCCCAGCACCATTTATTGAAGACTGTCTTTTTTCTATTTCATTTTTTTTCCTGCTTTGTTGAAGATTATTTGACCATAGAGTTGAGGGTCCATATCTGGGCTCTCTATTCTGTTCCATTGGTCTATATGTCTGTTTTTGTGCCAGTACCATGCTGTCTTGGTGATCACTGCTTTGTAATATAGCTTGAAATCCAGCAACATGATGCCCCCAGTTTTTTCTTTTTCATCATTTCCTTGGTGATTCGGGGTCTTTTGTGATTCCATACAAATTTTAGGATTGTTTCTTCCAGCACTTTGAAAAATGTCATTGGAATTTTGATTGGGATGGTGTTGAAGGTATAGATTGCTCTGGGTAGCATAGACATTTTAACAATGTTTATTCTTCCGGTCCATGAGCATGGAATGTTTTTCCATCTTTTTGTGTCTTTTTCAATTTCTTTCATGAATGTTCTGTGGTTCCTATAGATCCTTTACCTCTCTGGTTAGGTTTATTCTGAGGTATCTTATGGAATCGGTTTATTTTCACTAAAAAACAAAATCCAATGAAACAGAAAAAAGTCCACATGGACAAGTTCCATGGTTTTTGGCTTTGCCATTACACCCAATATTCAGTCCAGAGACAATAATTTGAATGAAAGAATGAAATCGTGTTGGTGTGAACATTACCTTGCTGGCAAAACAATGCCCTGTGAAATACCTAGAAAAATTGCTTTATGGATTATACTCCAACATGATCCCTAATGAGGATGAGTTTAGTAGAGATTTAGATTCTAGACAGTTATTTAAATCCCACTTATAGTACTTACTAGCTATATAAGTAAACAAGTTATTGAACATATTTTATTCTAATTCCCTCATCTATAAGTGGAAAAGATCTAATACAGTGCCTGAAATGTAATATGTATTCAATAATCAGCAACTATCACTGTTGTAGAAATGTATTACAAGAGAATCATACAATAAGATCTTTTTTCCTAGATTTCACATTAACATGTGAAACTCAAACTGCTTTCTATTCTAAAACTGATCACTACTGCTTCAAGCAAGTCATTTAGTGATTTTTATCTTATAATTTCTATTCCAGAATTGTGATTTTAACTACAATTTAATATTCTGATGGGATTATGCAGCACTCTGTTTTGCAGATAGGTTTATAGATCAGGTTTTGTAGAATCTGCAAAAGCTATTAGAAAAATTATATTTAAAAAAAACCCCTATCTTTCACAATCACCACCCTTTTGTTATTGTGTGAGCTTTTAGTATGTATGTATGTATATGTGAATGACTTGGTGTACAGACTGTTGAAACTGACACTTTGTTTACTAATGTGGCAAATATTCTGGAACTTTTATATTTCTTTTTGTTGGGATTAAGCTAAAACTGATAATCAAGCTGATTTAAACATGTTTTAACAAAGTTTTGGGCAAATTTCATCTTCTTAATCAATGACATGGGATAATTAGAATGGTAAGTAAAATAACATTTTTGGTTCAGTGAATTTGTTTTAACATATGCTCCTATAGTTGTTTTGTGAATAATTTGCTACAGTTTCAGAAATTCCATATCAGACATATACTTTTTATTCTATTACCCAATTAAAATTCTTATTTCTGTTGTAAACATGATCCCACATAGATGTAAAGCAGACAGTAACATGTACAAATAATTAAAGTAAGATATGTGATGATATTAAGTCCTCTCCTACCCAGGTGAATGCATTTTAAAAGGAAAAAAATAATTTAAATCTAAAAACTGTTGAGAGGAATCTGTGGGAAAATTTTTTCATAAAAACTATCTGGTTTACCTTATTCTTTTTTGTCCCTTCACCAGCTCTTCAAGATAAAAATGGGTTACTAATTAGGTCTTGCACTTCTGAGAGATTTCTCAGATGACTACTTTATTTTATATAAAATTTACATTACAACGCTTTTGTTGAACTTTAACCTAAAATTCATAGGTGATCATGTTTGAGGATTTGTGCTTTCCTTCAGAAAAAAAAAATTAAAAGTGTAAAATTTCTTTTATTTTTAGCATTATGTAATATAAATGTCTCAGCAAGCCAAAGACACTAAAAGGCACATAAGATGCCACTTAATCTGTTTTTCACCCCCCCCCGAAAAGAGCTGACAAATTGAATGCTTTTGGAGACTGAGATCTGTCAGCACCACACTGAGCTTTCCTTCTTTCGTTCTCTTATCAGACAATGACAATGATTAAAAGTGATGAACAGCAGATGCATTTGAATCTATAATTGAATTTCTTTAAGCAAAATGACATCTTTTCTCATTTTGAATCGGCTTGTAGGATCCTGATGTTCAGCAAGAACAAACATTTATACTAGAATGACTTATCTGTGGTCCCAGGTTCACTCCTCCAAACACTGTTGTTGCAGCAGGCAACCTTTAGATTGGAGACTAAAGCTAAATCATGAGAGAGCTGAAACTTGTGTCATATTTAAATGCAAGATATGTACTGGCCTTGGAGTACATATTATGCATTTGCTTTTCAGAGGATTATGTTTCTTCCTCCATTGATAGGACCAGATGTTACTGTTAATACATCTGGGAAACACATTTTTCTTTGTCTTCTGTCAGATGAGAGGATGTTGTCAACTCCAGTGAGGTGTCAACTGATGTTTCTTAAGCTCCTGGGGGCACTCAGAAGGTAGATGCTGATTAATTACAGAATGGGACTTCAGTGTTTCAGGTTACTGGAACTTTGATTGACCAAGCATTCACATTACTGTATGTTGCATTATTAAGGGAATCTACAATCAGCAATTTTCAATGTCTACTGTGGGATGTATCTTTTATCTGACATTGCTAGTGTATTGCCTGGAGTAGATTTTGATGACCAAATGGGATACAACCATTGATCTTTTATCTGTTTTCCTTCTAGACACAAGACAATAGGGTACACTGGAAAAAACATTTATATATACATGCGTATATCTCTACCATCAGAATACCAGACTTTTAGTTCTAATTTTGTGAGACCATGGCTGTTGGCCTTATTTCTCAAAGTTCCTTGAATTGTAAAAAAGGAAGCTGACAAACTAATCTCTGAGACCCTTTGATTTCTAAGAGTCTATGATCTTTTTTGCCTTTGACATTAAAACAAGATTGTTAAATTATAGCTCACATGTCTTTTGAACAGAAAACACTGTATTTAAATGCCTCCCATCTTATTAAGAGGGGAAACTCATGATGAGCACTAGGTGTTGTATGTAAGTGCTGAATCACTAAATTCTACACTTGAAACTAATATTATACTGCATGTTAACTAACTGGAATTAAAATAAAAACTTGAGGGGTGCCTGGGTGGCTCAGTTGGTTAAGCGACTGCCTTCGGCTCAGGTCATGATCCTGGAGTCCCTGGATCGAGTCCCGCATCGGGCTCTCTGCTCGGCAGGGAGTCTGCTTCTCCCTCTGACCCTCCCCCCTCTCATGTGCTCTCTCATTCTCTCTCTGTCAAATAAATAAATAAAATCTTAAAAAAAATTAAAAAAATAAAAAAATAAAAAAAATAAAAACTTGAAACTAAAAAATAAATACATGCATACATACATAAATACATCAATAAAAATAATGTCTCCCATTTGCTGCCTGTCACTCTTTGATCCTTCCACTTTGACATTTTAAATTGAAATGTGTTTTCTGTTCTACAAAACTTTAGTATTAGTATCCATTTTCTTATTTCCTATAGCAAAGTCTAAAACACATATAGAAAATATTAGTATAATGATGTTATTTAATTATTGTTAGTATTATTTTATCATTCTTCTTATGAAAGTCAATGAAATGAAAATGTAAGTGAATTGCCTAAAATGTCTCAGTTAATAGCAGGAATTAGAACACAGTATTGAATCCAGGTCATTTGTTTTAAATGCTTAAAGCATATTAGAAAAAATAAAACAAGATGAAATCAGAGAGGGAGACAAACCATAAGAGACTCTTAATCATAGGAAACAAAACTGAGGGTTGCTGGAGGGGAGCATCACTGTAATATAAATTCAATTTAATCATTAATATAAATATAAATGTCCATCACTGGGTGATGGACATCAAGGAGGGCACGTGATGTACTGAGCACTGGGTATTATATAAGACCGATGAATCACTGACCTCTACCTCTGAAACCAAAAATACATTATATATTAATTGAATCTAAGTAAAAAAGAAAAAAAAAAAGACAAAGCACATTAATCTACCTTTTCTGTAAACTTGGAACTAAATGAGATAATAACTCAAAGTTCATTACTCTCTATAACCACGGTCTTCTCAAAAATTGAAATCTAAGGCTCTCCATGCTACTGTTGATATAAAGCATATACACAGAATATAGACACACTGGGAAAAAAACAAATATAGAAAGCAGTAAAATGAAAACTGTAAAATGAAATATTAACGATAATTATAAGCTACATACATACTACATAATACATACTCAGCATTATTAGTCATGTAAAGTTTTCTCACCTTCTATTAAACCGTGGAATCTTCAAGTAAGATTCAAAGTTCAGAAATTATGAGAAGTTCAAATAGTAGTTAGAGAGAAGCAAATTAGGAGCAGCAACCCTGTGCTCCCAGGTGAGGTGTTTGCTGCTCTGGGTAGGTTAAAGCCACTAGAGGTGTTTCTTCATCTATAAAACAAGGATTAGACTAGAGAACCATCAATGTTTCTTAATTCTAAAGTTTTGTGATAAGATTTTTTTTGAAGATCAGTAAACTCCTTAAAGAATCTATCAGGAAGGCAGCCCAGAACTATCCACTAACAGTTCAAGCCCTGATTCTGGAATGCCTCCCCTACTAATTGGTGGACCATATTGAGCTCCTTGAGCCTTGGTTTCTTCAACCATGAAATCAGGATGACATTAGCACTGTCCCCCAGAGAGCTTTTGTGATGACTAAATGAGATAACATGTTATGCTTATGGAAAAGGGCCTACAATAAAATACCTCACATTCACAGAGTGCTTAGCAAAGACAATAATCTTTCAGAAAATTAGCTATTGTTTTTACTAGAGGAAGAGTGTAATTTTAGAGATATATTCATAGTGATAAAGAAAATATAGGGTGAACACCATATCTCATGCTATTCCTTATTCTTGGAACAGTCTTTTAGCCTAACTTCTCTAGCATCTTCTTTGTCTTCCTTTAGTACTTTCTATAAAATGTCACTAAATTTGTGGATTTTTCTGTGGTTTTGATGAAAGACCGTTTCTTCCTCTGACAGTTTTGCTCTGCACATTCCAAAATTTACTTACGCTCCTTTTGGTACATTTGTTACTTTTGTGTTGGACTGAACCTCTAAAATTTCCTTTTTAAAAAAAAGCATTTGTTGAAATTTCATAATTATTTTTAATTTTTCATTTTTAATCTTCTTTCCATAATAAGCTGCTTCATCCTTCCTGAAATTTCTTTGCCATTGGATTCCCTTTTTCTTATTTGTCAGTTTTTCTTTGCAACTTGACATACTTGCTCTACTTTCGTCTTGCCAACTTTTGAAAGTAGGGTTCCCTACATTTGCAAGCTCTTTTAATCCCAAAACTTCACATATCACATTTAGGTAGTTGATGCCAAAATCTATGCCTTTAGTCCTTGCCCCATTCCTGAACTAAAGACCTCTATTTTTAAAGCCTGTTAAAGATTTCCTTGTAGATCTCAGATGAGCCTGTTAAAGATTTCCTTGTAGATCTCAGATGTCACACAAGCATTTCAAGCTCAAATTATCCAAATAGAACTCAGTTTATTTTCCAACCCATCCTCTAACTCAAATATTAACCCATTCCCTAATTTTTAATATTATTTAATGGCATTTTATTCTAACATTTTATGTGTATGTTCTTAAAAACCACAACTGTTTATACCTGACTTAAAATATATAGTTCCTTCTATTTGGTTATTCAATAAATGATAATGAAACACAATGGTTTTATCTATTTATCATCTGCTTGTTTTAAAAATATTGAAAGGGACCTACAAAGTACATGTGATAGAGTAAGATTAAGTTAAATTTTTTAAAAAAGATTTTATTTATTTATTTGACACAGAGAGACACAGCGAGAGAGGGAACACAAGCAGGGGGAGTGGGAGAGGGAGAAGCAGGCTTCCCGCTGAGCAGGGAGCCTGATGCGGGGCTCGATCCCAGGACCCTGGGATCATGACCTGAGCCGAAGGCAGACGCTTAATGACTGAGCCATCCAGGCGCCCTTTAAGTTAATTTTAAAAATAAGAAAAATGAATCAAATTGTCATGCTGGTTAAATCATGTGCCTATGGTACTAATCTCATTATAACGTAATTTTGTTACATAAATGCTATTATAACCAAATGCTTGATATAATAGCTACATTAAAACTATAATTGAGGGCCGCTTAGTTTCAGTAAGTCATACAAAAGTATCAATAAATGAAAACTGCCAATAGTTATAGTTTATGTAATAGGTGGGTTCTAACCTGCATAATTTATAAATTCTTTTCATTTATATAGCTTTATTTCAAAGAACTTTTAAAGTATAAAAATATTTTTCCTTTTTATTTTTAGATTTATAGCTTTTGAGTTTTAACATACTACTCTTTTTTTTTTGAAAAGCATTTCAGATATTTTATTCATAATATTCCAAAATGAACCATATTTATTCAACAATTTTATTTATAACAAAAATATTCAATATTTAATGATTTCCAAGTACACTCAAGGTCTCGTTACTTAAAACCACTTTGTGAATGATGTTATTAAATTGTTTATATTTTTAATTTATTGATTTACATTTAAAATATTAAATAACTTGGTTAAACTCACAATTAGTAAATGGCAGAAGTTGGACTTAATATCTTCAGATTCCCAATTCAATGTTTCTACCTGATATATCAAATTATTTGGGGACATATTTTATCTTGACCTATTTAACTTCTGGAGAAAAGGATTTTATACTCATTATATACCATATGAATTTGATACCATAGCTAGAATAACCTTACTAAATCTCAACTCTGATCAAGTCACTTCACTGCTTTGCCCATCTTTGCCCTCATATGATCCAACCTCTTAGCACAGGGCTCCAGATCACTTCTCCAGCCTCCTCTCTCATGTAGCCCCCAAGTGAGCATACTGTCACATACTAAAGGTTTTCATTTCTTTAATCTACATGCTTTTCTAGCACCTAAATTTCTGCATATAATTTTTTCTTTGGTGCAGACATGACATTCCTACTCATTTCCATGACAGGGCTCTTCAGGTCTCATTTATATATAATTTCTTCTGGGAGTTCTTGCTTGACCACCACCTAACTTAAATGCAGGCTAGATAGTTTTTCAGTGGGTTCCCATAAGACTATACTTATTTATTATAGGACTTTTTTTCTCATAGTTTTAATTCCCCACTCACATTACTGAATCTTTCCTGAGACCATTATTTTTTCAAATATTTTTTTAAAGATTTGAGAGAGACAGAGAGAAGAGGTGGGAACAGAGGGAGAGAATCTTCAAGCAGACTCCCCGCTGAGCATGGAGCCAGATGCAGGGCTCGATGCCACTCCCCATGAGATCATGATCTGAGCTGAAACCAAGAGTTGGATGCTTAACTGACTGGGCCACCCAGGCGACCCTCACTAGACCTTGTTTAATTGTATCCTTAGTGTCTGACCATACCTAAATAGTAGATGCTGAATTAATGTTCTTTGATTGAATGAAGTATAGCTTTCCTAAACTGCCCTGATTTTATCTCATTCAAATTTAGTTATTGGTGAACTCATAATTTTTAGCTTGTTCTCATACTTATGAATTGTCAGTTTTAAGGGAACTGTAAGCCAGAAATCTATATGTATGTTAGGCATTAGGATCACAGTTTGAACCAAATCCAGCAGGATCTTGGTATTCATGGATCTAATACTGGTTGCTTCTACGATGATGTGCTGATCTACCAGAAAGTTAAGGAAATATAGCAACATTTCATTTAAAGAAAATCATAACATATAAATGGTATTAACTCCCTCTCCAGTCATTCTGGAACAATAGATGATAGATAGATGATAGACAGATAAGAGAGAATAGTTACATTTACATAATTGATATTCAGAAGGATACCAGATATATCAACTATAAATATCTTACAATGCATATCTTATGATAGCTGTATTGGTATTAGTTTTATCCCAGACCAATAAATGTTATAGAGTAGGAAAAAAACAAACAAAAAAACAAACCTATGTGGTATTCTAATCATTTGTGTATTTTTTTTTCTATTTTAAGTCATTTTTTGGATGGGTCTATAGCATTGTAAAATTAATAGTTTTAAATTTTATATTAATATAGTTGAGGCCTTTTGTGTCCATATAAGTTTCCTAACTTCCTCCTGTCTCTTCTCTAGTGAGAAGAACTAGAAGAACTCTGCTTGAAGAACTTGTTGTTACAGTTCATTTTTTTTTTTTCAATAATACACTACTCTCTCCACTTTGGTGGAGTTTGGAAGTTCAATCTCTTACTGCTCTCAGTTTTTTAGTTCCTTTCTCTTTTCTGCCAAGGCCTTCATAATTAAATAAGAATTACGTCCCCTCTAATCAAATTCTATATCCTACAGTAAAATTGACTTAAATCAACAAGGGTCTGAAGCAATTTTTCAACTCTTATATTATTTTAATTGCTTTTCTCTTTATAGTGACGTTGTCCTTCAGTGTTAGATTAGGCACTGGATTTCTCTAGACCAATAGGATGGCACAAAACAATTTCTACCTACATTTTCATGGGAAGATTGGAATACTTCCTGAAGAGATATAGAATCTGAATTGAGGGGGAAAAGAAAGAAAACCATAGGTTTCTAGATTGATTGCATTTAGGACCAAATCATTGTAATGATAAATTACTATAAATTACCACTAAATGAATATTAAATAAGAAAAACAACAATTTCAGCAAAATTTAAGAAAGCAATTTACTTTTCTATATATATAATGTCTACATATTATTGACTGAAACTATTTTCAAATATTGAATAATTTTGCATTTGTTAAGTTGTACAAGGTAAAATGTGAGTTATGTAAATTATATACCATGGCTATATTTAAATAATAATCAGAAATGTTTTAAGGTAACGCACTTGAAATATTTGCACATAGTAAACTCATCTCCATTGTGCTCGAAGTTGAATTGCTTACATTATTTTGTAGTGTTTTTCTTTACAAAAAAGCAAACATAATGGCAAATGATATCCTATGGTTATGTTGTACTATTGTTCAATATTTAATAGTTTCTTCTGAATAAAAGACATACATCTATATTTACTTTCATACTGAAGTGTTATTGTTTATATACTGAAATTAACTTATGCTTCTATTAATAAGCTGAATATTTTGAATTATTTTAAATTCTGTTGCTAGATATTGTTAATTGAAAAATGTTATAAATTATAACAGGATGGGTAGGTTGGAATTAGCAGAATATAACTAGTAAGCAGAATATAACTTGTGTCCAGTTTAAAAGGAAGAGTCTGGAGATAATACACATATTGATAGGTCCCATTATTCAAACACCAAACATATACAGTGTAGTAGACTGGAAATTCAATGGGTGTAGGAGGTAAGAGATTCCATAAGAATAGTACACACACACACACACACACAAAACATGGGCAAAGAGTTCTAGTCAGTGACAGATTATTTCCTTTTTGATCTTTATTATCTTGTCATTTTTAGTGAGGTAGTAACATAACCACTAAGACTCCAGAGTACAAACCTTTCTCAGATTTGGACATATTTCCAAGTGCAATGAAGATTTTCAGAGGTACCAATTCAAATATTCAAATCAATGGGAGGTTTCTTTCTATGCCTCTTTCAATTTGACATTTGACATGAGCAACCGCTCCCTAATTATGAAAACATTTTTGACTTCAGGGGGGCCTCACTCTTTTTTGTACACTTTCACACAAATTTGACTTCTTTCAAATTCTCCTTCGTTTTCTACTTTTTGTTCCAATTATTTTGATAACTCCTATGTCTTTTCCACATTTTCTCTTCTCATTTATTGAACATGTATTTATTAACCTCCCATTGTGTGCCAGAAGTTGTTCAAGGCAAATATAAACAATATGTTTAATCTTTGTCAGGGACTTGACATTCTAGTGTGTGTGTGTGTGTGTGTATGACTAAGAATGAATGAATTAATTAATACTAAGTTAATGTAGTAGGTTGATTTGTATCCCTTCAAAATATACGTCCAAGTCCTAATTCCTGTTACCTATAAATATGGCATTATTGGAAAAATAGTCTTTGCATAATTAAGTATCCTGAGATGAGATCATCATGGATTAGGGGCAGAGGTACTAAGGCAATGCCAGTTGTCCTTATGAGAGGAAAAGACAGAGGTACTGAAGAGAGGCCATGTGAACACAGAAGCAGAGACTGAAGTTATGAAGCCCCAAGCCAAGGAGTGCTAAAGGTTATTAGCAGCCATCAGAACCTAGGAGTGAGGCACTGAACAGATTCTCCGTTAGAGCCCCCTGAGGGAAACAGTTGTGCCAACACCTTGATATTGGACTTAAGGCCTCCAGAACTGTGAAAGAGTGATTTTCTGTTGTTTCTGGCCACAGAGTTTGTGGTAATTTGTTACAGTAGCCCTAGAAAATGGATCGGGTCAAGATGCTGAGAAGTACTATTGAATAAAAGAGAGAAGAAAGTGAGGGATTATGAAGGTATGTAAGAAATTGCAAATTTAAGTGTGAGTATATGACATTTGGCTAAAGATCTGAAAGAGGTAAGGGATTGAGCAATGTAGAAATATAGGGGAAGACATTTTCAAATGCAGAGAACAAGGGAACAGAACATATGCATTAAAGGAGTAGCAAGGAGAACAGTGTGGGTGGGCCAGTATGAGTGAAGGCAGACAGAGGGAAGAATGATTAGTAACATAGCCTGATGCCTGTGACTGTTTCATAAGGCATCCTGTAGGTAACGTTTTACACAATAAGATGTGAGTTGTTAGGTCATGCTCAGTATAGAAGGTTTTATGATCTAGGTGCTATGTTGAGAATACTCTAGTTTGAAAGAGGGTAAATACACTATCAGGGAAATCAGTTAATAGGCTGTTGTAATAAACTGAGATTATTACAGGGGCAGAATGATGAGACAAGGACACCAAACAGTTAAGCCAACAAGATTTCCTAACAGATTGGTTATGGAATGTGAGAGAAAGAAAAAAAAAGTCATGGATAAGTTCATATTTGTGGCTACATTAACTGGAAGAATGGGGTTACTATTTAATAAAGGAGAGAGAAACTAGGGTGGCTTATTCTAGGGGAATTGGTAATTTGATGTTAGATATGCTAATAGTGTGATAGACATTAGAGACCTCTTTTCCCCCCCCTCAACTCCCTCAATCAGTGACTATACTCCACCATTACCTCAACTACCACACATTCATCTCTAGATCTGGGCTGTTTCTACTCTTCTACCATTCAAACATTTTACATTTCATTTCTTACTTCCTCCCTTGAATAATAAAAATGCAATTTATCCAGTTATTCAGATTATAAATTGTGACATGATCCTTGGCTCATCCATCTTTCTACTTACAATTAATCAGCAAATAATCACATCAGTCAGTAAACCCCCAAATATTGTCTCACATATCTTCTAGGATCCTGGTCTCTAAAGTGTTCCATCCTAACAAACTTCCTTTTGAACAACTACCATAATTTCCCACCAGGTTGTTTTTCTGTTCCCTTTTTCCTTTCTATTCCAGGTTC
The DNA here is from genome assembly GCF_002201575.2 of Neomonachus schauinslandi. Classification (NCBI taxonomy): domain Eukaryota; kingdom Metazoa; phylum Chordata; class Mammalia; order Carnivora; family Phocidae; genus Neomonachus; species Neomonachus schauinslandi. The sequence goes on from NC_058404.1 coordinate 155,551,960, forward strand.
TGTATTGATTACAGACTTGCCAGAATACTTTCCATCTTAAAACTTGTTAGGAAATTTCATGTGGCTTACAGGCTCTTCCACTCCTTCCTAAAATGCCTAAACATTCATTGAAAACAAAACATGATGTCTGAAACCAGCCTATTAACAAAATTTTTATAAAGTTTATACAAAATGCACAAAAAATGGAATTGAATGGAAAATTACAATTGAAGACACATACATCTTCTTTTTAATGAAATAGAGATTACAAAAAGAGAGAAGGAAAAAAAGAAACCCCAAACAAAATGAGAGACAGATAAAAATAAATCAGTTAGTTGAATGCTCCTCATATTATTTTTGGTGACCACAGAATTTTTCTTCTGTCAGTAACACACCCCTGCCTCTTTTAATTTATTCAGAAACTTCAATTATTTGGCAAATAAAAAGCTGTTAAATGGTGATTGGGTAAGGGATTGTAGGGAGTAATATATTGCACCTTGGAAAAGTTACAGTAACTATATATTAAGTTGAACACAGGTTAACTGGTGAATGTAAAAAGAAATAGGATAGATTTTCATAGAAATTCTGAAAATAAAATCTGCATATCAAAAACTCTACTATGAAATTAAGAGAATGTTATTATCACACATGGATTCAATATCTCTACATCAGATGAAAAATTGCTAGGCATTAGAAACATGACAAGTTATTAAAAATAAGTTAAAATAAATATTCTCAAGTAAATAAGTTATTTGAGTAAAGCTTCAATCAACAATTAAAAATACAATGAGGATGACAAGCATTCCGTACAACTTCTCCGTCGGCAAACTCTGAGACATATTTAAAAATGAGCAAATAGAGGGGAAAAAAAAAAATCAAAGTGGAGGATGTCAGTAATTATGGAAGAATAAGGAAATGCAAATATATGCCCTTCCATAAAAGCAGTGAACAAAATGATAATAACTGTCAGAATCAACTTTTCTGGAACCCTGGAAACTAACCAAAGGCTTACAGCAATTATGGAAATGATTGTTCAAGAAAAATCTGAAAATCTGTAAGAATAGTAAGTCTTGTTGCCATTTTAACTCACACTAGTCCTTCCCAGCCCAGTGGTACAGTTGAAAATAACAAAACATTTCTGGTACCAGTACTGAAGGAACAGAATTGATCTAATTATCCTTATTTCATCCATCTTATGACTCCCAGGAAAATCCAGTCTTATCCAGGCTTATCTTTATCTTCCCTGACTCACAACTTAAAACCATTATCTGGGAGGCATTTGTCAAAAACACTTGCAGGTAGATGTTTTAGTTACTGAGGCAATAGATACAAATTTGGGCAAACAGTAGATTAACCAAAAACCTTAGGAGACCTGAGGGAATGAGACTCTTTAGGAGAATAAGGGCTTTTAAAAGCCCAGACATATTCCTGGGAATCTAGAAGGCTGCATGCATGCCCAGGGTTTGGGGAATGCTCAGGAAAGACATTAAGACAATGCAAAGCTTCTACCTCTGGATAACCTTGAGGCCCCCTGCAAGCAGGAATCTAAGACTAAGGCAGAGTTGTAAACTGCTTGCCTGAGTGTGAAAAGTGTGCCCCCAACACATTCACAGAACCCTCTGCAAAGACTGGGAAACCTTTTGGTTACAGGCATGTAAGAAAATCTCTATGCAATAATTAATCTTAACCAAACTAATGGAGCAGAGACCTCAGTGGCTACACATAACAAAGAATACAGACTTTGTAAAATTAGTTCAGAGATGTCATAAAACAAAGAATGGACAACAAAAAGCAACAGCAAATCCTGGAGAAGAATCTTATTTACAGAGTGGCCACATGATAATATTCAAGATGTCAAATTCTCAACAAACAATTATGTGTCACACAAAGAAACAGAATATATGGTCCATATACAGGAAAGAAAGTAACCAATAGAAATGGTCCTCAAGGAGGCCCAGATGTACTTATTAAAGACTTGAGATAATCTATTTTAAATATGTTAAGATCTAGAGGAAACCATGTCTAAAGAAATGTGGGTATGTGTATGTATTAAACCTTGAAAAATTGCACTTAAATATATGTGTACACATGCACACACATAGAATTCCTGTCCCAAAGTAGGTATTTTACAGTTCTTTTCTAATTTAACTCTTAATGGTGCTTCTAATCTGAGATAACAAATTCTAATCCATCTGTATATAAGTGGGAAAATGTCATCCAAAACTATAAGAGGGTGACATAGCTAGTAATGAAGACCATGTGTTTAGATTTCCAATACAATGTGTTTTTAATATCATACTTCTTGTAATTTGTATATTATCTCTACAATCCTGGATACTGTGTGTAATTTTTATTTCTCCATTTGTGTCAACTTGCACTCCTCTGATAATATCATAGTATGGCAGAATTTCAGTGCTGATGATCTAGATTACCTACTTCAGCTTCATGTACCTTCAGTGATTTCAATGACTATTCAAAGTACCTAATTAGATCCCCAAGGTAGCATTCCCTTCCTGTTTATAACCGACAACCTAAATTTTAACAGCTTTTAAAATATCACATAATTTTTTATAGATTTTTCAAATTATATTCACAAATATTTTACAAACATTAAATGTCAATCTAAATTGTAACAATTTTGTAAGCCTAGATGATATATGCTATTTTTATGTCATAACCATAATATTTAGTGAGAGACTCAACCCATAGGAATAGAGACCCCAATATTTTGAAAGGAAAAATATGTATTAATATTCCAGATTACCAATTTTGAGACTTCATTGGGAATAATTTGGGAAATGGGCTTTTTAAATATTTCATATATTTCAAAGTTTTTTCCTATTTTTCCAGTTGCCAACAAGACTAATAAACAGAAGTAATAAAGCAAGATCCATCATCTAAATTTCATTAGGAATTATAATTACTATTCAAGATTTAATACTTTAAAACAAAGGTCAGTGTTCTGAAAATTAGGCTTTGATATTTCTACAGGGAAATTTTCATTTCTCAGTTACACTTCTTTGTTTTAATTTCAGTTGATATCCTACAGGAAGAGCACAAATTCACTCTTGAAGGAATTATTTTTTTCTCCTATAATGCATTATAGTTTCTTTTCTGGTTAGCAACAACAGAAAAACATGTTACAAAGTGTTACTGTTATGCAGTTAATTAAAATCAGGGTTAAATCTTCCTTGTAGGTATTCAAGGTGAGAGATCAACAACAATTTTCTGTTTGTTCTTTGAATCAAACAAGTATATGTGATGTTATACCAACACCACTTTATTGATACTTTTACTTGTTTTCTCTCCATAACTTTGCTTGCACAGTAATTGCAGACTGCACACAATGCATAAGCAGCATCTAAACAACATAACATCAGAGGAAAAGTTTGGAGGTTAGGTGGATATGTAACTAAACTGCATTGAATATTAAATATAAAATGTAAAATAGTGTAGCCACTATGGAAGATAGTATGGACATTCTTCAAAAAATTAAAAATAGAACTACCATTTATTCAGTAATCCCACTACTGGATATTTACCCAAATAATACAGAAACACTAATTCAAAAGGATATATGCATCCTGTATTTATTGCAGCACTATTTACAACAGCCAAACTATATAGAAGCAGCCTAAGTGTCCATTGATAAATGAATGGATAAAGAAGATGTGATTTTATATATAATGGAATATTACTCAACCATAAAATATAATGAAATCTTGCCATTTGCAACAACATGGATGGATCTCTAGAGTATAATACTAAGTGAAATAAATCAGTCACAGAAAGACAAACCATATGATTTCACTCATATGATTTCGCTTATTTATGGAATTTATGAATCAAAACAAAAAGAAGAAAAAAAAGCGAGACAAGTCAAAATGTAGACTGTTAACTATAGAGAACAAATGGGTCACTAGAGAGAAGGTAGGTGGGGGATGGGTGAAATAGGTGAAGGGGATGAAGAGTACACTTATCCTGATGAGCACTTAGTAATATATGAAACTATTGAATCACTATATTGTACACCTGAGACTAATAACACTGTATGTTAGCTATACTGGAATTAATTAAAAAATATATATATATATATATACATTGGATATTACTTTTCCATTGATGTATATTTTCATAATATACATATTAAAAGCTTTATTAACCAAGGTCTAAATTTCTGAAATTATTTTCCCTATGTTTTATAATGGTTTATTTATTGAGATACTACAGAAATTACACAAATATTAAACAGTAGTAAGCAAACATTTCTTAATTCATAACATTCTTTTCTTCATAATGATCTATATAGATTGTGAACAGTTAGGGTCATTGCCTTATTAAGAATTCATTATATATTGAAGATATTTTAGGCAATAATTAGACAAAGTTTTATTACTTTGTGGATTAAAACTTCAAAATCTCTAACTTGGTTAAAAACTGAACATTTCACGTTTAAAAGATACAAACTTGCAACTAGTAGATAAACAAGGCCTAGAGATCTAACATACAATACAGTTACTATAGACAATAAAACTATATTATAAACATTAAACTTGCTAAGAGACTGGGTCTTAGTTGTTTCCATTGCTAGAAGAAATGGTAATTCTATGACACAACAAAAGTATTAGCTAACACTATGATGGTGATCATGTTGCAATATCAATGTATCAAATCATTATGTTCACACCTTAAACTTCACAACATGTTATATGTCAGTTATATCTCCATTAAAAGAAAAAAAACCCTGAAAACCCAGAGGGGAAATAATGAAAATTACATGAGCAAAGTCCTTCAACTTTACCAAGGAACTACCATGTTAGGCAATACCCATCTTAGACTTCTATCTTAGATTGGAGAGACAATGCATAAGGTATTCATCAGTTGTTAAGTTTATCACTGAACCCAGTCCCGCCCCCCACCTCCAATCACAGCTCAGTCTTGTAAAAGAAGACAAGTCTATTGTCAGATCCCAGACTACGTGTCTGACAAATTCCAGTGTGTCTTTCTTTGATGAAATGGTTTATAAATCCTGAGATGATGTGCTCATTTTCTACTAAGGTTTGGGTTTCCTTCACATTTCCAAATGACCTCTTTTGGTGGACATGATTTAGTCTAAATTAGTACTTTCTTGTTCCTCCTCTGACTCTGGTAGATGGAATTGGAACACAAGGTTAAGAAGTGAGTAGCCTATACTCCCCAAAATCCAAATAGACCAGTCAAAAAATGAACAGAAGACATGAACAGATTCTCCAAAGACGACATTCCCAAATGACCAACAGACACATGGAAAAGTGCTCAACATCACTTGGCATCAGGGAAATCCAAATCAAACCCACAATGAGATACTACCTTATACCAGTTAGAATGGCAAAAATTAACAGCTCAGGAAACAGCAGATGTTGGTGAGGATGTGGATAAAGGGGAACCCTCCTATACTGTTGGTGGGAATGCAAGCTGGTGCAGCCACTCTGGAAAACAGCATGGAGGTTCCTCAAAAAGTTAAAAATAGAGCTATCCTATGACCCAGCAGTTGCACTACTAGGTATATACCCAAAGGATATAAACATGATCTTAAGGGGCACTTGCACCCCAATTTTTATAGCAGCAACGTCCGCAATAGCCAAAATATAGAAAGAGCCTAGATGTCTTTCAACAAATGAATGGAAAAAGGAGATGTGGTATACACACACACACACACACACACACACACACACAGAGGAATATTACTAAGTAATCAAAAAAATGAAATCTTACCATTTGCAATGATGTGGATGGAACTAGAGGGTATTATGCTATGCGGAATAAGTCAATCAGAGAAAGACAATTATCATATGATTTCACTCATATGTGGAAGTTAACAAGACAGAGGACCATAGGGAAAGGGAGAGAAGAATAAAATCATACAAAATCAGAGAGGGAGACAAATCATAAGAGACTCTAAACTATAGGAAACAAACTAAGGGTTGCTGGAGGGGAGGTGGGTGGGGGGATAGGGTAACTGGGTGATGGGTATTGAGGGCATTTGATGTAATAAGCACTGGGTGTTATATGCAGCTGATAAATCACTAAACTACCTCTGAAAGTAATAATATACTATATGTTAATTAAATTCAAATTTAAAAAAAGAAAAAAAGGAGCCTAAATGTATCATTGTTTTGCAAACTTTTCCACTTAGTTCAAATGGTTAAGACAACTGGCACAAAGATAGACCCACAGATCAGTGAAACAGAAGGGAGCCCCAAAATAAACACCCACATATATGGTCAATTAATCTGTGATAGAGGAGGCAAGATATATACAATTGGAAAGAGACAGTCTTTTAAATACATGGTGGTGGGAAAACTGGACAGCTACATGTAAAAGAATGAAACTTTAATAAAGTGGTCCAGTTTCTTTCTTCTGCGTGTAACTCAAAATGGATTAAAGACCTAGTGTAAGACCCGAAACCATAAAACTCCTGATAGAAAATATAGGCCGTAATCTCTCAGACCTCAGCCTTAGCAACATATTTATGGATAGGTATCCTCAAGCAAGGGGAACAAAATAAAAAATACACTACTGGGGCTACAGCAAAATAAAAAGCTTTTGCACAGTGAAGGAAACCATCAATAAAATGAAAAGGCAACCTACTCAATGGGAGAAGATATTTTCAAATGATATCTGTAAGGGGTTAATATTCAAAATATACAAAGAATTTATATAACTTATATAACTCTACACAAACAATTCAATTAAAAAATGGTCAGAGGAACTGAACATACATTTTTCCAAAGAAGACATATAGACAGCCAACAGACACATGAAAATATGTTCAACATCACTAATCATGAGGGCAATCCAAATCATAACCACAATGTCAGATATCATCTGATATCAGTCAGAATGGCTAGTATAAAAAAGACAGGAAATACCAAATATTGGTAGGAATGTGGAGAAAGGGGATTCCTTGTGCATCACTGTTGGGAATGTAAATGGGTATAGCCACTCTGGAAAACAGTATGAAGGTTCCTAAAATCATTAAAAACAGAAATACCTTATGACCAGTAATTCCACTACTACATAGTTTTACCCAAAGAAAACAAAAACACTAATTCAGAATGACTAATTTATATATATATATATATATATATATATATATATATATATATATATAAATATATATAAAATATATACACACACATATATATGTTTATTGCAGCATTATTTACAATAGCCAAGATATGGAAGTAATCCAAGTACGCATCGATAAATAAATGGATAAAGAAGTGGTGTGCATATAAAAAACGCACACCAGGGTATTACTCAACCATTAAAAAGAATGAAATCTTGCCATTTGTGACTACATGGATGGACCTTATGCTAAGGGAAGTAAGTCAGAGAAAGGTGAATGCCGTATGATTTCACTTATATGTGGACTATAAAAGAGGAAACAAATGAATAATCAATAAAAGAAACAGACTGTTAAATACAGAGAACTAGTGATTACCAGAGGGGGGGATGGGTGAGGAAATGATGAATTAGGTGAAAGGGATTAAGAGGTACAAACTTGCAGTTGTAAAATAAATAAGCCATAGAGATAAAAAATATGGGATAGGGGAGATAGTCACTAATATTATAATAATGATGTATGGGGACAGATGGTGACCGCACTTGCTGTGGTGAGCAATGAGTAATGTATAAAATTGCAGAATCACTATGCTGAAACTACTATAACACAGTGTATACCAACTATACTTCAACAAGTTTTTAAGAAAAAAAAGTGGGTAGGTGATGTATTGTCAAATAAGTACAATGATGAAATATTTTAAGAAAATGTCCAGTAAAAATAACAACAATAATAAATTAAAGCCAAAAGTAGGATAAGGCAAACCTGGCTTTTTCACTTGCAGCAATAGGACTTTAGACAAATGATTTATTTGCTCTAAGCCTGTTATCACATCTTGAGAAGGGTTATTTAAAGGTGTGCTGTGGTGATTAAATAAGTCAATAGGATATACAGTGACACAGAAAATGTGTTATCAATTGGTCATTATTTTAATAATTTTGTATTTTTTCCAAGAAACTCATTTATAAAAACATTTGTACAAATGCTTAGTAACCAGAAACATATGTAAAAAATATATAGGGTTTTCATGTATTTCTGTTTTTGTTCTATTTTATTCAATAAAGGAATTCCCATCTTGTATTTTCCTACTGGATGTGGTTCTGCATCTACTGCTGAGTAGGGAGGAAATCTTTTATGGCTACATTAACATCATATGGCCAATAAGGGTTATTTCATTCACTCTGGAGCCATAAATTATTACATCAGCTTTTTATTAGTTTGAAGAAATCAATACTAGCATTCCCTATGCACTAATATGGTCAAGCTTTTTTGTTGGGAAACAGCTATGAAGTTCTCAGTGAATTATATTCTATAAACATAATTTGATGATGTTTTAATAGCAAAGATTTGGTAATAATTATGGTTTTCAATGCGCTGAGTAGAAAAGCTCTTTAATGTGTTGTGCTCTTGAGCTCTTAACTCTGCAAGATGACTCTTGCTAAGTATTTGGCAGCAAGTCACCACCAGGAAGAGAACTTTATGCTTCTATTTGTGTTGTATGTATTTTGCAAATGTTGAAGCATCTAGTCTTATTTCTAATTAATATAGTGATGACATAGCTTAACTACGTGCTTATCAAAAATTAATATGACAGGGGCGCCTGGGTGGCTCAGCCGTTAAGCATCTGCCTTCGGCTCAGGTCATGATCTCAGGGTCCTGGGATCGAGCCCCACATAGGGCTCCCTGCTCGGTGGGAAGCCTGCTTCTCCCTCTCCCACTCCCCCTGCTTGTGTTCCCTCTCTCGCTGTGTCTCTCTCTGTCAAATAAATAAATAAAATCTTAAAAAAAAATTAATATGACAATAACCGCCATAGATGGTGGTAGTAATTTCCCACAACATTCTTCATACATGTTGCATTTAAGTTCTAGAATAAAAAAATTCTAATAAAGTATTAACATAAAATCTTAAAACCTAATCACTGAAATAACAATACTAATTACTTATAAAAGTAAAAGTAGTACTTATTACTTTGGGACTCTAAGGAAAAGTCTTAGCCTTTAAAATTTGTTTTCTATACCTACACATACATATTTAAGATGTTTTATATATATGTATATATATACATATATATAATCACTTTGATCACTTTACTATACATTACCCAGTTAATTTCTCATAAAAATATTCTTTGTTAATTAAAACAGAATCTATCCAAAATTGAAGCAAATCATTGTCCTTTGATAAACACATTTTCTATCTCTTCAAGTAACAAAGCTCTTGAATCTAGTAATTGAGAAAATATCATATTTGAAATTCTAAGAACTTTTTATCTGCTTCCTCAAGTCTTTAACCTTATATTACAATTCTTTTCTTTACTCTCTAGCACAGCAGGCTGTGAAAACAAGCCATTATATTTTTTTCTACTTTTAATTGCTCTAAAACATTTAAAGTAGTAATAGTAACAATGTATTGGGTGATTATAGACTATGAGTAAGTGAAACGAATAACATCAATGTCACAAAGGTGAAGAGGGAGAAATTGGGAATACTCCATTATCAAATACCTGTATTACACATGAAGCAAAACTAATAGAACTGAAAAAGAAATAGACAAATCAACATATCTCTTTTAGTAATTGTTCTATCAAGCAGGCAGGAAGTCAGTAAGGATATAGTTGATTGAACAAGACTATAAATCAACATGATCTAATTGACATGTATAAAACTTTTTTTCTAACAAAATACAGTTTGTTAATCTGACCTGGAATAATCACCAGGCTGGACCACATTATGTGTATAAATCACATCCTAAATTTAAGTGATACCAACCGTACAAAGTATGTTCTCAGACTACAATGGGATTAAAGGAGAAATTATTAAAAGAAAGATAGCTGGAAAATCCCCAAACATCTGGAGATCAAACAACACATTTGTATATAACATGAAGATCAAAGGAGAAAGAGTAATTTTAAAATATTTTTAATGAGATTAAAATAAAAATCTGACTTATTAAAATTTATGGGAATACAGCAAAAATGGAACCTAGAAGATAATTTACAGTATTATATTCACATATTAGAAACAAAAGAAATATAAAAAGCAATGACCTATGCTTTCATTTTAGAGAACTAGAGGAAGAAAAGTAAAATAAGCCAAAAGCAAGCATAAGCAAAAATACAATTAGAGAAGAAATTAATGAGATTGTCAACAGGAAAACAGTAGAGAAGTGATGAATCCAAAAGCTGGGTATTTGAAAAGAGTAATAAAATAAAACTTCTCATCAAACCAAACAAAACAAACAAACAAACAAAACAAAACAAACAGAACACACAAACCACCAATGTCAGAAATAAAATAGAGGTTACCACTAATGATCCCATGGTTATTAAAGAGATAATAAAGAAATATGATGAGTAAATTCTATGGCTTGCTTGATAGGTGAAATAGATTGCTTTCTTGAAAGACACACTACCAAAACTTACACAATAGAAAACATCCTATAAATAGGCATATATTTTTTTTTTAAAAATTGAGTAAATGATGAATACTCCTGAGAGAGAAAGTTTAAGGCTCAGATGGCCTTACTGGTGAATTTTCTAAACACATAAGAAATTATTCCAATTCTGAACAAATATAAACAGGGGCACCTGGGTGGCTCAGTCGGTTAAGTGTCTGCTCTTGGTTTCAGCTTAGGTTATGATCTCAGGGTTGTGAGATGATCCCCGCATTGGGCTCAGCGTTCAGCACAGAGTCTGAATGATAGTCTCTCCCTCCCGCTTTGTGTGGGAATTCACAGTGCCTGGATAGACAAAATCTGACTTGTATATGCCTCGGTGGATGGGACTAAGCAACGGACGAGTGCCCAGAACGCGGGGCCTCCTTTAAAATTTCTTGTCTGAAAGCCACCAGATTCTTATTGCGGCTCAAGGTTCTCATCTAGGGAGTAAATGTTTAAATTTTGAAGAAAAACAGGTGCCTGTGGTGGTCATGTACTTCACGAACTCCTTGCCTCCTCGCCCTTATCACACGCTGCCCTATGTATTTTTATCCTGACCATCATAGGTCACACTTTCCTCCGTGCTTTGCTCTTGCGCCTGGGGCATTGATATGACCCCAGTTAGAGACTAAGCTCGGCTTGAGGCCTTTTGCCACTCGAGCATCTGGTCCCCAGGCCTCTCCTTTCTCCTACTAAGGTGTCTGGAGTAGTCTTTTCATTTGCCGTCTCAGGGTTTGCGGGCCAACCCGGCACCTTTGCCCCTCCCCCCACTCATACACGCATTCTCTCTCTCTCTCTCTCATAAATAACTAAATAAATAAAATCTTTTAAAATTTTTTTAAAAATAGGGCGCCTGGGTGGCTCAGTTGGTTAAGCGACTGCCTTCGGCTCAGGTCATGATCCTGGAGTCCCGGGATCGAGTCCCGCATCAGGCTCCCTGCTCGGCAGGGAGTCTGCTTCTCCCTCTGACCCTCCCCCCTCTCATGCTCTCTCTTTCTCATTCTCTCTCAAATGAATAAATAAAATCTTTAAAAAAAAAAAAAAAGATCTAAAAAAAAATTTTTTTTTAAAAATAGAAACAGAAGGAACACTTCCTAACACATTCCATGGAGCCAACATTACCTTACTTTCAAAATAAAGTTCAGACCAATATCTTTCATGCATACATATGTAAGAATTTTCAAAATATTAGCAAATAATATCCAACAATGAATAAAAAGTTATACACCATGAACAATTACACACCATAAATTCCATGTATGCAAAGCCAATTCAACATTAAAAAGTCAATGTAATCTACATCAATAGGCTAAAGAAGAAAAATTATATGATCATATCAATTGATACAGAAAAAATAATTTGACAAAACTTTGACAAAGGAGCCAATGAAACTTAATGGAGAAAGAATGATCTTTGAACAAGTGGTGCTGGAACAATTGGTCATCCATATACATTAATAAGCAAAAAAAAAAAAAATCTAGACACAGACCTTACATCTTTCACAAAAAAAAAAAATCTACTCAAAATGGACCATAGATATAAGTGTAAAATGAAAACAATAAAACTTCTAAAAGAAAACAGGGAAAAAGGTATGTGACCTTGGATTTGGTGAGGAGTTCTTAAATATATTGCCAAAGTATGGTCCATGAAAGAAAAAAAAAAAGTTGGACTTAATAAAATTAAAACTTCTGCTTTGTTAAAGATCCCTTTAAGAAAATTAAAGTCAACCAGCAGACTTAGAGAAAATATTTGCAAAACACATAATGATGTACTGAAATAAACTTCTAAAAAATAAAGATCAATATCTCTTAGTTTTCAAATATTTTGGTATAGAAAAAAATTTAATTGTCTACCAAAGTATTAAGACTATTTGATTAGAGGTAGTTTTATGTGACCTTGACTCTCCTTTTATGGAGGAGGGTTGGATTTTTTTAATGGTTTTAGCTGTATATTTTACTTCATTAGGACTAATTTCAAAACCTTTTTAAAACAATGTTTCATAAATTTCCCTAATGATAGGAATCACCTGGATAGCTTATTAAAAAAATAAAAATAACTGGGAGAAATCCAGGCCTCATAAATCACAGGTAAGAGACAATCTGCAAATCTTTTATCAAGTACCCAGAGGATTCTCATCATCAACGGAGGATCTAAAAGTGCCAAAATGAAATCAAACATTTTGAAATATTTTACCTCTAAAGAAATTCCATCTTATTTGTGAAGCTGTAGGACTTAGGCTGATTTTTCTTGTGTGTGGTTTTTTGTTCAGAAAATTTCTGTTTAGAAAATTCAGAAGAATTTTAAAGATTATTTAAATAATTATTTGCATTTGAATATTTTTTCCTCTCCCAGTTTATTTTACTGTTGTGTAAACTTTAGTTTTCTCAAACCTCAGATTTTTATAAAAATATCAGACTTACATATTTTAGTTTTCTTCTCATCAGTTATACCCTTTCCATTTTGCAGTTTAATTCAGTATGATAAATGATACTTCATTTTATTTAAATTTTAAGTGTTTTATATGTAATTTACACTTATAATAAAATTTGTTTTTTTCTCCCATTAGCTAGATGAAAATGCACAAAGACTTTCTATTGGTTATTGAACTTACTCCAATGGTTCCTTCTATAACATACAAACTAAAAACTGGATTAGTGTGTGGAACATGGATTCGCTATTTATTTATTTATTTATTTGAGAGAGAGAGAGAGAGAGAGAGAGAGAGAGAGAGAGAGAGAGAGAG
>NC_058404.1:155565232-155787513 GCF_002201575.2 Neomonachus schauinslandi
GAGAGAGAGAGAGAGAGAGAGAGAGAGAGAGAGAGAGAGAGAGAGAGAGCGCACACAATGGGGGGGGGAGGGCAGAGGGAGAAGCAGACTCCCTGCTGAGCAGGAAGCCCTAAGTGGGGCTGGATGGCTGGATCCCAGGACCCTGGGATCATGACCTGAGCCTAAAGCAGACGCTTAACTGACTGATCCACCCAGGTGCCCCTGGATACACTTTAAAAAAAATAAAACATGTGAAAATTTATATTAAGAATTCCCCCAAAATTGATGCTAAAATAGAAAACTACATTGTTGCCTACACCTGTGTAAACTCTTAACACTTGAATCTTTAAAAGAACATTTCTATTTGGTTAAATAGCTATTTAACATCTTTTCAAATTACAAAAATAGGTCTGGTAAAGATTAATTCAGAATGAAGGAAACCACCCCACGCCTGCCTTCCTCCTATCTCTGGAGGTAACTAGAATTAATAAATTTGGTCAGCTTTCTTTAGACATTTTTGTTGTATTTACAAACAAGTATGTACACATTCAATTGTTTATTTTTCTTCAATGTAGTGTGGGTTAGAATACTACTGATATTTTTCCAAAATCATTCATCAAATGCAAAGGATTGAATAGTTGATTTGAGGCAGACATCATTGTGTTGTCTTGGAATTTAATAAAACTATTTCTAGCATTTTACCAATACAGTTTAATATTTGTATTAGATTATTCAGGAGAGACCTTCTAACTCTACAATAACAATTTTATCCTTAGCTTGCTAAGGATTATGATGAGTGATGACTGTGTTTATCAATTAGGTTTCTCAAATTTATTTATTTACTTATCAATTTTTGCTGGCCTGATGATATAATGAATAGACTTCCTGACATATACCTAATTTTGCATTCTGGAATTCTTCATTAAATTGTAATATTCTTTTTAAATATCCATGAATTTAAATTTGAAAATATTTCATGTATTTACATGTACATTGAAAATAAATTTGACCTATGATTTTTATTGCTTTTACTCTTTTGTTATTTATTAAGTCTTTATTTAAATTCGTGTTAACTGTGTAATATTAGTTTCAGGTGTACAACATAGGTATTCAACAATGCCATACGACACCTAATGCTCATCACCTGTTTTACCCATCGCTCCGCCCACCTTCTCTCTGGTAACCATCAGTTTGTTCTCTATAGTTAAGAGTCTGTTTCTTGGTTTGCCTCCTCCCCTTCCCCCCCACTTTGTTCATTTGTTTTGTCACTCAGATGTAGAATTTAAGAAACAAAACAAATGATGAAATCTTGTTATTTTTTAACCAAAGTTTTAAAAATGTTTGCAAATTTCCCTCTAGCAATTAGTTTTAAAAACTTATATTCTAACCTATTGCCTGTAAATATTTTAAAATAAAACCTATATTTGACTGCAATAATTAAATGTTTCTTTAATCACCTGCGAAAGTGTAGGTTCAAAAAAAATCTTTTCATTGTAAAGCATAATGCCAGTAATATTCTCCTTCCATGTAATTAATGTTTATTTATGCTGGAAGCTTTTAGAAATTTTTCCATGCCCCTGGATTTCTTTTTAAATTTCAAAAGGACATCGCTAAATAGAAATATTTTTTTTTTTATTAATCCAACTTGTTGGGCTCTTTAAATCTGAATGCTTAGTTTTTTCTTCAGCTGTGGGAAACTATCTTTGCTAGTTCACTGATCCTGTTTTTTCCCCAATGTTTTCACTTCTCTATTTAGAAAGCCAAAGAAATGGGTTGTTGAAAATTTTGGTTTCACCTATTACATCTTTAAACTCCTTTTTTGCACTTTCTATTCTCTTCTAACTGTGTAATATACTCTCGGAAACTATCAGCTGATCTCTGAACAAAAAATAAAATTTTGATAATTCATTTTATTTCACTGCTAAATCCATTTGAGGTTTTTTTTTAAATATTTATTGGAGGAGGAGGGGCAGAAAGAGAGGGAGAGAAGCAGACTCCCTGCTGAGAGTGGAGCCAGAAGATAAGGGGCTCAATCCTAGGAGCCTTACTTAGATCATGAAAGGAGCCAGAATCAAGAGTGGAACTCTTAACCAACTGAGACACCCAGGTGTCCCTCCTTTTAAAGTTTTGCATAAAAGTGATTTTATGGATACTTTTATCCCTTAGAAGGGATTAATTAAGCAACAAAAAATACTTCTATTTTTTAATAACTTTTAAAATTATTTTTATGAAAACTATTATAAAAGTTGACTTACAACCTAGTGTATACTTGACCAACAACTAAAAAAAACATACTGAAAGGACTGTCAAAGTTTTACTAATAAAAAGACCTCCGGGGGCGCCTGGGTGGCTCAGTTGGTTAAGCGACTGCCTTCGGCTCCGGTCATGATCCTGGAGTCCCGGGATCGAGTCCCGCATCTGGCTCCCTGCTCGGCAGGGAGCCTGCTTCTGCCTCTGACCCTCCCCCCTCTCGTGTGCTCTCTCTCTCTCATTCTCTCTGTCTCAAATAAATAAATAAAAATCTTAAAAAAAAATAAAAAAAATAAAAAATAAAAAAAAGACCTCCGGTACATGTGGTTTTGTAGATATAAGCTGTATTTAAATTTAGAAGTAGAATCACACAATTCTGTGCTATTCAAACTAATACAGTATATAGAAAAAAAGCTTCAATTATTGAGGCAAACAACATCCATTATTAAAACTTATAGAACATATAAAAATACATAGACTCTTATCCATGTATAAAGATGCCAAATTTTTAGTAAAACAGTAGCAGTTCAAATACAGGAAGAATTGGAAATTCATGACCAAGTCTTCTCTCTCCTCATCCTACAAATGTAGGAATGTTCAAAATTATAAGTTACTATGAATTTTCACATAGCTTAAAGGAGAAAATTAATATCATATCAACACATTTATAAAAATAGCTGATACTTTTCAATAGTATATTAAAATTTCTGAATAAATTGTTAGGAAAGGAACTTGTCTTAATATAGTTACACAATAAGGAGACTACCAGCATTGGTCAGCAAACATTAAACTAAGGAGCAAACTGAATTTAAACACGATTCTCCCATTTCCTAGCTTTAGTATTTCAGACATTTAACATTGTGTGTCTTAGTTCCTTCACAGTATTCTTGAGAGAATTCAAAAAAGTAATACATGTAAAATGTTCACCACACCCTGACACATAGTAGCACTTCAAGTTTCAACTGTTATTATTGTCACTAATTTGGGGCAAGGACATGCCAATTGATGTCTGTTACCAACATTCTCATTCAATATCATTCTGAAGATTTTAGCCAATGTAATAGGATGAAGGAAAGAAAATAGGAAAATATACATACCAAAAAGAGCAACAACTAAAGAACTGTCCCAATTATTAGAAGATATCTATGCAGTGATTAGTTTTGTGGTAAATGTGTAGGACAAAATGACTCATGTCTGAATTAATCAGTTGAAAAAATGTTATAAAAAAACTCCTTCACTGAATAAGTATTATTTTTCATTTCTAGATATAAGTATAAGAAATGTGCAAGATCTATATGATGGGAACCAGAAAAATACTGATATATAAAATACCTAATTAAAAATACTGTTTGTACATGAAATGATTAAATAAAGAGGTAACTTCTGTCAAAATTGATATGTACATTTAGTGCAATTTGAATCAGATTCTTAATATGGGGTCATAACAGATTGTTTATAAATTTCACCTCCTAGAATAGGGGAGCAACCCAATTTAACCAGAACAAAAAGAACATGTGTAAGATCAATAGTTGTAGATGAGATTGTGTTCCTTTGAATTAAAAGGGAAAAAACGCTCTAATATTACATTAGACAGCATTGATAATCATTGTCAATTCTTTGAACATAACATTGACACGTTTGGGATCCCCAGAATAAGAAATTAAACATTTACCTTCGAAATATGGAGTAAATCCTGAAGACTAAGGATTCTAATGTCAGACTTCAGACACACTGCGCTAGAGTAATCCCGGTCATATATTTACAGGGTTATCCTCAGACTTCCTGAGGGCGTGGTTATCTGCCTTCTAACTAGCCCTCCTGTTGTTTTCAATGAGGATAATTGTGAACTTCTAATCTTAGCTCGCAAAGGTCATGAGAATTACCTGAAGAACTGGAAAAAATCCAGATTTCCAGGTTCCTCCCTAGAGATTCTGCCTCAACAGATCTGAGCAGGGAACTAGGACTCAAAATTTTAAAATAAGCATTTTAAGTTGGAGCACTAAAGTCTAAGACAAATATAACTTTAAGTTATCATTTTACCAATAGTAATTTTAATTGTAAATTTTATCTCCACGTTAAATATGATTACCATGTATAGACAGAATTATCTCAGGGAAAGGATTACAGGTGGTTTTAGAAGCCAATTCTAATGTGAGTCTAAGATTATTAGGAACAGGTGGTTTTATACAGATTGGCTTGAAGGGCATTGTTTGGATAGAACTTATAGCATTTGATAATTAGGGTCACCAGTGAGAGAAAGGATTTAACAGCTATTGGTAATGAAGTCAGAAGACTAAGCAGGTTTTGGGAGGTTAAGATATTTGTGTTAGGTTTATAAATGTTATGGGGTAGTAGAGGTGGGTCTAAAGGTCCCAGGGAATGTAAGGCTGTCTTTAAAAGAATAGAAATAACATTTGAAATACTTGAAAGATTGATGAAGAGACAAACTTAGAGTTTTTGAAAATGTAAACATTTCAAGAAGAAACAAACACTACAGCTTTATTAAATGAATGAAAATGCAAATATTTAAAAATTGATTAAAGGCATATTACCTTAACTCCTCAGGGAAAAACTAAATGTAGCAGCCCTTTACTCTAATAATTTTTCTCACGCATTCACAATGAATATACTTACTGTACTAATTCCCCATTTGTAACACAAACCTCCATAAACTTTAATTAACTATTCATCGATTTTGTTATTTCTTCCCCAATAACTATATTTGCAATCCGAATTCAGGGTGCAAACACTAGAATAACCAGTATTTAACCCCAAACAGGTATTAACTTACAAATTATATACGTCCAATATCAATTAATTTTAGCCCTTTGAAATACCCTTTTATAGCTACCACGTTTACCTTGGACCACTTTTCATTTTTGTTCAAAAAAGATCTTTAGTATGTAGGAAATCATTCTATGAAATACGTGTGCTCCAAAAGAGCTCTTTGGGAGTCTTATTTTATAAATTGAATAATATTTTAAGTATAGAATACTTAAAGAAATTCCCCGGTGAATCACATTATAGCTGAAAGAGTTTTATAACCCACTCCTTTTCATCTTTTTTTTTAAGTTCTACTTTTCAAATTGAAGTTTTCTTATATCATTGATTCACAAAAGCATAAAGTCAGATCTCTTAGTCAAATCTCTAATACAATGAAAAATATCTCCCAAATTGTACAAGTCACATAACCAAGAGATACAAGGATCTATATTGTACATCACTATGAAAGTATACTTCCTATAAAATAACTGACTTATTTTTCATTATTACCAATTATTTTTTGCTTAACTTTAATAAATATACTTAAAAATTACCTATTGCTTTGTGATATAGTGTATCTTTAATTTTTATGCTACTTGTTTTATTAAAACCCCTTGAATATTTCATGACTATATCCTTTAAAGCATAGGAAGACTATTAAATTAAATCTTATTAATATTATCATAGACTCACCCATTTTCCATCAAGGAAAAATAGTTACCTTCAAAATTTATCCTATCCTAACCAGGTCATCAATGAGAAATAGAACTGATGGCATTGGGGGCTTTTCTTTTCATACTGTTAGTGTTTAAGTCTAGACTCTGCAAAAGTATGTAGTAGCACATTCTCCATACAAAACTCTTAACCATGGGAAATGAACAATCTACTTGAGCCATCTTCTATCCTAGCCTATGGTTTTTAATCTGATTTCTCTCTGAAAATGAATCTTGGCCCCAATGGCCTAATTTCCTCTGAAGATAGACCCTACTTATACTAAATTTTAGCCACTTCTCGTTTTCTGTGTCTACATCATTGGCAAAGCTGACCACAACATTAAATTTCTTTAATGCCAAACATGTCAAACAAGTTCAAGTTCACTATATTTCAGACAATTTCATGTTGGGTTACTGATCATTTCTCAGGAAAAAATAAACCCCTACAAACATTAATCATTCATAAACTCCCTACCACTTGAATGGAACTATAATTCTGTTTATGTTATGTTCTCCCCTCATAATATCAGCATGTTTTAGAAGTGTTGATGTAACTCAAAATCTTGATTAATGACTTCCTTCTTGCAATAAAATTCTCTGTAGGAAATACTAATTAATCTTATTCTATCATCTTATTAAAAAGCTATTATTATTTATCTTTTGTAGTTGAGCTCACTTCTTAACTAGGATCTTTTTAAAAAATACTTTCTTCTCATTAATTATCTATTGGTTTTAAGTCATGTATACTTTAATCCAATCCCTACCTCTCCTTTCCATTGAGAAAGTCTTTTTTTTTTTTTTTAAAGATTTTATTTATTTATTTGACAGAGAGAGACACAGCGAGAGAGGGAACACAAGCAGGGGGAGTGGGAGAGGGAGAAGCAGGCTTCCCGCGGAGCAGGGAGCCCGATGTGGGGCTCGATCCCAGGACCCTGGGACCATGACCTGAGCTGAAGGCAGACGCTTAACAACTGAGCCACCCAGGCGCCCCAAGAAAGTCTTTTAATAACTCTGATTCTCGGAGTAAAACTGGAAAATGAAGCTCATTCATTTTCTACAATTAACATAAAACATTAGCAACAATTCTGTATCAGTAATTAGCAATTGTATTTCTTAGTGTACAAGCAGTTTGCTTCACTAGTTACTAAATAATGAAAGTTAGAAATGAAATATTTTTGTCCCAAACTATAACCTTTTCCTTATGGTGGAACTGACTTAATTGAACTGATCTCATATTGAAAAAAAATTAAGTATTTCCAGACATAAACAAAAATTAGAAGTTCACTAAACTTAGAACTCATGCTTGCACAGAATATAGAAAAAGATAATAATCAAAACTATTGATCTGTGCTTTAGTAGTTTGGCTAGTTAATCTTTGATTCGTATTGAATTTGTGTAAACATGTTCTGTGATCTCACTATTCAGTACAATTTAACTGAAACTATGCAAACACCCCTTTGCTGGTTTCCTTGTCAAATGTTTCTTACACTTTTTTTGTTTCACATTTTGTTATCCTGAGTTCATTTGTTCACTTTTAAGTTACCTAATGAGTTTTACATAATACATACCAGATGTGTACTTTCTTCAGTGGAATAGTGATGTATTTTTTTTAAAAGTTGGATTTATAAAGGTTCTATACCCAGTCGTTAAAGGCCTTTTAGTTCTAAATCACATGTATACAATTCTACAAAGTTTAAATAACTGAAAACATTGCTGTGTCCACTTCATTAAAAGTGAAATTAAGTTACCATGAATTTAAATGGGTATGGTAATGAAAATTTACTATTTAATTATAACCTCTTATCCATCACCTCTATCTCTATGTTGGTCTTATGATATACTGCTTTGATTTTGGAGTTTTTTGTATTTTTTTTAGATTTTTCTTTACTTATTTGAGTGAGAGAGAGAAAGAGAAAACGAGTGGGGGGGAGGAGGGGCAGAGGGAGAGGGAGAAGTAGACTTCCCACTGAGCAGGGAGCCTGATGCCAGGGCTCAATCCCAGGACCCTGAGATCATGACCTGAGCTGAAGGCAGACACTTAACCGACTGAGCCACCCAGGCATCCCGATTTTGGAGGTTCTTTAAATAATCAAAAGAGGCCAAAAATAGAAATTCAGATTTTCCTACCTGTTCTTCACTATATAGAGTAAATAAAATAAGACAAATTGTTTATCTAAATATCCAAATCACTACATCTGTAAGTTCATAGGGATTTGCTATTGTTTTATATCTGCTTGCCTTTAGACATTTATTTGAATGTCAGGCTCAGATAATTGAAATAATCATGCTGCTCAGGATAGGGCACACTTTTATCATTAGTTTATTCATGGGCCCTATCTCGTTTAATTATCAAAATACCCTGCTCCTTAACACTTCTTATAACCTCAAATGCTATCACTCTGGTTGGAGGTATCATCATTTTTGACAGGAGTTAATGTGTTAGAGAGTCTCCCTTAGGGCACTGTACTGGTCATGTTCTCTGACTGCAATGTTCTCCTACATGTGCTCATGAATAAATCCTCCAATTTCTTCAAGACTTTGCTCAAATATCTAGCTCTCAGTATCTAAAATATAAGCCTATAATCCATCCCTGCCAAAACCCTTGAAACCTTTTATCTTGCTCTAGTTTTTTTAATATCATGATACTTTTAACTTTCTATATAACTTATTCATATTGTTTTCTGTTTATTATCTGTTGCTTTTCAGCCAATATTGTTTTCTATCTTTTTCTAGTTATATTGATGTGCTAGGATAATGTCTGGCCTATAATAAACAAAATGAGGCTTTTATGTTATGCTAGACATGTATCTTACCAAGACTTACGGGGACAATTAATATTTGTTGTCTACAGATAGATATATCAGCATGGCACCATCAATGCAGTGGACAAATATGATCAGGTTCCACTGTTCTCCTGAAATCTTTCTGTGCTATCCCACTCTGTGGTGAATAAACTTTTCATGTGCTTCATCTCCTTACTTCTTTTTACCTCTTTGTCTTAAATAATGCCTGGCCCTCCTCCAATTACACTGTTTTACCTGTAGCTTTTTCAGATGGAAGCTGCTTCTGCTGCCCTAACCCACAAAATCTCCCATTATAATTACCCCTCATCCCTGTCAGATTCTGACATAGGGTCAGGTATGAAATCAGACCCTCCTCATTCCACTTTGTGTCTTCCAGACCATTGCTTTTCCAAGAACAAGAAAATCGCAGCTCCTCTTAGATGCACATCTTTTTTGAAGTCATACTTATGTGGCAAATTGTATGTACCAAACATTATGATCAGAATTGCACATACACTGTAGCTAATGAAATCCATATGTGCCATACTCCATTCTTCCTCTCTGTTTACATTTCTTAAACTCCCAGTTATTTACCATCATTCTTTGAAGTTTTGTTTTTTCCTATAACTTGCCATTATTCTAAGTGACCTTCAGACCATACACAAATTACTGAATACCCAAATCCCGACTTTCCCTGTTTCTCTTCATTCATCTTTCTCTCTGCCCTACTCTAAATACCATTCCCATGGTGAACCCTAGGCCTTTCTCATCACATGAAGTTATTCCATACCTGGTATCCTATCTCCAGATCCACTAAGAGATTACTTTCTTCTCACCTTCAAATACTTAATTCAGACTTCTATATTTCTTCTGGAATATCCTCCAGACATCTGGTCCCATACCCCTCCACATGTTACTAAACTAGAGCATTTATCCCATAATATGTGATTATTTAATATATTTTCATTTGCTTCACAAAAAAGTCATCATCCTATGTCTCCCTATTAGCACTCTTCTGATCTTACATTCCACCTATAGCAGAGGCTCTGCAATTCTTGATTTTAACCAATTTATAGTTAATTTTCTTAACTCATCCATCATTTTTCCATTGTATCACATCTCAATTCCGCATAATTTCATATGTCATAAAGTCCCCTTCCTACATGTAGGAAATTGAGAACTGCTGACGAAAGTAATAATAATATAATAATAATAATAAATAACAATAGAATGCATACCCTGTACCATTCGCTATTTTAAGTGCTAACTCTCATTAATCCATGTTTAAAAAATGAATACATAGAGATAAAAAGAATTTAAGAAATTTGACCAAAATTATATGGCCATTTGGTGGTACAACCAGACTAAAATCGAGGCAGTCTTGGCTCCATTGTCAGCTCTTAACTACCCTACCTCTTTCTACTAAGAAAAAGAAATCACACACCCAGATGACTGTAGATAATATAATTTTTATCACCCCTTATTTCAACTGGGTTTTTCATACTGCCAAGTAGTCCATCTCTTTTTTTAAAATTGGAATTTGATACAAAAAAAGCCAAATGACAATTTTGCTTCTTTATCAATATTCTTTTAAGCCTATTATGTGGGACAAGTTCTCTAGCTTGAAATTTTTCAGATCACACTCAGACAATAAAAAGCTTCTGGTAACTATAGATACAAGTAATAGTTTAATTTAAGCAAATAATAATTCAGTATCATATAATGATAAAAACTCTTATATTCATTTTAAATTTGTCCCTCCCTCTTTCCTGGCTTTTTTCTAGATCAAACCTTTTCTTAGAAATAGGAAAAACTGGGGCTCTTCTTTCTTTCTCTGATTGTCCTCATTCTCTTTGGTTGTAGATTTCCAACTGTGATTTGGAATAGTTTGGGCTCAAAAAAGTGATGGAGAGAAAAAAAGATTTTATTTGCTTGTTAATATCATTATATGGCATTAATGCTCTTTTGATTTGAAGGGGTTCAAAAAACTGGACATCTTGAAGTGTTCTGTTGGTTTGTCAGAGATACCCTATCCCTGGATATTTTCCACCTGCCTTTCCTGTAATATAAGTAAAGCCTCCTTTGGCTGGACTCTTCTGATTTACTTTTGGCCTCTGGTTTTTGTTGGCTCGCCTATACACACTGTTGATTTCCCATTGCTTATTTAGAAAGGCTTCTTTGGGAAAATGCCTTTAAGATGGCCCCAAACGGCTCTCTCTCTCCTACTTGGCTCACGTTTAATGTACACAAAATACATTTGTTTCCTTTAACCCAACAAGTTTTGGGACTCAGATCAATTCTAATGAAGATTCTTCTCTGAGTCTCTCTCTACCATCAAAGCAGCAAGGCAGGTAGTCATTCACACAAATGCTGAATGAATCAAATAGCTCCTACTGTCCCTCATTCTAGGAGACAAGCATTAAGCTCTCCAAGCAATCTCCCTAAAGCTCTCCTCTAAGATTCTTTAATTTTCATTCTTTTACATCTTAAGAAGAGCTAAAGACCACAACATTCTTTAAAGAATTTCCCTTGCAGTACCTAGAGAAGTTTTCTAACACCTTCAAATAGAATGTGGAATAAATTCACCTCTATTATTTTGTACTTGGCCTTTTGCACCTTTAGCTAAAATAGACTCAGAAAGATTCCCATTTTGATATCTTTTTCATACATTACTCACACAGCACCTTGAAATTCTCAGCAACTATTTTTTTAAAACAAATTAATTGAGTCAAATTTTACATATCATAAAATTCACCCATTTCAAGTGTGTAATTTAGTGATTTTTAGTAACTTACCAAATGGTTCACTATCACCATAAATCAGTTTAAGAATATTTTATTCCTCCAATAAATCCGTTATGCCATTTATAGTTAATTCCTGTTCCTACCTGTAGCCCCAGGTTACCACAAATTACTATCTATAAATTTGCTTTTTAGATAGTTCATAAAAATTAATTATATAATATGTGGTCTATTGTGTCTGGCTTCTGGGTTTTGAGGTTTATTCATGGAATAGCATGCAATAGTATTTTTTTTCTCTTTATTGTTGAATAGTATTCCATTTTATGGAGATATTTTATATTTTAGCTATCCATTCACCAATTGATGGACATTTTGGTTGTTTCCAAGTTTTTGTTATTATGAATCGTGATACTATAAGAATTCCTGTGTAAATTTTTGAGTGGACATACTGTTTTTTCATTTCTCTCTTTTATGTACCTATGAATAAAACGACTCATAGGTAGTTTTATGTTCAACTTTTTGAGAATTTTCCAAACTATTTCCCAATATAGCTGCTAGATTTTCCCATCCAACAGGAATATATGAAGGTTCTTGTTTCTTCACATCCTTGTCGACACTTGTCATTGTCTATTTTTTTTTTATTATTATTATTATAGCCATCCTAGAGGGTGTGAAGTAGTATCTCCTAGTGGTTTTGATTTGCATTTGCCTAATGACTAATGATGTTGAGTATTATTTAATATAATAACTCTACACTTGTATATCTTCTTTTGTGAAATATGTGTTAATATTTTGCCCAATTTTTGTCACACTGTTGTCCTGAGTTGTAACCACTTTTTGTACATTCTGGATACAAATCTTTTACCAGATATCTGCTCCTAGTCTGTTGCTTATCCTCAGTAGTTATTTTAAACTTTTCTATGATACTCAATCTTTAATCCTACCATCCACTTTATCTTCCCATCATGCTGAGGAAAATTAGTTTCCATTTTCCAAAGAATCTACATGCCATCAAACTAATAGCATTAACTTAGCTTAATGCCAATGTACTGACACCCATACTTGCATTCTAATCTATGATTTCCTAGTTCTTCCTATTACAAGTTTGTTGATTCTTCTCCTTAGTTTTCAGTTTATTCTCTGGATCTTATCCTTTCCTGCTGTCTCTGCTACCTAAATCTATTTACTGGTCCCCTCTCTTCTCCTGTTTCTTGAAGTTTTCTGACCCACCTAATTTCTTCCCCTTAGAGTTCAAATATGCTTAATTCCCTCCTATGTTTAATTTTTTAAAACTAAACTAAACTCCCTCAGCTCCACATCTTCCTTAAACAAAGCTGTCTCTTTTTCCTTTTATAATAAGTCCTTTCATTATTTTTTATACTCCCATCCCCAGTTACTCAGCGTTCGTGATCTCTTCAACCTAATGATGCTAGTTCTACTATAATGGTGAAATGTCTCTCAACAGTCATTAATAAACTCTTTTTATTAATAAAACAATACATACTTTTTTTAATTTTATTTGTCCTTTATCCATATGTGATAATATTGAATTATCTCACTTCCTTTAATTTCTGGGATATTACATGCTTCTAATTCTCCTCTTCCCTCTCTGCCCTACTACTTCTTCTATATGAACTTCTTTTCAAGCTCACCACATAAAATTGGTATTGTTTATAATATTGTCCCATTTCTTTTCAGTTTACACACTCTTTACTTACATGATTTGAGTTATATATATTCTGAAGTCTATCAAATCTGTATTTTTAGTATAAATCTCTTTACCAAGCTCTAGTAAACTTTACAATTGTTACCCATATCTATTTGGTTGTCATTTAATCATCACAAATTTATCATTTCTCCAAAACAAAATTCATCACCTACACTCAGATATGGATGACCTCATCATCCATATAACAATGGATAATATCACCATCCATATTTTGCCTTCAATAGAAACTTGGGCATCAGAGCCTTATAAAAATTTAATCACTCCAATATAAATGTGTAAAACTGTGACAGGGTATTTCAGTAAAAAAGAATGCACATTACCATTAAGCATATGAAAATAAATTTAACTTCACTGGCAATCAAGATGCTAATTAAAATAATAAAATGTTTTTGATTGGCAAAATTATTAAAGAATTTTAAATCCTTATTGTTGTTGCTTGAGAAATATATATCTTCTTATGATATTAGTAGTAGTACAAATTTAAATCCTTTCTAGAGAACAATTTTGCAAAGTGTTTTTTGATCCTTGCCATCTATATTTATACATGAGGTTAAAACTATCAGTGTTAATAAAATAATTCTATTATAATGACCCTACTCATCAAACAAATATTAAATTAGACCTAACCATACTTTAAGGAGACAAATGTGTAGTTAGTATTTATTGAAGATAGCTTAAAATGTTCATGCATTATATTAAGTAATTCATTAAAAATCCAACATAATTACCTTTCTGGTGATATTAGATACTTGAATTTTAACATTGTTCAACATGAAAATACTATACCACATTTTTAGAAAAATGTAATAGTCCAAATCCCAGCAAGAACCAGATGTTGTACACAAATGGAATAATTAAAAAGAATTGAATAGGGTGACTATTAACAAAAACATGGGCATGGTGAAAAAAACAAACAAAAAATGGTGAAGCTTCCAGGCTAGCCCCAGAAGATGGCGGAGTGTCATCAGCTCTAGTATATTCAAGGGGTCAAGAGGATAGAGAGGTTACCAGAAGCTGAAGACAGGCTGTAGACTAACAGGACACCTGACAGGAGCTGGGCCTTCAGTTGGGAACACAGCCATAGCAAATTTGTAGCCAGACATGAAAAGAGCCTGAAAGGATGGGTCATCTTCATTATCACCCATCCGCTAGTTTCCTCTCTCAATAGTCCTGAACTCAGTAGGAAGTCTGAGGACAAAAGAACCTGTTGACTCAGTCCATGAACTTCAGTCTCCTTAGGCACAGAACAGGATAGATAAAGGTACAGAATGATTTTGGAGATAAAGAGACAATATGAATGACATAAATATTTTTAAAATATTAAACATAAGTAAATATTTTTTAAAATTTTTAAAGTACTGCATTTTTAGAACAAATTCAATGGAAAATGCTATTGGGTTTTAAAAGACATTAATTTTCTTGTAAGGAAGTTTTTTTGCGAATTACCATACTAAAAGTTTTAATAGTGCAGTTTCTGCCATATTGAGGGAGACATTATAAATCCAATGTGATAATACTTGATTGCTTGATAATTAGTCATAATATATTTTTATTGTTTCCTACTTTCATGGAAAGGTATACCTATTTTAGTTGATTAAATTATGACTTTTTAAAAAAATTTACTCTCAGGAAATTCATAGTGAATCCAAATAAATGATTGTGTGAGGTCTGTCTTACGTTTTTATTCTTTTCCCTTCTTTCCCCTATCAACCCTTCTAATTCCAAGTATATTGCATCTATGAGACAAGGTAAAAATGTCAGGATGCAAAGTGAAAATATTGCATATTTGTTATGGATAACCATAATAAGCAAATGATTGCAGTGCTTTATTTGTTTTTATGCAGATATTAGATACTATGTAGATCTTGAAATCCCTTTAATAGCTGTGTGATAAGCAGCCGCAATTCAACTGTGACAAAAAACAAAACAAAACAAAACAAAAACCAAACACAAATTTCAACAGCAGAATAATTAGCATGAGATATTTAATCTATTACAATCTTTCATCTATTTCCATGATACCATAATAATACAATCAGGCTGATTACAATAACCTATTTAAATTGAATTTTGTATCTTGTTACTGACATATTCAATTACAGGTGTTATCATTGCTTAATGCCAAGGTTCAAATGCTTTATTAGAAAAGGAGATGGTAAGGTTTCTAGGAATACTAGCAAAATAGTGTACACATTGATTATGGAATAGCTTATCAAACATGGAAGGACTTAGCACAATTACAAATTTGACCCAAGATAATTCATATTGAATTTAAATCACAAAGATTCCCATCCATCAGAGACTAGAGAAGAAAACAAAAGGAAGCAAAAATCAAGTTTTTGAAAAGAAATAATGAGTTAAATCTTCAATAGAATTTTATTGAGTGCCTGCTTTCTGAAATAACTGAAGTAGTTACCATAAAGTATAAAAAAAAATAAAGACACTTTCTTGGAAGAACTGAAAGTATACAGAAAATATACAATTATGGTGTTATATGAAACTAATGTATTGAGAAATGATACAATGCTAATTGAAATGATCTATTAATATCCTTCCTTTTTTTTTTTTTCTGGGACCTCTTCACAATTGTTTAGTTATATTTATTTTGTTCAGGCTTATAACATTCAAATTCTAGAAAACATAATTTCCAAAGTTGCTCAGTATTAGTAAAGTTACATACTTAAACCAGCTCTATTTCACTAAAAAGTAAGTTTCACACAGCCAACGTGGGTTACTTGTTTTGTTCACAGAGATATTCAAGCAATAAGAAGAGTGTCTGGCACAAATAAATACTAGTTGAATAAATTATTTACCAAAATTATTCACTTTTTAAAGTTTTTTTTTTATGGTTGTGTAGCCAGCATCTATTTTTTTTTATTTTTTAAAAAATTTTATTATGTTATGTTAATCAGCATACATTACATCATTAGTTTTTGATGCAGTGTTCCATGATTCATTGTTTGTGCATAACACCCAGTGCTCCATGCAGAACGTGCCCTCTTTAATACTCGTCACCAGGCTAACCCACCCCCCACCCCCTCCCTTCTAGAACCCTCAGTTTGTTTCTCAGAGTCCATCATCTTGCATGGTTCGTCTCCCCCTCCGATTTCCCCCCCTTCATTTTTCCCTTCCTACTATCTTCTTTTTTTTAATTTTTTTAACATATAATGTATTATTTGTTTCAGAGGTATAGGTCTGTGATTCAACAGTCTTACACAATTCACAGCACTCACCATAGCACATACCCTCCCCAATGTCTATCACCCAGCCACCCCATGCCTCCCACCCCCCACCACTCCAGCAACCCTCAGTTTGTTTCCTGAGATTAAGAATTCCTCATATCAGTGAGATCATATGATACATGTCTTTCTCTGATTGACTTATTTAGCTCAGCATATACCCTCCAGGTCCAACCACGTCGTTGGAAATGGCAAAATTTCATTCATTTTGATGGCTGCTACCTTTCTGATATTTACTCAGTCTCTTTTTACTATCCACAAACACCAAATTGATGTTCACAACAATGTTATATTATACCTTATTTCTTCTTAGAATTGTGAATAAAACCAGTTGTTCAGGGTATCAAAGCAACTGCAGTTGATCATTGCGGATTTAATTCAGTACCCTCTCCAAAATTAGCTGATTCAAACATGTTGGTCTGTTATATACATAAAAAAATGACTTTATGCATCCTCAACCTTGGTAGTCTATGAGGAGGTGCTTAGAAATAAATTCAGGGCCGTGTGGGTATGCTACAGATTTAGACAGCTGTAATACAGATTATACTATGATATACAGTGAAATATTCATTGTAGTTTATTTACTTAAATTAATCTGTTAGTGAAAAGGCTGAAAAGTATAAAAATATTACAGAAATTAACCATTATGAAACTATTATTGGTTCTTTCAATGCCTCCAGACAAAGAACAAGGAACTTCTATTGGCAGAGTTGATATTCATTTCACAGATAGTGATAGCAGACCACTGGGATTAGGGAATGTTCAGAAAGCTGGTAAGAAGAGCTTGTTATAGAACTTAGGCATGTGTTAAATCTTTTGGGGAGACTTTTGCATATTACTCTTGCTTTCTTTGTTCATATGAAGTTTTCTTTGCTATTATCTCTGATAAAAATAATATATTTTCTTATTTCCTCAGTAAAGCCTACTTTAGCACCATATGAAACAATCAGCAGATATTTGCTGATGTCAGTACTGATTTCTGATTTTAATAGTTTACTGATTTATTTTGAAGGGAGACATATTTCAGGTTATGCAAGTAAAATTGATGCCAATATGTGAATATCATATTATAGTTATATTAAAAAATTAAGATTTTTTACTTGTAAATATTTATTTTAATCAATGCAGCTATTATAAAACACCAACAATAGAAAAAATTAAAGATGGAAAGTACTATTTTGTTGTCACTGTTCTTTAAAATATATTTCCTATTTCTAGGCTTTCATGAAGGCATTCATGGAATGATATATTTTATTAAAATATAATTATCAAGAAAAATTACAAAATTTATGAACTGGTTATATCACTTAGTATTGCTTTCATTGGAAATAACAGAAAATTATAATATTGTAGTTTAAACATAATGGACTTATTGATATCAATAATAAGAAGTTCAAAGGGAAGCAGGCCAGGGTCCATACAGCAGGCCAGTGATGTCATAAATGACCCCTGCTCCTTCTCTCATTTTGCCCTTCCATTCCTGGGTGTGATTTGTTTCAAGATGGCTGCTTTATCTCTAGGCTTCATGTCTTTGTTCCAGGAAAGATGAAAGTGCAAGGCTCCAAACCATCACCTCATTAAGTTTTGACTTTTTTATTAAAATAAAGGGGGGAAAAAGACAATCATCCACAAGCACTTTTGCTTATATCCAATTGGTCAGAACTATGGTACCTGGCCACCCCTAACTGCCAGGCAATCTAAAAAAAAGTGGATATTTTCTTATTCTTATTTTTACGGTAGAGGAAGTCAAGAAAACAAGTAGGTTGTCATTGATGTTTAGGAGATATTCTATAGTGGCTACAACACTTAAAATATATACACATGCAAAATAAAGAAAAAACACATACACATATACATTTTAATTATATATACATTAGCTTAAAATGCCAAAAATTTTCTTGATGATTAGTATTTTAATAAAAAATACTTATGTCTTTCTGAAATTCTATGAATAGAAAATATAGTTACATATAGTTATTTTATATATATTTAAAGCTATATTAATATATATCATGTATACACATACAGGCAAATATATGCAAATAAAAATTCATTATGTATTGAAATAAGTTACTTAAAAATTAAAGAGCATATCTTTAAAAATTGATGATGACATCATTCTTTTCATATCAAAGTAGAGAAAAATGCAACTATTACATTCCTAAACAATGTTTAATGACTCAGTGTGTAAAATCTAGGAGATGGCATTTTAAAATGAAGTAAGTGATACTCATAAAGAGGTGGGTCAGGTTTAAAGTTACATTTAAATTTAAAATCTGAGAGAATAATTGCAAAATTAGATTTCCAAAAGAAAACCAAATAGAGTTCCATTTACCTTGTTCTGCAGTGTATTTCCCTAGGCTCCATTTTTGTTATATTTTGATAACTCATCTAGAAGTAAGAAAGATTAAACTAGACTCCTTATTAGTAAAAATAGCAGATGTGTGTTGTTGATTATTCATTTCCACTATGGTAATGATCAAATATCCTTCTCTGATCCCATTTCAGACTTTATGTGCACAGTCTAATATTGCCTACCAAGAATTTACCTATTGCACTCTGATGGGTCTGCCCACATATATTAACTCTTCCCTATTTCCTAGTTAGTTGGTATGTTGTTATACCTCAGCACGGATTTGAAGAGACTGTGCTGTATGAGGAAAATGAAATTTTATTTGCCATCCTTCCCAACCTCTAAAAACCAGTCACATAGAAATAAATTGTTACCCATATTCTGATTGGTACAGAGATAAGGTTTTGTAAATATTAGAATGTTTTAATTTATGTTTTAATGTAGCTTCACTTTTCTTGTGGAATTGCCCCATATTCTGTCTTTATGTTGTCTGTCTTACTTGAATTTTATTGGTGTTAGATATTTTTTCATTTCCTCATTTCCATTCCTCCCTTTTTTAAAATTGGGAATTAAGGGAAGCTGGTTTGAATATGAGAGCTCTAATGAATACTTTAAAAAGGAAAATCATGACAGTTAGCTAGCTTATGAAAAACGAGTTGAAATTAATGTGAAACAGGAAAATAAAGATAAATTTATTAAAACTGAGAAAATTTTGAAACCACAATTAAAAATAGTCAGATTCGTGGATATTAAACAAAGAAATAGGCCTAAATGCATTTCAAATGGGAAATGAGAGTTTAGAATATGATTATATAAATATTTGGTTTTTTTCATAGCTCAAGTAATTCCCAGCAAGTTCGTTTTAAAAATTGCTATTGTTAAAGGGTACTATCTTTGGACTTCCTAGCCTTCCATGACCTACAAGAGACTGAATATTGACTTTCATGTCACCATGAAAGATATAATGAGCCAAGATTTTCTAGATTTCATTGATTATTTCAATACTTTAAAAAACAAGTCAGAAACAAAGAAAACAATAAAAGAGAGAGAAAAGAGGGAAATGTTACCAAAATCCTTACCGAAGGATTATTTATTTAGTTTACATTACAATATATAAAGTTGAAATAATAAATTCCTTGTGAATTCCTAGGCTTTTTTATGTCCCATTAAATAAATAGTCTTTGAGGATAGATTTTAAAATAATGATTTATTTGAGAGCACTAAAAAATTGTTTAAATATATTTTGGCAAGTGCTTTCCAAATTGGAACTGCTAAGAAATTTCTAAAACAGAGACAAATTTTAGGGAAGGTGTAGTAGTACACAAAAGCAAGTCACATCAATAATATAAGGCTCTACTTACTGATTTAAAGGGCTTTAGAATGCCTTGACTTGCAGTAAGTGGTACATATAACAACCATACACACATACACACATGTATATTAATGGGGACATAGACTATGATGTGTTTCAAATTGGCAAAACTTCTAAACCAAACGCACTAGATGAGGCAAGATGAAATAAAAACGTTTTTCACTCTTCAAAACTTCTAATGAAAAGAGAGAGACTGAATGAGATAAAATAAAAATAACAGCTGAGACTCCTTTGCCATATTTAGTTATGCACTTTGGATACTCTTTCCATGTCATTTTTGGCAGTGATGGAGAATGCTAATAGGAAAAAAAAATTAAGACAACACCAATTATTTTGAGGTCATGCAGTTAGGTACACAGCAACTAACCTGAAGCTTTGTGGATTCCAGATGGGACAAGTAATCAGATTACTTGTGGGTATTTTAATGGAACCCAGAGGGTATCATAAAATCACTCACCATATGTTTAATATCCATACAGCTCTGTTTCTTTGAACTGCTACTTTAATCTTCCTTTTTATTTACTTTTTATTGCCATACACTTAAATTGATGTCTTTTCTTACCTACAGATAAACTTACAGGCAGTATGTGAACACTTATGTAAATGTCTTATCTCTCATTTTACTATATTTCCTACTTATTTCATTGATATTTTAGCTGTCTGCCTGATAATGTGACTGTCATTCACGTTTTATGTCTGAAGTTTCCATTCTCATGTCTGTTTGCTGAATTTACTTCAGGTTTGGTGATTAGGGATATAAAGGACAGAAACCAAATTGTCATGGGTTGAAAATAAAAAAAAAAAAAAACAGAAGGTATAGAAATATAGCATAGATTGTCTATTAGAAAATTTTAAGTGATTCTAAGTCACATTTAATAGATTTGGTGAATGCTTGAGTGCTGGGCCGGCCTATGTCATAATGGTCTGAAGTAATTCATTAATTGTTTGGTTGTTGGTAAGGTGCTTTTAATAGTGTTACATTTTTTGTTTTTCTGATAAATTGGGAATTTTTTTTCAAATCACGCTCCAGGGAGGACGGGACCATCAACCCTAAAAAATTCTGTTAGGGGTACAATGTGCAACAACGTTATAATCACAACAGAGAGAACATGGATCATTCAAGATGAAGACAATGGAAACTAGAACATTACACATCCACTTTTGTAAATGCATACGCAGACAGCTAGACTAATACAAAGCATTTGAACATTTAATAGGGTAAAAAAAGTGAGATTTTTCTCCCGTTTTGTAAGCAAATCCCTGAGTTTTACTGAGTGTGGCTACCCAGCTAAAGAACACATCTTCAGACTCCCTTGCAGCTGTCTGTGGCCATGTGACTCAGTTTGAAATGAAATATTGTGGAGGTAAGGAAAATGTGCAAAGTGAGTCATTTTCTTAAAAACCATGACACATGTTCTTTACTTATTTTTTCCTTGTTACTGGCTGGGAAATGATGGATTATAGAGTAACAGTGGAAGTCATACATGGAAGATGGTAGACATGTCCCGCTAACTCTAGATAACTCATTTCTGAACTGTTTCTTGTGAAAGAATATTCCTCTGTTATCTAAGCAAATAAATTTAAGTAAGCTACTATATTTTATGGATTTTTGTTAGAGTAATTTAGCTTGTATTATAGTATATATGCCTTCTATTAAATCAACTGTAATTGACATGTTGCTTAAATGAGAAAGTAAGTTGATATAGATTAAGATCTTCTTTATGGTTATTAGTAAGGGGTCTAAGTGGTTAAATTAACAGAGGCTACTTAACTTACAGAATTCTGTTTCATACCATTCATTCTTGTTAGCCTGCAGCATCTTAAAGTCATTTCTTAGTCACTGAAAGACTATGTATTTTTAGCTTTTTTTTCTATAACAACTTTATGATAAATGCAAGAAATTTATCTATGATTTAGCTAAAATATGTTCAGATATGCCCACACAAGGTCAGTGTAATTCAGAGTTTCTATTTACTCCCAAGTGTTAAGGATATTTTTTGTTTCTCAAGATTCATAAGGTATTTCTGATGGTTTTTTTTTTTTAATTAATTGTCTGTCATGGTTTGCTTGGCTTTGCAATGTCATCTTTCAGTGACATCTTTTAACCCTGGTGGTCAAGCCATACGTGTGTTATAGTATTGCAAATATGGATTACCATTATTCCTTTATCTCTGTGGATTTGATAAACAAATATGTTTTACATATATGCATACACATTTTAAATGGCATATGTTCTACATTTACTTGGCCTTTAGTGAAGTGGAACATTTTAAAGAGTGTATTAAGCATTTATATTTATTCTGTTGAATATACATTATTCCTGTAAACTATTTTTTCCATTGGGTATTTTTCTCTTACTGATTTGAAAGTAATTTTTATCTATGTAGAATATTAAATCATCATCATCATATACATTTGTGGTAAGTACATTTTGTATAATAATGAAAACATGTTTTCTGAAATAATTCTCAGTTTCGGCTCACTTGTCAGTAAGCTGATCTCTATCTCTTGTACTACCAAAAAGGCTTAGCCATGAAGTCAGAGTAGGAAAGAAGTGAAATATGATTAAAGAAAAAAAAAGACAAAGCTTACTACATGTCATTTTGCCCCTGAGGGACAACAGAGAATAAAAGAGTGAGTAGGAACAAATAAAAGATTTTATCTCTGCCATCCCCAACCTTTGTAGGTAAACATCAAGCTGTGCAGTCTTTAGAAACACTTTTTAATTATGAAACAGCCTGTGAAACACTAGAAAGTGCCATGTATCTTTAGGCCTGTTATTAGAAGCCTCCACACCTCTAAGGAAAGCTTGAAATAAACCGGTTGTTCGTAGGAGTGCAGAATGGCAGCACATATAAATAGATACATGAAATTGAATTGGTGATTACCACAACCTCTGTAACTGGTCACTGGCAGAAATTCTTTTTTTAAATATATATACAATGGAATATTTTGCAGCCATCAAAAAAAGAACTTATACGTAATAATAACAGGATGTGAAAGATAACACCTAACATTTACTGAGGTGGTGGTGGCCAGACATCAAGGATACCCTACACATGGTGACTTGTAAGGGAAAATGGCCAGAAATTTTGGCTCTAAGAATATATGCCAACAGTTCTTGCCCAAAATGCAGATAGAACCAGTCTTACTTCTTAAACTATCTATTACAGATTACAGAGAATACCGTGTACTTTTTCACTGAGACATACAGATGGTCCAGAGGATGCTCTGTAGCTCGAAGGATTCTTTCACCTCATCACTAAGAGCCCACATGAACCAGCTTTCACATTTTTAAAGCCATCTCTGAGTGGAGTTGTAGGAATGAGAGGAAATCTACAAAACTGAGCATATAGTATAACCATACTAAGTATATATCTAAAATAAATGTTTAAATTATAACACTGTAATAAATGTAAAGGATTAAAATAAAATACAGTGTGTGTTTTTGTTTGTGTGTTTGTTTTCTGCTACTCAGCAGCTTTTGGTTCATGAGGATGAGTGATCAAGAAGCTATTTTACTTTCCACATCTGAATGGAGGGAGGACATTTGTTTCTTGTTACAAGTACTCTTAGTCAAGATGGAATCTGAACAGGCGAGTCAGTTATCAACTTGTCACCTCTCAGCTCTAAGTCTACCCTCCCTTGCTTGCTTCGTGATGCTGGATCTGGGCCCTGTTAACAGCTCTCCTTTGCCATCCAGCACAGTGTTAAGCTTTATCAGTAGAGGGCGCTGGAGGGAAACAGTTGGCAGAAGGGGCTTCTTTTTCTGAGCTCTGGTGTTTTGCGTCTTATTCCAATAGCATTCGTGCAGCAGTCAGCACTGCCTCCTTGGTATCTGAGGCCTCCTTATCAGTGAATGTGTTTCTTACCAGTGATGTGCAAGAGACCCAATAGTACGTCAGCAAATATTGCTGGCACCTCAGGAAGTAGATTTCTAGCATTTTTGCTAGCATCTCTGAATATAGATTCCCAGCAGCACCCCAGTAAAAAATGTCCAAGAGATTAAAATTTCCCAAGTATACAAAATCAGTCATTCATTCCACAAATTTTCCTAGAGCTCCTTTTATGTGTGAGGCACTGTGCTAAGGACTGGGAATACAACAGTACAAGTGTAGATATGGTAATGACCCTCTTGGGGTTTACACTGTAATGTGAGATACAGTAAATAAATACATAAACAAAAAATAAAATCAGTAATGGTTTGAAAGGATTCTACAACTTTACATAGTCAGAAATAGAAATTTCATTGGTTGGTATATGTTTCTATTAAAGAGAAGCAAGAAAAGGATTATGTTTATAGTCATTACTTTAAGCATATTTATCATTAAATTAGTTAATGGTAAGATCTAACATGTTGAAAATAAAAAATAAATATCCATAAATGAAATAGGAAATTATTAAAATATTGAATTTGTAAACTATAAATGCATTATAAACAAATAGAAATCTGCAATAAATATAAAATAATAATTGTCTTTTCCTTGTTTTTGCCAGCACCATCTCCTGAAA
Source organism: Neomonachus schauinslandi (assembly GCF_002201575.2). NCBI lineage: Eukaryota > Metazoa > Chordata > Mammalia > Carnivora > Phocidae > Neomonachus > Neomonachus schauinslandi. The sequence continues at coordinate 155,589,667 of NC_058404.1, forward strand.
ACTTGCAACTAAACCCTCTGGAACATTCGGTTAAACATCAGAGATTTCTCATATCTTCAACCTTTGGAATGAATGTTGTGTTCACTTTTTTGCTGTAACTGAAGCCTAGCTTTCCTCCAGGACTGTATCCCTCCAAACTGTTCACTGTTTTGTTGGTTGGTTTTTTTGTTTTGTTTTGTGTCTCCCCTGTAATACATTATACCTCCAGGCTCGGGTCTCTCCCTTTCTCCTCATTGTTGCTTCTAGGTCATTCTTCCTCCCTTCACATTTCCTAGGCCATAAAGGAGCTTTGACTCTCATAGCGTAAAAATATACAAACCACCAAGCCCCTTATCACAGATAACTATTAACTATGAGTAACTATCCTTTATTCCTACTATTCCTTTCCAAAATTTGGATTATTTCACTGTTCTTGAAAATGACTCTTCCAATATATTATCTTTTGTTTCCTCTTCTCCCCAAGGATTTTTCAATTCTCTTACCCACCATCCTACCTGAGCCACCTCCCCCTCCCCCTCCTCATGTTTGCCAATAAATATCATTGGTAATAAGTTTAAAGTCTTTATACCTATGTTTAAATCTAGTTACTTTCTAAATGACGTTGAAATGGAGGGAAATAGAAAAAATAAAGAGATGCAACAGGAGAATATGTTAGTCTTCCTCAACTATTCAGTATAGGATCAGTATTTTTGGACTTTCTATTAAGATCCAGAATGTTGCCATTTGTTGACATTGTGTTTGGGGAAGATAGCAAGGTGAAGGTCAATTTTTTATATATTAATTTTGCATAGACAGTTTATTATATGAGCGTATAGATCAGAAGAAAAAGATGAGATGCAGAATATAATTTGGATATTTTTTGACACTTGGGATAACAGGGAACAAAACTGATAAAAAAAAACTGCCCTTTTGAAACTCATAATTGGAAGAGACAAATAATGGAAAAAATACATAAATAAGTGGTATGCTATATATACTGGAAATCTCCAAGACTACTTTCAGGTTCAGTAATTTACTAGTAGGAGTCACAGGGCTCAGCATATATTTGGACTCATAGCTATGATTTATTACAGTGAAAGGATATAAAGTACAATAAGCAAAACAAAAAGGTGTAGAGAAAAGTCTGGAAGAAACCAGGAGCAAGCTTCCAGAGTTCTCTTCCAGTGGAGTCATGGAGGACTCACTTAATTCCATCACCAACAAATTATAACAATATGTAATGAAATATAATGAATATTGTATACTGAAATGTTGCCAACAAGGGGAGTTCATTAGAGACTCAGCCCGTAGAGTTTTATTGGAGGTACTCCCTTTCTGGCATGTACCTAAGTCCCAGTCTCCCAGTAAACAAAACAAAACAAAAACAAATAAATCAGAACTTTCAGCATAAACCATATTATTTACACAAACAGTTTAGTCATGTTGAGTCATTTTCACAGTTAATAAGATTGTAGGAAACCTCCCAAGTTCCCAGATGCCAGGCAAGCGTCAGTCTTGTAAGTAAATTTTTTAAAGGATAACAGTCAGTCCTGCTATGTTAACTTTTCTGGACAGTGTATTAGAAAGTGATAAATGCAATAAATAATAAAATAATGCAATAAAATAATAAAATGTGTATGGAGATTTGAGAGTGTTGGGAATGAGGATGGTTTGCTCTTTTAAATAAAGTGATCGGAGTATACTTAATTGAGAAGGTGTCATTTGAGCATGTGAAATGGGAATGAGCTGACCAATTAGATCTCTTAATATCTGCCGAGGGAGTAGCCAGCACAGGGACCGTCAAAAGTCGAAGTGCTAGTGCCCAGTGAGTCATTGATAAGATTGTAGGATATATCAGGGAACTGGAGAAAGAGCAGATTATTTAGGATACATTTTTTAAAGATTTCATTTATTTATTTGAGAGAGAGAGTGTGAGTACGTGCATGAGTAGAAGGAATGGCATGGGGAGAAGGAGAAGCAGACTCTCTGCTGAGCAGGGAGCTTGATATGGAGCTCCATCCCAGGACCCTGGGATCATGACCTGACCCGAAGGCAGATACTTAATTGAATGAGCCACCCAGGGGTCCCTATTTAAGATATTAAAGGACATTTTAGAGAGTTTGAATTTTACTCTGAGAAACATGAAGAGGTTTTGGAGGGTTTTTAGCAAAGAAGTAATATTAAGGATTAAAATGGCTATACTGTTGAGTATAGCCTTAAATGGGGTAAAGGTAAAGTAGGAAAACCAGTTAGGTGGTTGTTATGATAATTCAGGAAGGAATTATAATAGATTGGTTAGAATGGATAGGAGTGCAAGTGAGAATAATCTCACTTGAGATATATTTTGACGTTATAGCAACAGATTTCCTTGAAAGATTTTGTGGTATGAGAGAAAGAATCAAGATTGACTCCAGGGTTATTGGTCTGAAAAATGGAAAACTAGAGTTCCTATGCATTGAGATGAGCAAGAATGAAGATGAAATAGACCTGGTAAGAAAAGATCAGAATTTGTGTTTGTACAAGTTAAGCTTGATATATTAATTAGATGTGTATATGTATATATTTTTAAGTAGTTGAATATGTCTTTGGAATTCATGAGAGAGGACAGTGCTGGAGAAGCAATAGAAGAATAAGATAACCAAGACACTAAATTTCAACAGAGAAGAAAAAAAGAATCAAGAGCTGAGTCCTGGGGCACTCCATTATTAAGAGATTGGGAGATGGGCGGGCGCCTGGGTGGCTCAGTTGGTTAAGCGACTGCCTTCGGCTCAGGTCATGATCCTGGAGTCCCAGGATCGAGTCCCGCATCGGGCTCCCTGCTCGGCAGGGAGTCTGCTTCTCCCTCTGACCCTCCTCCCTCTCATGTGCTCTCTCTCTCTCATTCTCTCTGTCTCAAATAAATAAATAAAATCTTTAAAAAAAAAAAAAAAAGAGATTGGGAGATGGGCATGAATCAACACTAGACTCTGTCAAGGACCAACCAGTAAAACAGGAAGAAAACTAAGTGTGTGCTAATTTGGAAAAGATATTATTATCTGTGTCAAATGTTATTTAATAGACCAAGTAAAATTAAAGTTGAAAATTGGGTATTGGGTTTAGCAATTTGGAGGTCATTGATGAACCTGACAAGATCAATTTGGCTGAATGATAGGGACAAGAAACCTGATTGCAATCGGTTTTAGAGAAAATGTAAACATAGCCATAGCTGGGTATTTTCTGCTAAAAGGAGCAGATAAAATGGAACGGGAAGAGAAAACCTAATCAGAAGTATTTTTCCTGTCTTCTTTTCCGTCTTTTCCTTTCCCTCCTCCTCCTCCTTCTCTTCTTCCTTTTATAATGGGGATATATGCTGATGATAATTATCCAATATAGAGTTGGGAACTGAGGAGTGAATAAATCACAGGGGAAGGTGTCTAATGAAGTGGTAAGGAATTGGCTTGAGAAATGAGCATTGATAGTTCTGTTAATAGAAAGGAGGAGTTCATGGGAGCAGATGCTGATAGGCTTCCATGTGTGGTGATGGGAGTCTATTAAGGTTTTTAGAATTACTTCAGTTTTCTCTGTGAAGTAATAAAGGTCATTAAAGATAGAGGGGGAAAAAACATGGGGGTTTTGAGGGGACTAGAGAAAGTATAGAATAATGTTTACCGACAATGGGGAAATGGGTAGGCTGGAGATACACAGTGTGGTTTCTAGGTAGCTTTACTCCCCCTCGAGGCTGGCTGTCCTGACTTTTAAAGGGACAACAATTAGTGTGATTGCTGTTGTTTCTCTGTTAAATTTACCTGTATAGGTTTAGGCTCAAAGGGGGCAGATCATTGCATTTAAAGAAGGTTATAGACTTTCCGTGCATGTAATACCTAATGGAAGAGGGACCAAGGAGCCAAGGGTACATGAGAGGAAATGATTATGAGCACTGACCATAAAACTTAATCTGGATAATCAGGAAAGTAAGGCCATCAAGATGATCAAGAGGTGGCAGTAATTGGTAATGACAAGATCTAGGGTTATCACCATGGAAATAAGTGGAGGGCAGAGTGGATATTGAAATCATTTGAAGGTAGTGAATAATATGAATAGTATGATCCAAATTTTTTTTTTTCCAGAGAGGAACTGAGAAAGTATTTATTGAATGAAATAATCAGGAAGAACACTGAAAACAAAACAGAAAATGTTATCTTCCATTTGTATATTGCATTCTGCTCATTACTTAACAATAAAAACATAACAGACGTAAAAACAAACCCAGAAAATGGTAAATGCTCATGAATAAATAAATGAAAATCATTGGTATGTAAATAAAATAAAATTATTGGACCTGTATTCATTAGGTATCTATACTCTGTTAGTTACTTTATTTATTTTTATTTTTTCAAGTTAAATTCTATTAGCCAACTTATAGTACATCATTAGTTTCAGATGCAGTGTTCAATAATTTATCAGTTGTGTATAACACCCAAAAGGAAGGCAGGAAGGACAATTGTTTGCCAGAGTCAACCAGAACAAGAAAACACATTACTCTTAATCAAACATAATGATATGAAAGAAATGGGAAAAAAAAAAGTCACTGTTTTAGGGCTTCAGCAGAAGCGGTGTCCTCAGGACGGGCCCAGGTTTCTGATACAGCAAGAAGGTGATGAGGATTCTCAGACAGTGTTTGAGGATGTAGAGAAATTTGCTGATTAGGGAGGGATTGGGAAACTAAGGGCACTTTGGTAGGTTTTCATGAGTTAAGGAGGAGTGGGAGATGAAGAGAGAGAGAAGAGGATGTGCAAGGACCCGTGGATATTAGCGTGGAAGAGATGAGGATGGCTTGAGAGTGAGCTTCTTATGGTGTCAGGTGTCACTACCTGCACAGAACAAAGGATGTAATAGGATTCCTTCAGATGACCTAAAGACATCTGGGGGAATGGTAGTGATAGGGATGGAAGATGGCTGGAACCCTTCTAGTCGATGTAGTTTGGGATATCTGTGGAATCTGGGTCTCACTCTGATCTTTCATGTCCTCTTTATGTGGGTCAATGGTTTGAGGGTTGGATAAAATAAAAATAAAAAAAAATGCTTCTGTTTGAAAGAGCCATCATGTGCTCTTTCAATTCTTAAAACTTAGAACAAATTGAAAGCCCTGTATGCTATCTAGCAAAAAGAAAATATGGTTGATCAACAAAAATTAGGTCAAATAAAATTTGGAACTTGTATATAAAGAATTAAATATCTGCCTTAGAAACCAGCACTATCGGGTGCCTGGGTGGCTCAGATGGTTAAGCGTCTGCCTTCAGCTCAGGTCATGATCCCAGGGTCCTGGGATCGAGCCCCGCATCGGGCTCTCTGATCAGCGGGGAGCCTGCTTCTCCCTCTGCCTCTCTCTCTGTCTCTTATGAATAAATAAATAAATCTTTAAAAAAAAAACAGCACTATCTAGTAGTGGAGTGAAAATAATATATGGTAGATCCATATAAACTTCTTCAAACATTATGTAATACTTACCTTAATGTTTTAACACAGTTTTTTAGACATTTAATAAATTATATCAAATTAATTAAATATCCTCTAGAATATTGCCTCTATAACCTTAAATGTCTTTAATTTTCAAACCAAATGAGCATATTATTTTAATTGTTATCTTGGATAAGTTGCCTTATAGAGTAAGTATAGTTATACCAACAAGTGCACAGTGTTACTTGGATTCTGTTGCTTGTATTGGTTACTTTTGATGTCACTTTTTATGAGGTTTAGTTGCATTGCCTGACAGATCTGACTTGGTAAACAGAACGGCTTTGCAATGGTGAAATGGTGAAAGTCGTTTTTTCTTTCTGAGACATGTTTAAGGTCATGATGTGCAAATGTTTATCTCCTGAAAATCTCAAAGGTAACTTACCCATGGGGACTCATTATTTCTCTCCCTGTTGAAATTCATGTTTCTTATGTCCAGACTTGCATTTGTAAAAAGTTGGCATGGAAGAGAAAAACTGTGTCTAGTGCATAATATAGTGTATAAAGAGGCAGCAATACAAGTTTTATTGCCTTTTGTGGACACTAACTTTTCTACTGAAGGCATTCAGGATAGATTTATCTCAATTATAAAATAATTTAATTAAAATTCCACTGTTTATTTTATATGTATATTTATTTATTTTATGTATACATATCAATTAGTATATAGAGATTATGCTCTAGTAACAAACAAACTCACAATTTCACTGACTTAAATTCAAAAAGGCTTATTTCTTGCCAAGGATTGACTGAATTATATCTTTTATTTCTGTAATGTCCTCACTGCTGGATCCAGGCTGGTAGACACTTGAACATTGCTAGTTTTCAAAACCATAGGAAATACATTTTGGAGGGGTGTACTCTGCATTTAAAAGCTCTAATTGGATGCCATGTATGTCCCTTCCTCCAGCTAATCTCATGTTGCCACAATTCCCAAGGAAGCTAGAATTTCAAGCTTACCCATATCAGAAAGGTGGAAGGCAATCAATATTTGGTGACTAGCACTAATAACCATTGTATTGGTGCAATTATTCAATACATTTTCTTTTTAGGAAAATAATGAGTATTAAAATTTAATATTTCTAAGGGAGCTGATAAATTGCTATTAGATTATGTCTATAGATTATACCTGAAAGACAAATCAAATAAGGTATTCCATTGTGGGGATAGAAAGAATACAGATATTGAGGGATCTTTTTTTTTTTTTCCAGAAAAAAATTAAGATGATTTGTTCTGTTGGTAAAAAGACATTTTGATTAGGTTTCTGTTAAACCCTCATGTTAATATGGATATAATAATAAAGACATAGGTTAGAGATTAAACAATATATTGTCAAATGATTTACATGAGAATTATAAGGTTTGTGACTTTGGTTTTATTTCTTTCTGATTTTCTCATAGCTCATAAGCAACAAATGTCAGTAAATTAAATCTCTAAAGATAGAATAAAGGGACTTAATTTCCCTCCAAAGTACAAATAGAAGAAACAAAGAGGAATACAAATTAATGGCTTTAAGATAGTTGACTTGTTTTAAGAAATAATTGCTCATATTAATTTAAATATTGGTTTTGACCATCTATCAAAGGAAAAATATAATTCAAATATGAATGTATTTATTTATAGACAAGTTTATGTGTATAGAAATCTGTATTACTGTATCATACTGTGTCTGCATTTTAGAATGTTTACATATCACAAATTCTTTTTCTTTTGAGATATTAGAGAAATAACAAAATTAGTAATTTTTGAAAGTGCTCTTTAGTGTGCCAAATATAGATTTCTTTTTAAAATATCCAGGTTTTTGAACATTTAATAGCATGTATGGGGAAAAAGAATTTGTAATTTTACTAATTTAAAATTTTGTAGAAATTGTGACAATTTATGTGTACTTTCTACCCTTTAACACATCTTACCCAAAGTTGCATTTATGAGGAGATTGGTTGCACATCTAGACTGTCATTGTAGGATGGAGTGTTTCTTTTGAAATAGGAGAATGGTGTGTTGATTGAACATTATGTGACCCGAGCGATATTGTGCTATCCACACTTGTATAGACAAAAATAAGAAGAGGAACAAATAATCACATTCTTCTTTTCCACATCAGACTCAATGAATGGCAGGGGACCAAGAAATTACTGCTATCTCTCTGAAGTGTTTTTATACGTAATTAGAAAGGAATTTTTAGTAATCATCTCTTCTGCAGAATCAGCTTGACAAATCATGAGAATTAGGAAGTGTAAAAGTCAAGCTTGCATCGCAACATAGAAAAATGTCTAATTTTTTCTATTCTATTTTCCAACATTTCCTTTCTTCAGTTTCAGTTGCTTATGACCCTGTAATGACTTCCCATTGCTTTATGAACAATTCAATATTCTTAACATCAAATACTAAGTAGTAAATTATCTGACCTTTGATTATGCCTGTGACCTCATGTCAAGATTCAGATAAAGAAAATGTACACACACACACACACACACACACACAAGGGGATATTATTCAGCCACAAAAAGCAGGAAATCCTGCCTTTTGCAACAACATGAGCTGTGAGGGCATTATGCTAAGTGAAATAAATTAGACAGAAAAAGACAAATGCTACATGTTCTCACTTCTATGCGAAATCTAAGGAAAGTAAAATGTATACCCCTAGAGAGCAGGATGATGATCACCAGTGAATATGAGTAGTGGGAAATGGAAGGATGTTGGTCAAAGTGTACAAACTTACAGCTATAAGACAAGTAAGTTCAGGGGATCTAACACACAGCATGGTGACTATAATTAGCAAAAATATATTACACACTTGAAAGTTAGTGAGTAGATCTTAATATTATCATTACAAAAATATAGTAATTGTATGAGAGGATAGAGGTGATAACTAACCCTATTGTAGTAGTCATTTTGAACTATAGATGTGTATCAAATTATCATGTTATACCCATTAACTTACAAAAGTTTTTAGTCAATAATATCTCAATAAAGCTGGAAATTTAAAAAGAGTCTGTGTGCCTCAGATTTTCCTTCTCTTCTTTCCAGCTCCCCACCCTTCGCCTTCCCTTCAAATGCCTATTTATCCCATGCAGTTTCATCTAGCACTCTCAGAAGATCTCTGAAGCCGAAGGCCAAGTTAGCTCTCCTATAATATAGCAACACCATATTCTGTACTATGGACTATCCAGTATTATCATCAGTTAAGCTAAAACATTTTGAATCAAGTGGCAAAACAGAATAATAAGAGACAGCATGGACTGTTGTGGCACTAATTAAATTGTCAATTAGTGCCCCTATATTCTGAAAATAAACCCAATTACTAGATTGAATAGTATTTCATCTCGGCTCAGGTATTTTCCTTTAATTCTTTTCTTCCCCTTCTAGTTCCGGAAACTACAAAATGTTTTCAGCCCAACAAAAGAAATAGCCAGCCTCCTCATTTAAAACCAAACCAAGGGGTGCCTGGGTGGCTCAGTGGTTAAGTGACTGCCTTCGGCTCAGGTCATCATCCCAGGGTCCTGGGATAGAGTCCCACATAGGGCTCCCTACTCAGCGGGAAGCTTGCTTCTCCCTCTGCCTGCCACTCCCCATGCTTGTGCTCGCTCTCTCTCTCTGAGAAATAAACAAATGAAATCTAAAAAAAAAAAAAGGAAGCCATCCTCTTGAGATATATAATCTACCTCTTTCTCCATGCCCAGCATTTTAAATTATTAAATGAAAGAATACACAGTTGAGTCTTGAGTTTTTAATATTTATTTAACCTCACCATGTCTGGAGTTAAAATCAAGAAAAATGAGTAATTGAAAAGTTTAGGTCTGAATGATTAAGAAAGCTCCCCAAAAGAATCCTTCCTAAACAAGGAGTGCCTAGTCCAGGGATATTTTTCTGTACTTGATTGTCTAGAGTCACAGGAAGCAAATTTCTGATTTTGGGTGCTAACAACTCAGAAGTATTGAGGAATTTTTTCAGAGAATTCTGCTATGTAAACCAAACAAAATAATTTTTTAAGTGAACATATTGGTCCTATCTTCCCCTACTTCTCACTTTGATATATAAAAAATCAAACTGGCAAACTACCTTGTTGGATACTGGGAACCTAGCCACTTTATCTCTTCTTTAGGAGAAATCATTTCATTTATGTTTATGTATTCATACATAGATGCTCCACTAGAATGTATGTTCCATGAAGGTAGACTGTGTATGTCTTAGACACAATTCTGTGGCATTACTCTGCCAAATGCTGGTAATATAAGTACTCAATAAATACTTGTGGTTGAATGTATGAGATACATAGGAAAGGATGTGCATGGAGTAAGTGAAAAGCATATTTATAATGCCATAACACTGAAAACTTTTTTCCTCCAATATCTTGATTTGAAATACCATTTATTTTCTTCTATTAGAGACATTTTAGTACAAAGAAAGTCTTCATATTTGAAAATGTTTCCCAGTTAACATTTCTTTTTTTGTTTAAGATTTATTTTTTGAGAGAGAGCATGCATGCACATGCGCACACTCGAGCAGGGGGAGGGGAGCAGAGGGAGAGGGACAAGCAAACTCCCTCTGAGCACAGAGCCCAACTGGGGCTCATCCCAGGACCCTGAGATCATGACCTGAGCAGAAATCAAGAGTCAGACGCTTAACCGACTGAGCTACCCAGGCACCCCAATCTCAGTTGACATTTCTTTTGCAAGCATGAGTTGCACTTCAAGAGAAGTCTAAGTAGGCAAACTAGGTGAAGGGGATTAAGAGGAACAAACTTCCAGGTAAGAAATAAATAAATCATGGGGATGTAATGTACAGCATAGGGAAAATAGTAATATCATAATAACTTTGTATGGTGACAAATGGTTACTAGACTTATTTTTTTTTTTAAAGATTTTATTTATTTGACAGGGAGACACAGCGAGAGAGGGAACACAAGCAGGGGGAGTGGGAGAGGGAGAGGCAGGCTTCCCACAGAGCAGGGAGCCCGATGCGGGGCTCCATCACAGGGCTCGATCACAGGGCTTGATCGCAGGACCCTGAGATCATGACCTGAGCCGAAGGCAGACGCTTAATGACTGAGCCACCCAGACGCCCCTGGTTACTAGACTTATTGTGAGGGTCATTTCATAATGTATAAAAATACTTAATCACTACTCCTGAAATTAATAGGATATTTGATGTCAACTATACTTCAATTAAAAAAGAAAAGAAAACACCCCCCACAACAAAAAGGAAAAAAAAAATATGCAATCATCAATGGAAAAACCTGTGTCTTACTAAACTTTGTTTTTCCATTTCTTAACTTACATTCTGCCATAAATTTGTACATACCCTTAAAAGAATTTAAAGAAAAACAATTTCAGAGGATGTGTTGATTCTTTTTTTTTTTTTTAAGATTTTATTTATTTATTTGACAGAGAGAGACACAGTGAGAGAGGGAAAACAAGCAAGGGAAGTGGGAAAGGGAGAAGCAGGCTTTCCGCCGAGGAGGGAGCCCGATGCGGGCTCGATCCCAGGACCCCGGTATCATTACCAGAGCCGAAGGCAGACGCTTCATGACTGAGCCACCCAGGCGCCCCTGGATGTGTTGATTCTGATGTGGAAAAATTAAAAAAATTATCTTTCCCTGTTTATGTAATATTACTCTACAATTATCAAGATTAAAAAAAAAGATTTGCATTTTATTTCGGTATTTTAGTACTCTATATAAATTATTTTATACTTCCCACTGTTTTATAATTACTTGAAAGTCTCTAAATGTATTACTTATGTATTTTATATAACATATATTTCAATGTAAAGAGAATTTGCCTGTCTAAAATGCGTTTTCCCAATGTAGAATGAAAATGTGTTTTGATATCATAAAAATATGTGGTTTAGTGATAAATAATAGCTTTCCAGAGTACAAATATATTTGAGGTCAATCATAAGATATAAACTCCACACACCGTTTTTATTTTGTTGTTGTTGTTGTTGTTGTTTTTAGATTCAGTCAAATATTTCAGACCATCACTGTCCAAAGAAACAAATAATACAAGACTTTGATTTGTCTTTGGACTGAGAAAAGCAATTGTAGCATTTTGTAACAAAGGACTTTAGTTTGAAGTGGAAAACTAATTAATACAGCAGTCCAGAATTTCTGAGGCCATTTTAAGTACTTTAATTAGCAGTGTTAGAAACTTTGGTTAAAAGGAAATCCCTAATAGAAACAGAGAAGGAAATTTGCAATGAAATAATTTCTAACATTGCATTAACTTCCTTTGTGTGTTTACTCTCTGCAATATGCCTACATGATAAAATCCTATTATATTTATTTCTTTTTAAACTAATATATTTATTTTTAGCAAATGATAATGTAAGTGCAATATGTATATTATTATCCAATAATATAAATCACAAGCCTGAATCTTCTTGCCACAATTCATGTTAAACAATGTTGCACAATGCATTTAATTTCACTGCAATGTAAAAACAGAATTCCTTTACACAAAGAAAAATTACTCTCTTTCTTGCAAGAGAACATACATGGAGCATGATTAACCCTTTGGACTGAAACTTAGATTTATTTAATAATGGATGATTTAGATCTTGAAACAGTAAGAGTAAAACACCTAAGCTCATGAGTTTATTTTCATTTCCCAGGCAGTTTCTGTCTTCACTGAAAACCTGAAACTTAACCCACATTTATTATTGTAACCTCAGAAAAATTTGGATCATTTTAAGACTACAGACAAGCTTAGAACAAATGACCATGTCAGATCTCAGCTTCCATTTGTGGTCGGGGGAAAGGGAAAGGGTGATATTTAAATTGAGATGGTGGGGCTCCTGGGTGGCTCAGTCGGTTAAGTGTTGGGACTCTTGATTTCAGCTCAGGTCATGATCTCAGGGTTTTGAGATCAAGCCCCTCATCCACTCTGTGCTCAGTGTGGAGTCTGCTTGAGATTTTCTCTCTCTCTCTCCCTCGGCCTCCGCTCCCCCACCCTGTGTTCACTCTCTCTCTCTCTAAAATAAATAAATAAAATCTTTAAAAATAAATAAATAAATAAATAAATAAATAAACTGAGATGGTGACTGTGCTATCCAAACAACCAGGGTAGAGGGAAAGTGTGAACAACTGAAGTACCACTTCTAGAAATTGAAATAGGTAGAAGAAACTAGAATTGAAACAAATGTTATAATGCTTATGGTATTTGATCTTGAGAGAGAAACATAAGAAAAAATGTTTACTTTTTATATTTTTCAGTTAAATTATACATTGACAATGTAAGGAAAACAGCCATAAGTTCCCCCCCGCCCCAAACAAAATAAAACAAAACAAAACAGAACAAAACATTTTCTAATTTACTGCAATTTAAAATACTAGTTTCTTTCTTTTTTTTTTTTTTTTTTGACCTTTGAATTTTTTTTTTTTATTTGGAAGTAACATAGATGTTTTGCCCTTTATTTGTTTCATATTACTTGCAATTGAGTTAGCTGAAAATAAAGTACACTTATTTGACTAAATGGCCTGTGTCAGCTGCCCTGATGTGTTTTTTTCCTGTTTTTTTTTTTTAATTTTTTTTTTAATTTTTAATTAAATCGCAGTACTGTGTACTGAGCCAGCCCTAGGGCAGGAATGAAGACACACAGTTTTCGGATTATATAGGCCCCTGGGAAGCACCTCTTTGATGGGGGCTGGCTTGAGGTCATGAGTTTTCAAAGCAACTGATAAAGAGTTAACAGAAGTCCTTCCTTCATAACGAGGATGACATACAGAGCAGATTATGCTGGTGAACAGGGCAGGCCTGGGCCCAAGGCCACATCTGACTCATGTCGACGGTGTTTTGCCCAGAGACTTTTATGGCCCTCTCGGCCCTCCGCTTGACCTGGCCTGGTCCAGCTGTGGTCACTCTCAAAGCATGCCACACATTCACATTTGGTCTTCTCCTTTTCTGCAGTCCTTCAGCTTCTATGAAAAAGACTGACTTTCAGCAGGCTTTGGGAGGGGAAAACTCCAGCCCTTCTCCGTGGGTTGTGTCTCTAGGCTGTGTAGGACCGAATATTGGCTTATTGATGAAGGGGGCAGCTAAGAACCTGCCCACCAAGACCAGAAGGAAGGGGTCAAGCCATCCTCCCTTCACCTGCTGTGGTTTCTCCCATTTACAAAGTTGTGTGTACATCTCAGGCAGGTGAGCAGCATGGCCCTAGTTCTTCAGGGATACCTAATCGATCAAAGCATAACAGCTAGAATAATTTAATCTGAAGAATCATAAACAAGGCTCCCAACATTTATTCCATATAGAATGCATATAAATACCTTATTGCCCTCCTCAGCTTATACTTAGTGGTAGAGGATTGGTAATCCCAAATTACTCTCTGGAAGGGGCTTATGAATAGGCACTTGGTTGTGTTGATGGAGGTACTCAGGGAGTTGTTTTGAAGCCATGCCTGTATAGCAAGCACATTGGTTTTATTTAGGTTGTATGTTTATTTGGATAGTTTGGAGATATACCCACCTAAGCCACCCCTTGGGTTATGTCTTAGAGGTCAGAGGGTCCCTCCTAGAGAATTTGATGTGAGACAATTAAAGAAAAGCTATCGTTTCAAACCTTTTAGAATTGTGAGCACAAGGTTGACAAGATTGACTCAGGAGATACCCCGAAGGAGCTTTGTATTTATGCAGATGGGCACCTGGTATCAAACCAGCCTAAAATAAGAGTAGTTGAAACAGAGATTCAGTTTTTGGCTTTTACATGTTAGGCCAAGGAGTTTGGGGGCTCAGGGAGGAAGAAAACTAGGCTGGGTCTAGACTAGTAAAATACTAGTTTCTAGAGAGTTGACTTCCTCCCTGCCTCTCTTTTTCCTTCCTTCCTTCCTGTCTCCTCCTTTCTTTTGTTCAATAAACATTTATTAAATACCTACTACACATTAAGCAGAGTCTCAGCTATTGAAGATAAATAGATAAGTCACCTCAGAGACTTTTGATCATGCTCTTCACTGCCCAGCTCCTGACCCCAATCCCTTTCTATATACAGGGCATCCTGGTTAACGCCCTTCAACACGAGGACCCACATCAGGCAAATCTCACCATCACCAAGGAACCTGGAAATACCAGCTACTTGGCAGGTCCAGATCCTTTTGTACTTAAGTAGACAGTGACTTAAGAGGGACCAAATAGCTGCACACATCCCAGATTTGAATTGGAGCCAGTGAGAGAAAGATGCCGGGAAGTTGATAGAGGTTTTGTCAGCAATATCCTGTTTCCTGGGACGGGGTGGAGGCAGTGTCAAGGACAATGTGCAGGCTTTCATGTTAATGGAAGGGGTGTCTTACTGGACTGCCTCTGTAGTGTGAATTTTGCTGCACTTTGGGCAGCCATTTCTTTCTTTCTTCTCACTTAAAGAACCATAGGTTTTTAAAACTTTTTACCAATTCTTGCAGTCATTTAGAATTCTTTCAATAAAAATGAAAACTTTGTTTTAATTAATTAATGTCATTTTCTTTTGCTTGCAACTAAAAACTCCCACCAGTACAGTCTCGGTTCTCAGAAAGTGCACTATATAGAAGGCTAAGCCAGCCAAGAACCCTGGTAAACTACCATAATTATTACAAGTGCCATATTTCTCATGTGAATAACAATGAGGATGAAATATAATGTGTGGAATACAGAGATAAAGGCTAAATGTGTGACCTGAGTTGCTTACTGCCTATTAGTACTTGACAGACAGCAACATACACAATGAGCTGGGAGAATCAAGACATGACTGCATTTGAGCTACTTTTGGTTTGAAGCTACTATGGTTTAAAGAATACAGAATTTAGATATTCAGAATCTGAAAGCATATCAGAGAATAACAAGTGATTTGAGTGATTGGAGCAAAGACTGTATGAAAAAATGAAATGGAAGATGATACTAGAAACATGAAATAGGTTACAATTTTGTGAGTCCTTGCATGCTTTATAAAAATATTTGTATTTCTAAACCACCAAGCCATAGATCTGAGAAGCTCAGAGAGCATCAAGCAGGATAAATATCAAAAAAACACTCCTAGGAATAGCATATCGAAAATGCACAAAATCAAAGAAAAAGAAAATCTTGAAGAGAGCTAAAGGAGGATGGAATAAATATCTTATCTATGGAGCAAAAAGTTAACAATTATAGCAGATTTTCCATTTTAAACTTTGCAAGCAAAAAGCAAGTGATATCTTTACAATGTTGAAGAAAAAACTACCAACCTAAAATTCTTCAGTTAGTAAAATTGTCTTTCAAAATTGAAAAAAAAAATAAAGACTTTCATGGACAAACAAAAATTAAGGGAATTCATTTCCAGCATACCTATTTTGCAAGAAATGTTAAAAGTTCTTCAGGCAGAACAAAAACGATATAGGTGAGAAATTCCCAGCTCTTTAAATGTGGGCAGCACATAGTGACTTGCTTCCAAGAAGACAGTATTAAAAAGAGGGTAAAACAGTAATTTTACAGTAGAGAAAGCTGACAAACTCTCAGCCAGGTGATCAAGGTTCATATCAGCAGTGATAAGTTGTGTTAACAATATGTACACGATGTGACAAGAATGGCATCTTTGTTGTAGCTATCTCTTCAAAACCAATAAATCCAGTCTAATAATGAGGAAAAAAAATAATGGGTCAATCTCATTTGAGGGACATTCTATAAAATACCTAGTAAGTTCCCTCAAAATGGTCAAAATAAGGGAAGTCTGAGAAACAGGATCTAGAGCTACTTAAGGAGACATGATGACAAAGACAACAACTCAATGAAGTATAGAATTTGGATGGGATCCTGGGACAGAAAAAGACAGTAGGTAAAAACAGAGGAAATCTGAATAAGGTATGGACTTTAGTTATAATAATGAATCAATATTGGTTAAGTAGTTGTAACAATTGTACCACACTAATGTAAGATATTAACCCTATAGGAAACTGAATGTAGGCTGAGTGTAGCCTATCTGCATTATCTTTGCAAAATTTTTATAAATCAAAAATTATTCTAAAAATAAAAAGTTTGTTTTTTTTAAAGCAGAGTAAAAATAAAACAAAAAACAATTCTGGTACCTTTGCAAGTATTTGGTTGAGCACTTTTGTACTATCTCTTTTGGATTCATAGCTGCATTATATTCCCTACTTTAGGAATAAGTCAGCTTATACGTAGTTTATAAGGATTAGAAAAGATATTCTATCTGAAAATCTTTGAGAAAAAATTCTTTACTCCTTTCTTAAAGATTTTATTTATTTGAGAGAGAGAGAGAGATTGAGAGAGAGCATGAGCAGGGGGAGGGGAAGAAGTAGACCTCCGCTGAGCAAGGAGCCTGATGTGGGGCTCGATCCCAGGACCCCGGGATCATGACCTGAACCAAAGGCAGATGCTTAACTGACTGAGACACCCAGGTGCCCCAATTCTTTACTCTTTACTCAATTCTATCTAATGGTATAGACACAAAATTGAAAAAAAGCCCAAAAAAACAAGCAATGTTGGGATTTCATTTTTAATATAAAATTATGTGAAATAGGTATAGGATGCAGTGATATTATCTTATTAGAAGCAATGTAAAATTTATTAATACACTAATAATATTTGCTTTTAAAATTCTTAGAAAAAATTGATTACAGTTGTTCCACTCTGAACTTTAAAAATGTGTAAGCTTATTTAGCATCTTTCTGAGGGAATTAAACATTTTCTGTTTAAATTAAACAATTAATTAAAATTAAACAATTAATTAAAAAATTAAACAATTTCTCTGGAATAGCTTTAATTTGGAGATTCCTAAACAATTATGTGGCTCTTCCAAAATCTTGCTTTGGGACTTTATGCCTCCAGAACAGTGAGAAAATACATTTGTGTTATTTTCAGCTACGCAGTTTTTGGTACTTTGTTGCAGCAACTCTAGGAAACTAATACAGAAACCCAAGTTCAGTTACACTGAATATTCTCAGACTGCTATATAATAATTTCACTCATCTTTCTATTTCATTTGCTTATAAGTTGGTATAAAGCACCTGTAGGAACTTTATCATTTTTTCATCCTACTTAGCCAAGCTCTATTCTTATTTTTTTTTTTATGTTGTCAGTGTCTTCCTCAAATTGGTGGCTTTGCAGCCAATTCTGGGGAGTATGCACTTTTTTTTTTTTATTATTGTTTCAGACGTTGCTGAGCGATAAGGAAATGTTGCTGGCCTTTTTCTAGAAATTAAACTCTCACTTGATTCCTCCAGTTTAGTTTTTTTTTTTTTAAGATTTTATTATGTCATCATTGTGCACCTGTCTGGATTTCTAGTTCCTTACATACTTCCAGGCCCTACCTTTGTAAGGCTTTACCTCAGGAATTGAATAGTATTACTAAAAAATTCACAAAACAAAGATGAGCATGGGTGTTGTATTTAAGTATTGAACCAATAAATTGTACACCTGAAACTAATATTACACTACACTTTAACTAATTAGAATTTAAATAAAAACTTAAGAACAAAGAGAATATTCTTATCTTCCTTCATTACAAGGTAGGTGTGTGTGCACACACCCAAGTATGTGTACATGCTTGTATTTCCATATGAGCATACACGCATGAAATATTTCTCTCTCTAATGATGTTTTTCTTTAATTGTTAATAATGTTAATTTGAATTCTTTAAGTACATACATCTAGTGAACGTAGCACAGAAATTTGTTGAGTGCCAAAAGTCTGCCTAGGGCTACACGTCTGCTATGGAAAATCCACATATGAATATCTCAAAAGTAAGTCTGATAAATTCCTTCCTTTTCTACACTAAATGGTAAGTCAGTTGACACAGAGATTTAATGCACTTTAAGAAATGAACTAATTTTGCTCTCTTTCCAAAAAAGTGCTTTTCTTCCAAAATTCAATCAGAGATATCAGAGTAACTTTGTTCTAATAAACATGCTAACAGTGAATTATCAGATTTATGATTTGCATAATTAGGTTAATTGGTTGTCCCACTGATATACATTTCCCTGATATGTATTTTCATTTTATTTTGATAAGTTCTGCTACTACAGTGGTTTTTAAAAGTTATATCACTTGTATTTTAAGTTCCGATAAATGCCTTAAGATCCCAACCAGCAGTGGCTAATGGAATTGCTAAAGATAAGTCACTTCTACAGCTTTTTCAGTCAAGGCCATTTCAAAAGAAAAAAGAATATCATCATGGCAAAACGTTCTATTATGTTCCATTAGAGCCAGTTCATGTAATTTTCACTTTTAACAACAAAAAAATACCACATGTGAGTCTTTTATCCACTAATAAACATAATTTGGTACTTGTGCTTTATATCACCCTAATTACAACCCTATCTTTCGTGCTAAAGCAGCCTCAAACTACGGGTGAGAGGAAGAATTTTTTCTTTCATGAGAGGGTTTAATAATGTAGTCACAATTGTCTTGGTTGCTTAGTATTTGCCTTCTTTTCAAAACACAATACTCCAATTTATCAAGTAATCATTCTACCTGCTGTTTTATCTCTAATTTCACATATTCATCCAAAAGCTTTAAAAATAATTATTTTATGATGCATCTGCGTTTGTATTACTTTCAAGTAGAATGATTTATTTCTAAATGCTTTTAATTCTAGCCTCTACCATTAGTAAAAAGTATGCAACTTCCAGAACACAGGAAAATGTAAAACACATGGAAGCTGTTATGAGATAAAGATATGGAAATCTGTACATCAGAGGATGAGAAATGATATCTATATCCTTTTTCTGACAGTTATTGCTTTGAATTGGACCACCTAATTCCATATTTGTATATATTGATTAGGTAGGCTATGAACACAACAACTTTTTTTCTTTTTAGCATAAGTCAAAGGAAGGAGAAGCAATATATAATAGTGCATCTTTTAAAACCATTACAAATTAATTAGACCTCTTTTAGTCAATACTTGTTAGCATTTGATATTGCAACATTTGCAGTATTTCTGGACTGCCGTATCTGATTTCTCCCCCTTGGAAAATGGGTTTTAAATTACGGAACTTTTTCATGGAAAGTCAGCTTGCAAACCAACCATTACCTATGAAACATGATAGACATACTGGAAGTGTTGTCTCTCAAGTTTTCTAATGTTCCCTGAAATTATGTGTGACTAACAAAAATGTCTTTATTCTTTACCCACCATAAGTTTTTTTTTAGTTATAATTTTTATATTTTAAAGAGATAACAATTGCTTAAACTTTTTATTATTTTTAATAAATGTTATATTGTTGGGAAGCCTGGATGGCTCAGATGGTTAAGCATCTGCCTTCAGCTCAGGTCAAGATCCCTGAGTCCTGGGAATCCAGCCCCATGGCGTGGGGCTCCCTGCTCAGCTGGGAGTCTGCTTTTCCCTTTCCCTCTGCCTCTCCCCTCCGCTCTTGCTCTTTATCTCTCTCTCTCTCTCAAATGAATAAATAAAATCTTTAAAAAAAATAAATGTTATATTGTTATCAGTAATCTACAAATGTGTTCTACTAAGTGTTTAAAAACATCATTTTTGGAAAGATGTAAGTAGATTTGTATCTTAAAAGCTATGTGGGTTTGGCTAAGTTATGTGAACTCTGCAAATCACACTTTTTTCATCAGTCAAATGGAGATTATAATAGTATCTAGTTCAGAGAGATCAGACAGTGAAGAAGTAAGCATTAAATACCCGAAACATTTTAAGAGCTCTTCTGGGTGCTGAGGATACCATTTTTAATGAAACAAGCAAATCTCTGCTATCCTGGGAGCTTACATTGTAGGAGGCAGCAAAGTGGGTGAAAGTAAAGGACAAAATAAATAGATAAATAAATGTAAAAATATATGTATATATTTTATATATGTGTATATATATACATACATAATGCTAGAAATTATATGCACATTGGAAAAAAATAAACTGAAAGCAGGTAGAGGGTTAGATGGCAGGATGCTATTTAAATAGAAGGTGGTTGGTAAAGACTTTTTGGCTCTAGTGACATTTGAGCAGAGACCAAGATGAAGAGAGAGAGGCATGAGTATATCTGAGGGAGAAGGAAGGAGTAAGTTTCTAAAGAGTGCATTGGTGTCTTCAAATTGCAGACCACAGGCCACTATGGTTACAGCTGAATGAACAAAGGTGAAAATGGAAGGAGTTGACTTCAGAGGTTGATGTGAAGAAGCACAGTATGGAGAGAAGGACAGATCATGTAGGCTACCATACTGGCTACGGATTTTAGGCTGAGTGAGGCCAGAAGTCATTGCCAGATCTTGAGCAGGGAAATGACAGTCTGATGAGCAAGGGCAGATGCAGGGAATTTGCTGTCTCTGTCCAGGATGCTGTTCCCACCACTCTTTGCAGCTACTTCTTTTCAGTCATCAAGTTTGGGCTCAAATATGATCCCATCAGAAAATCCTTCCCAGACTACCCTTCCTAATTTTTTTTTTCCATTGCCACTCATTACAGCATTATCCTAATATATTTTCTTCATAAACATATCAGTATTTCACATTATTTGTTTATGAGCATTTCCTTCACTATCTGTCTTTTCTCAGATATTGGATTCCTCATTGCCTAAATGTGTAACTGGAACATGGTAACTACTCACTTAACACTTTAGGAGGAAAGAATGAGTATTCCAGGTAAATAGAATTTTTTCAGAAGAAGAGTTTAATAAATCTCTAATATACTAGTGACAAGGACTTTCTTCCTTGATTTTTACCAGGCCTCTCTGAGCCATCTTTTTGAGGAGATCTCAGCCTTGGCCCCCAGTCCTTACCAGGCCTGCAGAGTCCAGTTTTAGCAAGAATCCTTCTAAGTCAGTTTAGAGAGAATCCCCCACCCTTGATATCTGATCATCCTGGTGGGTCTTCAGCAAGAATCCTGCCAGAATCTTTTTCCCTTCATGTTTTGTCTTAATATTTTCCCATCCACAGGCCCATATCTCCCAACACCTCCCCTCCCCCCCCCCACACACACATAGTTCCTTGGCTATAAATCCCCATTTGTCCTTATATTTGAAGTTGAACGTGATCTCTCCCCTATTGCACTACTATTTTTGAACATTTGGATTGCTTTACTGTTTTCACTAATATTCAGAAATTAAGTATAAATACATTTCTGTCTCTATCATTAAAATTATTTTATATTCAATATACATAATGGATTCTAAGATGTAGTTATGTCAGAGCAAGTTTATTCAAAACACTCGTTTCACTAAAAACAAATGAAATGTGGTTTATTAAAAAAAAAAAACCCACAAAACTTTATGGAAACATCAAAATGCTAACAAACTTAGCAAAGAATTACCTATCCCAAATCATTGCCAAACAAGAGCTCAGAAAGATAAAGGATGCTAGAAAGATTGCTTTTGCCTTGAGGGTTTAATCTAAACAGGCCATAAACTTGACATTTGGTTAAAGAGGAGACACTCCTCCCACTCCACATTTACATTAAGGTGTAGAGAAAATCACGAGCCAATGAAAAAAATTAAAAACTTACCTGTGTATAACATTAAAAAAAGGCACAAGATCTTTGTGGCGAAGGAAGGTAGGAAGGAAAGTAGAGGGGAGGGGAGGGGAGGGGAGAGGAGGGGAGGAGAGGAGAGGAAAGGAAAGGAAGAAAGAGGAAGAAAAAAGGAAGAAAAGGAAATTACTATCACTCACTATGCATAGATTTCTTGCAAAAAATGCACAAAATTTCTTTGTTTTCTTTACCTCTGGGCCTTTCTCTTGCCCTATTCTTTTCCTTCTGTGTGTTTGTGTGTGTATGTGTGTGTGTGTTTTATCAGAGCACTAGTTTTTAAAGATGTTAATTGTTGCTCTGAGAGAAGAGGGTCTTACGAGCAAATAGGTTTGAAAATACTGCCCACTTTCTTTTCTTGGAAATAAACAATGCAAGTGTGTATATTAAAAGCTCTGGGAAATTCTGTAGTAACAAAACCAATTTTTTCAAACTTATTTCACAATTCAACTATTTTCCTTTATATATATATATATATATATATGTATATATATATATATATTAAGATTTTATTTATTTATTTGACAGAGACAGAGACAGCGAGAGCAGGAACACAAGCAGGGGGAGTGGGAGAGGGAGAAGGAGGCTTCCCCGCCGAGCAGGGAGCTGGATGTGGGACTCGATCCCAGGACCCTGGGATCATGACCTGAGCAGAAGGCAGATGCTTAACGACTGAGCCACCCCAGTGCCCTTCCTTAATATATATTAATAGCTTCTCAAAAAATATGATCTTCAGTTGCAGGTACAGAAAATATGTATTAAAATTATTTTTTATTCTTTATAGTCTCTATCGCAGTTATAAGAATTAAATTAATATATTAAAACAAAACAATGGATTTGAATTCCCAGGACCTAGAGCAGTGACTGGCACAAGGTAGGTGCTCAAATATTTACTGAAGGAACTTTAGGAATCAAGTTGTCATTATGAAGTTATGAAATCATGTACAGTAAGAGAATGTTTTATGTCTGCTCTGTTAAACTTTCACTTCACCTTTGTTTTTCTCACAAAATCTCAATTTTGTCACAGCATCAGTATTTGCACATGCTCTCACTTGCTTATTGATGAGGACTTCAGGGGTAGACTAAGGCAATTTTCAAGGCTATCTTATGATAACATTGCATACATTTTCATTTCAACGTAGAAGGCTAAGTAGTTCTCCAAATTTCTTGAAAAAGTGTTTAAGAAAGGTTATTTTTGTCCAAACTCTTATAAGATATTGATGTAACAAGTTAAATAATAGTGATGAGAAAAATGCTAAGTACAGGAAGAAAAATCTGTTATTTGAAAAGATCTCAGAAAAAAAACATGGACAATACCCTGGAAATGCCCATATTAACCATGTTTTTTGAGTACATGTATATTAAGAAAACAAGAGAAAAAAGGCTAATGGAACAAAAAAACAAAAACAAGAGAAAGGATGGAAAAGAAAGAAAAATGGTTATAGTAATAATTCTGCCAGATGTTTTCAATATATCAGTGTTTGTCATTTTGTCAAGAACTATATATATATTGTTTGTGTATCATCAAGATTCAATGAGGACTTTAAACTTGGAAGGCTTAAAAAAAGATTTTTAGGTTCCAGAATGGTATGAAGCATTCGTGCACATCTACGCATAGTCCTTTTTAATTTCAATGTATGTACAAATGCAAACTTGCCCCTACGTATATGTGCATCATTCTGCTATTACACTGTACTATGATCATATTGATGACATTATTGGAGCCAGACTTGTAGGTTCACTTGAGCCAAAATATGTTAACTCTGCAACTTGTATGAATTCATCATGATGCTTCGCACTATAAATGGCAGTATGATGCTTATAAAGAAGTTTGAATATATGATTTTGTCAATAGTGATACATGCATGGCAATTTTCCATTTCAAACAAATATTGGATTTTGCCATGCTGTCATGCGTTTTTGTCATCATTAGCATCATGATTTTGATCATTATCTTTATTTTTTCTGACCCACATGTACACCAGTGAATATCATTCTTCTTTTTGATGATTTTGGCTTTATGGGTAGAAACTAGTATAAGAAAATAATCCTTTCTCCAAGAAGCGTCAGTCTTAACTTTATTTGAACTACTTTGTCCTTGACTTAATCTTGTTCCTTATGACCATGTTGGTTGAAATAATACATCCCACCACTATAGTAAATAGTGAAGTCTGCTATCAACATTTCTCAAATGAATAAAGGTAATTTTTCATATACTCAGGTAGATCCAGGAGATTTTGTTTTATTGAATTTATCTAGTTCTCTCAAAATAATCTGTAGAATCTGATTGTTTTCTGATAAGTAGTGTTGTTAAAGACATATCTAAATGTTATGTGATTTTTTAACTCATCTGAAATTTGCTTTTATTAAATTTGGCATAATGTTCTAACATATTATTCTCTCTCATTTGTCTTTTATTAAACAGTGCTTCTTTTGAGTATAGGCAGTTTTCAAGGTGTGTGATCAATTTGTTTTTAGCAATACTAAATAGCTGCAGGAGCTTTCATCCACCTCAACAAAATTTTTATTGCAATTTGCTTTTAAGTGGAATACTAATAACAAGTAAACAAAACACTCTGTGTCTGGGGAGAATAATGAAAATGTTGTCAATGTATTTAAGAATGTGATTTCCATCCTCACTGCTCCAGGTTTTTAACAAAACAATTTCTACTTAGAACAAATTACCTTTCTCTAATGATCTTACTTTGTGAGTGAAGTTCTAAATAATTTCACTGTGTCATCATTCTCTATTCTTTGTTCCTTTTTTTCTTTCAAAAATGGAATCTGCTCTTTAGAGTGGTATTTCATGTGCTATGGACAGGAAATGCAGGCATCTTTTAATATATTGATATTCATCCATTAGTGTTGAGTCCTACCTGAATATGAGTGACTAGGCTAGATGGCTCTTCTCTAGTACCCTAAAGAATACAGTTAGAATTTTCAAAAGTCAAATTGATTTTTTGTTGTTTATGTTGTGGGTGTTAAGCACTGGAGTTTAAGTGTAAACATGTCATAATATGAATCCTAGAATGAGAAATAGAACCCTTTTTATTATTTTCTGTGAGGCATTTTGCAGTTAGTCCACCAGAATCTCCACAGTGCCATCTTTCAACAGTCTGAGATCTAATTTCTCATTACTTTGCACTAACCAATAAATTATTTTATCCTTCAGTAGTGCCTATTGAAAGTTCTTTGTGCAAAACCATTTACAGAACATACACGAAATTGCGAGAGATACAAAATAAAGAAGCATTTCTGCAGAATGTTGCTTCTCCCGTCCCCATCAAAGTTGCTTCACATAACACTTACACATATGCACACACATTTTTGAGCAAAAAAATTCAAATGTATTAAATATTACATTTACCTCTGAAGAACCAAAGGCATAATGTATTTTAAAGTTTACTGAACTCAACATTTTCACATTGCTTGGCCGTTGGATCTTTTCTTCTCCAATTCAGAGTAACACAAATTCCTTTAAAATGCTGTTCTAGGTAATGGGGAACCACTGATGATTTGGGAACTCATGAGAACAAGGACTGTATCTGTGTATATCACAGTATCTGGCACATTGCCTTGCATATTATAGATAGTCAATATACATTGGTTGAATAAATGAATGAGAGGAATAACCAGATCTCAGATTTGCTTCTTGTAATAATGTGTACAATAGAGTGAGGAAAATTAGAAGCAGTGAAGCTATACAGGAAACTATTTCAACAGTTCAGATAGTTGAGACCACTTCAATAAGTGCCTTGCTTATTCTTAATACAATGCCTACTCTGTTTATATGCATAAGTTTCACAACTCCATTAATAACAATGCAGATAAATTTATTTCCTGAGTTTTAGTCTTTCTACTCATACTTTAATAAACACATTTGGCATGCTGTTCTGATACCTCAGGTACAGTTTTCTGGGGGCATTGAGTTCATATATCATCTCAGTTATTTTAAACTTCTCCATTAATACCACCAATGAACCATACCTAATGCCACAGACAAAACAAGATCACCAAAGAGCATTTACTCAATCACTGTCAAAGCCATTCTTGCTGGAACTTGTTTTTGCTTCAATAGACAGGTGAGACAACCCTGACTAAATACTAAATTGCAAGTTAATGTGGAAAAATTGGAGGCCAAATAGAATGAAAAAAAAAAAAAGGTCCAAAGTACAAGTACAAATTAAGCCAAACTCCTTTTTATGTTGTGTCATTTCCCTGCTTTAAATATCTTTTAAGTCTGTTGAAATCAATTTTTTTCTTTAAAATTCAGTTCATACCTGTCTCTTATGATTTCTTTCCAAATACCTACTATTGCAATGTAACTTTCCTTCAACTTTTGATTAATTTACTCAAAAAATCTTTACTGAACACCTACTACAAGTCAGTCACTGTTCTGCATGCTGGAGAGAGCCGTGAACAAAATAGAGCAAAAATGTAATACCATGGAACCTGCATTCTAATATGAAAAGCAGACAATAAGCAATTCAGGAAATAAAGTTTGTCAAGTAGTGGTAGGAACTATGGAGAAAAAATAAAAGCAGAGTAAGTAAACTTAATATAGAAACCATGCCTCTTTGTGTGGTAATCATTTGTGTTTATGTCAGCAACATCATGGGTAAACAGTAATAAAAAGTCTGACTCAATCTTTTTTTGTTTGACTGCTGATAGCTTTAAGCCTCACACCCCTTCCTCCCCTCTGCTCCACATCTGGGCAAGCTCATAAGGAAGCACATTCTTTCCTTTGGCACCAGTGGGAGTTTCAAATCATGCAAGCCCCTACCCATGTGCAGGAATCTCATCCTTCACCATCATAGAAACCCCAAGCTTGTCTCCTTTCCCTGCTCCTGTAAGCCTTTTTTTGGACCAGCTTGGGAGGACTGTTCTGCTCTCCCTAGAAAGCTTGATTACCCTTTGTGTGTGGTGTCATCAGTCTTGACATCCAAATCAAACTTTCAGTGAGGGTCCATACTGATTTTACAAAATGGTTGCAACACTTCAGACACAGATGAGGTGAAATATGAATGAATGAGGTATCCCGGGGTTTGGGTGAACTAAGCATTCAGTCTTACTGGAATAAATATTATAAAGTATAAAGTGGTGGAAGATGAGACTAGAAAGAAGGCATAATATGCATGACTGGGGTATGACAGACTTCCTGACAAGCATCTTGGTCAGTATGGCAAGGTTGATGCGAGCACAGGATTTGGAGTGAGAGAATCCTAGAATGGAACCTAGGTAAGTGACATTGGGAGACACAACTAATCTCACTGAGACTCAGTTTTTTCTCTAAAAGGTTACAGTGCATCCAAGCTTGTATTCATGACATTCTTTCTCCACAAGACTGTCAGAATGGTTTTCCAAAATGCACAGACTTTTATGCAAATTCCTGTTTAAACCATTCAAATACTTCTCATAGCTTTCAGAAAAATATTCAAGCAGTATCTATGTCTTAGCCGATTATCCAAACCTATCTCTTCCTGATACCTAATCTATTGACTGGAGTCATATTAAACCATTTGAACCTACTAGACTGTGCTGTATTCTTTCACACAATCAGTACTTGTCTAGAATCACTTGCTTTAATATCTAAAACAGTACTTATTTGCTCTTGAAGTCACAGCTACTGTGACTTTTTTCTTTAATTCTTTTTAGAGCACTCCACTGTCAGTCTGAGCCACTCCTTCTTTATGCTGACACATGACTTTTCATCATATTGTTTTTCATATTGTGTTATAATGGATCAAGTTGTCCTAAGAAATAACTACCTTATTTTAAAAACTGTGTATTTTTTATTTCTCTCTATTCCTAGTGCCTGACATATAATAAGTTGTAAATAAAGTTTTGATAAATGAATGAATGGATGAATAAGCAATTCTGAAGTAACAAAATCAGATTTTGTTAGCAACAGGATGTGAAAAATGGAAGACACATAGAAAAGGCTTTTCTTTTGAGTGTTCCGGAGTGGAGCAGGCCAGGAATCAGCTTAGGTGACATTCTATTTTAGTCATATCAGATAGAGTAGTTGGAAATTCAGGGCTTCGGCTCCAAGACGAGGTCAGGTACAAACATATGGCTTTGAGAATCAAGAGTCCATATGTATTTGGTATTTTAGGAATAACCAAGGAAATCTGCATGGAAGATAGAATGACTGTAAGCCATAGGAAATGTAGATACTAATAACAAAGTAAAGCGTATCCAGTAAATATGCCTGAGAAGAAATAGCATTATGTGTGATTATTAATTTATTGCTTATTTCTTCTTCAAACTATTAAGAGGGCTCCCCAGTGTCTGGACAAGAATATGCAGTAAATATTTGTAAAATAAATAAGTTTCCAGTGAGGTGAGAGAAGAACCAGGAGATCAGGTTGTTGTAGGAACCAAGTTTTATATGCTGAGAAAGTTTATTCTTTTTTATGGTAAAATTAGTTAATAGTGATGCTTAAATAGTATACACAAAATCTAAACCATTTTTAATGTGAAATTTATAATATATTATTTCTTTGTCTATTTGGCATTACCCAATTAATACAAGTGGTTTTTCCCCCTCTTCTCCAATGACTAAATATAATGGTTATTTTAGCACTTTTGGCTCTCTCTTTCCTCTGGCCCTCAATTTTATTAAGATAATTGTACCTTATTATTTATACGAACTTATTCTCTAAATTTTTTAAAGATTTTACTTATTTATTTGAGAGGGAGAGAGAGCAGAACAAGAGAGAGAGAAAGCACGAGTGGGAAGGGGCAGAGGGAGCGGGAGAAGTGGACCTGGGGGTTGTGGGGGGAGTGCT
The DNA here is from genome assembly GCF_002201575.2 of Neomonachus schauinslandi. NCBI lineage: Eukaryota > Metazoa > Chordata > Mammalia > Carnivora > Phocidae > Neomonachus > Neomonachus schauinslandi. The sequence continues at coordinate 155,618,369 of NC_058404.1, forward strand.
CAATCCCAGGACCCTGGGATCATGACCTGAGCCAAAGGCAGATGCTTAACTGACTGAGCCACCCAGGCACCCCTATTCTCTAATTTTTTTAAAAAATATATATTCTGTATCTTAGTCATTGGTGATTCAGATGAAGCATGTTTATTGCATTTAAGCTGTATTTAACAAACAATAAAACACCAACATTCATTTATTATTATAAACAGCCTCTGAGAAACTCTTAAAGTAATCCTTGTCACTATTCCAATAGGTATCTTAGCATTTTCTTTTTTAAGTAGCATTACATAATCTTTCAAAACAGGTATATTTTTACTCTTCCCATGCATTTTAAATTTCTATGAACATGGTTACTGTTATGGACTGAATGTTTATATCTCCCCAAAATTCTTATGTTGAAACCCTGCTCCCTAGTGTGATGCTAATAGGAGGCGGAGCCTTTAGGAGGTAATTAGGATTAAATGAAGTGATGAGGCCTTTCCCCTTATGAATGAGATTTGCACCCTTAGAAAAATCATGAGAAAGTCTGCTCTTTGGGGACTCTCAGCTGTGTGGGGGTCCAGTGAGAAGACAGCCATCTACAAGCCAGGAAGCAGGTCCTCATCAGACGTCAGATATGCTGGTGCCTTGATCTTGGACTTCTCATCCTTCAGAAATCTGAGTAATAAATATTTGTTGCTTAAGCCACCCAGTCTCTGGTAATTTGATTTTATAGCCTAAACTGACTAAGACAGTTACCTAATACAAACCTAGTCAACACCTGCCCTTTTCAGGTAAGGTGATTAGGCATCCATTCACCAAGATACATTTGAGTTCATTAAAAGAAACAAAGAAACAAAGAAACAAACACAGTACTAGATAAGCATGATAATTTATTTTAACCTACAATATTTCAGTAAACACCTGGGAATTTATTCAAGCATCCAGTGTTTTGATAAATTGATTTATTTGATTGGGCATTGACAATCTTATTTTCATATATTATCTAAAATATGATCCTCCTACCATTTAGGTATTCAGTTTCCTATATAGAAATTCATTACTATACATAAATCTGAAATTTTTTCGCTGGAAATATTTTTCATTTTCTGTCAGAATAAGGAAAAAAATTGAAGGATAGCCAACGTTTACTTTACTAACATTTTAATAGTTAAATAAAATAAAATAGAAATATTTAATATTTAAAAAAATTTTTTGACAGGTAAATAAATTAGTAAATTTTAGCCAACATTTACTTTATCATCATAAATTTCAGTGGAGAATAATTAGTTAATTAGTGTTATTCTCTTATTGAGTGTTTATTTTATGCTAGGAGCAATATGAGGAATGTAGAATATTTGATCTCTTTAAATCCTCACAAATGTCCCATAAGTAAAGAATTGTTATCATTTTTCTGATGAGGGAACTGAAGCCTAGAAAATTAAACATGCCTATTTCCCCAGTTCCCATGATGGAACTGGGATTTGCACGAAGTTCAGTCAGTACAGGCAACATTTCTGTTGGTTATTTGAATGTTTGTTTTGTTAACTTTGGGTCCACATACCTGTCTTAGAAGCTGATCCTGATACAAGGATTTGATGGGTAGTAGATTATTGCAATATGACCCTCAGACCTGGAAAGCAGGGCTTTCGTCTAGGCTGGTGCCTCAGGGTCTCTTGTGCTTTGGAGTGCTTTTCTCACTTTTTCTAAGTTGCCCTCTGGTAGCTGGCAGTAGCCTGGGATAGTAGTGCTTATATGGGCAGAGTGCCACAGGTGCAAACTGCTTGGTGGCTGAAAATGTCTTCCTTGAACTTCTAAGTCTTGTTGGCACTGGTAGTTGACTGTTCTGATGGTGTGTACTGAACTCCAATTGTGAATCACATGGGACGCGAACCCTGTTTTTCCTTTTGGGGAGTTTTCCAACTTTCTACTCCATGTGTGGGATAGGTTCTGAGGTGCTCTGTGACTCCCCCATATAGTTGTCCCAGGGCTCTGGGTTCAGGAGGACAGCCTGGTGAACGGACCGATCCTGCTGACTAGCATGGTATTTCCCTCCTGCTATAGAATGAGATTGGATGGCCAAAAGAGTGACGACATGCTGGTTTTTGGTGACTCTCTCTTATATATGACACAGTTGAGTTAGAATCCTGGTTACCCATAGTCCACTGTTGTTAACTCTTGAGCTTCAGGTGGGTGTGAACCCACATGTCAGCTGTCCCTTGAGGGTCTCTGAGCATGATGTCATTTCCATCCATAATTTTTGGGGTTGGTGGGGGTGGCAATAAATATGTTTCTTTTCTGAACCCCCTGCTGTTGGCTCCCAGAAGAGTGATACCACTTCCTCTGTAAGTTTCTTGCCATGTGTCAGGCAATCAATTCTCCAGGATTGGTTACACCTGTCTCTTTGGGGGGCTTTAAACATATTTCAACCAAATCGGACTTTTTAGTTAATCTCTTCTTTTTTCTCCAGTCAATGTGGTGATGTTATCCTCTTCCTGAGCAGTCTTAAACTATGCTGAACTAGGGATGGACATTCTCTGATGAATGGGACAACTCCTCTTGATCCATTCACGGACCCCTTTGGCTATCCTTCCGTGTGGTAGCAGTATGTGGAAGGAAGGGGAGTGAGCAAATTTAAGCTCTACAAGAGAGATATTTTTCAGTTTCATTCAGTTCTATTTCTTCAATACCCAGAACAGTGTCTGGCACATGGTAGTAGTTTAATAAATATTCATTGAATAAACAAATCAATGAACCTTACTTGACCTGTCTTCAATTTACATTAATTCCACTTCATGAAATATTTCCTCTCCTGTCCTCTGTTACATTTATCTTTTTATGTTTTGTTCTTTGTACCGCATAGATACTAGTTTGTCCTTGTTTCCATTCTTCGTTTCTTCGTCTGGATACCCTCTTTAATGGGCTCACTTCCTTGTCTGTCTACATTACTTAGCATCTATAAGATGACAACTCTGAAATGTGTTCTTCTAACTTAAAACTTCCTTCTAATATGCAGATAGTATATACAGGATATCTCCACCCAGATATCACACAACATGTCATCTCAATACATCCAAACTCAACTCATTATATTTCTATCCATAACGGCTAATTTTCCTATGTTCCTTTCCTCAAATATGTGGTCAACAAAGCCTTCTATCTATAAATAAAGAGGAGACATTACAGCATATCTCATTATTAGACTAAGAGTAGGATTACGGAATACGCTGTGAAAAAATTCTAACATGATAAAAAAAAAAGTCTTCTGAATATTATGAAGGAAAGAGTAGACTTGTCAGATACAACATTTTCCTCTTGTATCCTGGATCTAAATTTGAGCTGAAAACTGGAAAAAGATAAGAAAAGGTAAGATTCAAAGTGAAGTGTCCAATGGAAGGAAGACCAATAATTCAGGGCTACTGAATTCATTTCATTGTGTGATATAATTTGCTCTTTTCTCCTTTTATCTCAGAATTATATTTTCACAGTCCAGGAACAATTTAAAATACTCAATTGAATTTGATTTGATTCAATTAAGCAAATAGTTATCTTCCAGGTACTCTCCTATTGCATGTGAATAATACAGTAATCAAGACAGACATAGCCTTTATACTCATTGAAAAAGCTAGTAGTAGAGATGATTTAACCTTATTATTTCTGTGAGTTCAAACAATGTAGTCAGCAATCTTCCCTCTCCCCCTTTTATCTATGTTTTCCTTTTTATGATCATTCATGAACTGGCCCAGGAAGAAAGTGCTCTGACTTCCCAGGTCCAGACCATTTGCTCATGCCTGGAAACTGAAGTTGGCACGAATCCTACACTGATCCCATAGACAGAGCATAGGCGAGGGATACTTTCTGAAAGGAAGAGAGAGCATCTGTTATCAGGAGTAGGAATACTGTATTGGAAAAAAAAAAAAGAAGAACAATATATCTGCTATGTCTTAACACTTCTATGGGTGCCCAGAACTTTCCTTCCCAGACACTTCCCATAAACTCCATTTAAAAAATATTCTCTTTTAACCTAATGCAACTATCCTATATACAGTTGAAAACTTACTCATCTTGTCCCCAGAGGAAGACGACACATGCCTGCCCAGTTTCACATCCAGGATGATTAGCATTCCTTTCATTCAGTTCCAGATGGAGCTCATCACAGTCCAGTAATCTGTGGAGAAATGATAAATTTTATAAACTCTCACACATCCAAAACACAATGGTGCAGGAGAATGGCAATAAAAGTTGCCATTTTGAGTATGGTACAGGAAAAAGAATCATAGTGTTCTTTGTGGGCAAATACAGCAGATTCCTGTCCTGAAGAGGATTGAGTTCTGAGGCAACCAGGTTGGTTGTCTGACCAAGAGTCTGTTCTCAGGAGTTGTCCTTTAATCTACTGTCTACATGTGAAATAAATTTGTGGAAGATTTTCCTTCAGGGCTGTATCACTTTATTATATTCTTCCAATTTATTTGGAGGACTGAGGATTTTCAGTGAGAATCAATCAAGCTTGTGACAGATTTAGATTTGTCCTTTGTCCTGCAGTATAAGTTCTCAACTAATGTTAGGCTGAATTGAAGGACTAGTAGCTTGAATACTGAAAATTCTCTTTCCATTGGAAGGTATAATCCATGATTACAGGATTTTTTGTTTGTTTTATTCACTATTGTATCACCCAAACCAGTAATATTAAGTAGTTTGATAAATATGTGTTAGATGAATGAATTCATTCTTTCTTTCTCTTGTTCTCCAAATTCTGTCATTTCTGCTCACTAATTAGCCTTTGAACTTGCTCATTTCTCTCTGTCTCCCTTTTTCATCCTGTTCCCATTCACTGTCACCTGCTGTCTGAAATCCTGTGTAGATTACTAAACAATCCCTTTTCCACAAGTCTTGTTCCACTCCATTCCATTTTATACACAACAGCAAAACTGTAGTTTTAAAGCATGAATCAGATCATGTTGATCCCATTTTTAAGGGGTTTCCCAGTACATTTAAGATCAAGTTTAAAATTCCTACCATGTCCTGTTCTTTTTTTCTCTCTGTACCTCTGCCCTCCCATTCCCCTGACCTGTCTCTCTCTCTTGTTCCCAAGATTGAGCCATTCTGAACTTCTTCTGGTTTACTAAATATTCCACAATGTTTCAAATTTGTTTCATTCATTTGCTATTCATTCTGTCTAAAGTATCTCCTCTGACCTACTTCCATCTCTGTTCCCTTTATCTAGCAAATTCCTATTTGTTCTACTCATCAGGAAGATCTTGACAGGCTTTAAGTTAAATTCCCTTGGTAACGAACCCTTAAACTCAACTTAATAACACCCATCGCTCTTATAATTACTTGCTGAATGTCTGCATGGTGGACATCTGTTGTGCTAGGCTGCACAGCACTACTTCTGGTACAGAATCCTCCTTTCCTTTTGGGAGTCATCCATTCTACTGACATTTTCATTGCTGGTAGTTTATGTGGCGTGTCCTGCATCCTGTGACTAGGCAGGGCACATGACTCAAACCTGACATTGGATCTTTGCTTTTCCCTCTACTTCGTAGCTTCAGAGCAGAGATAGGCTACCTCCTTAGGACAAGAGGGCTAATTTGATCCCCTTCTCTCTAAGATGCTTTCAAAAATGGTTTTATAGAAAGGAGACAATTATTATTAATATTTTTAAATCAGAGGCTTTTGGGGGAGGAATTTGAGAGATTCCTGGGTCCCACAAAATGGAACAGTATGCTCCTAAAATAAATTCAAATCTTTAAAATTTTAAGACAACAATGCTGTTTCATTTTTAAATGACTTCTCTTTTTAGCTTCTATTTGATACAGTTTTAGAAAATAATTAGGATCCCATCTTCTTGCAGCTTCCTCTTGCGTTTAAATTCTTAGGGTATAAAGTCATGCTGAACAAATAATAATTATTTAGTACATATTTTTAAATTAAGAAAAACCAAATGAATGAACAGTTTAGCATGTTTTTCTTTTTTATAGTTTCTTACATACAGAGCAATAAAACTCATTTTAGAGATTATTTTTCCATTCAGACTGCATGAGGATATATTTTTTTTAAGATCCTAAAAAATATATCCACCATAGGGAAAGATTATTTTGAGATATGAGAAGTATCCATTTAACTGTTATAATCACTATCTTTATTTTCCAGGCTAGAACATATTAATGATAGATTTTGTAAAATGGATATGAGAAGCTAGGTGGTTTTAAAGTCATCATTAATTTCATGGTTTCTCATTTATCACAAGTCTATTATATCCCATTTTCCATATTCTGTCATAAATGCCAATTCACTTAATTTTGCTACTATGTAAAAATCTGGTTCTATCACAGATATCTGTATCTTGTATTCAAATATCAGGTTGCATGGTATCTTTGAAATATACAGTACACATGTCAAAAAAGGATGGAATGCCTGGAAATTAATTTCTAAAGCTCCCTTTCAAATACACAGGAATATATTCATATAGGTCAAAATATAAATTTCTTTAACAGCTCTAAAAATATAAATGACAATCAAATATTTGTCAAAATCAAAGATGTTTTTAAACCAATTACATCACTGATTGGAACAGATTTTAAAAAATACCATTGATGTTTTCCGTATGTTCCATTTCTTAAAAAAATCATACAAATAATGTTATTCACTAGTAAACTTAAGATTCTGTCTAATAATAGTTTTATATTGCTCAAAAAACAAGGGAACCATATCCTCCACAACTTTCCTTGGCTTTTTCTTCTTGGTCAAACAGAAATATAATTTAGAGATACTCTAATCCATACAAGCACTGAAGAAAATACCTCATTGTGACATTTTAAGAAAGTTACAAGCACTCCAAATTATTCTCATCTTTAGAAGAAATGGAAATAGAAAATTATCCCCATAGAGTTATTTGGTTTAATAAAACATCTAGTATCTCAGATATGAGAGATATCATCTGTTTATACTCCATACCATCCCTAGCTTTTTTTTTTTAAGATTTTATTTATTTATTTGAGAGAGAGAATGAGAGACAGAGAGCACGAGAGGGGATAGGGTCAAAGGACGAAGCAGACTCCCTGCCAAGCAGGGAGCCCGATGCGGGACTAGATCCTGGGACTCCAGGATCATGACCTGAGCCGAAAGCAGTCGCTTAACCAACTGAGCCACCCAGGCGCCCCCCATCCCTAGCTTTTTAAACTCTTCTGGAATTATGAAACCTACATTTCCAAGACTCACTTGTCAGCAGAATTTTGGTTTAGGCTACACTAATTGAGAGACATTAGGGCGAGACTTGGAAAGTATAAAAGAAGTGTTATGCTTCTGGAGTAGTAGCAGATAGGACCAATAGAAAACCTCAGACGCAAGGTTTATAGTTGTGATCTTAGGCCTTTGCTTTGATGCTCATGTAGGTGAAATTTTTGGTACTGAGATTCTCATGCTTACTGATTTCATCAAGGCCAACAGTGATTCTCAGTGTCCACCCCCTTGTGCTGCCAACGGCTCTGGAAACATATAATCCTCTGTATTGAATACCTATTTGTTAAATGTCTAGAGTCATTTCTGTTTCCCTGGATGAACCTAACTCGTGTGTACATGCGTGCGTGCGTGTGTGTGTGTGTTTATACACATATTTAAACATCTGTCCATATGTGTATATACACAGAGTGAAGATATCAGAGAAAAAGCCAACATTTCGAGCAGATCAGGCTAGGGTATCAGTGAACATTAAGGCCATTAAGTACGAGCCAGAAGGGAACGGTTTTCTCAGGGAGCAGAGAGAGACTGGCACAATCAATACCTGTGATAAGATAGTATGTGCCAGGCACTCTTCTTCCTCTTTCTCCTCTTTATGTGCTAACATAGCTGCTTAATTGTTAAATTAACTAAACTGGTTAATTGATTTGGTGGTCACAAAATGTATTGAATAAAAATAAATGTGTGTTTATAAATGGTCTATAGTTTTTTGGTTACGTCTTCCAACATCCTGAACTGTGTCTTTGATATTACCCTGTTGAAGATTTGATTTTTAATGTGAGCACTTGAATGTACCTATTGGAACTTAGCACAAATACAGTGCATAAAAAAAAAAAACACCAAAGAGATAACACTGAAGAAAAAAATGTAAAAAATTATCAAGGAATAATGATCATATTAAACAATTTTGAACTGAAAGAAATAATTCCAAATAATATTGTCTCTGCAGGGAAAACATAGATTTATTTTTTTATTCTTTTTAATATTTCATATTATTAAAAAAACTAGAGAGTTTTCAGTTCCATTTCAATTTAAAATATTGTAAGATTGTGTACATGAAATGCTTATTCATGTCTAGTTGCATAACACTTTCACAATTTAAGTATATTTAATAAATGTCTTTGATGCAGTTCTAAGATCCCATAATAATAGGTTGGGTTATATTGGAAAATGTGCCAAAGTCAGGCATGGAATGAGGCTTGAAGTTATTGTGTTCTGCCTGATGCTGCAGGGTTAGGCTTGAGTTAAGAAATTTTGAATACCATAAAAAGAGTTAGGTAAAGTATTATACGTGGGCAAACAGACATATAACAACTGTTGTAAAAATATATTAAGGTTGCCAATGTGAATATCAAACTAAGATATTAAATGCATATATGAAAATAGAGCTGAAGAGGACGCCTGGGTGGCTCAGTTGGTTAAGCGGCTGCCTTCAGCTCAGGTCATGATCCTGGAGTCCCGGGATCGAGTCCCGCATCAGACTCCCCGCTTGGCGGGGAGTCTGCTTCTCCCTCTGACCCTCCCCTGTCTCATGCTCTCTCTGTCTCATTCTTTCTCTCTCAAATAAATAAATAAAATCTTAAAATTAATTAATTAAATAAATTAAATAGAGCTAAAGAGGCAATAGGGTAATATCTACTTCATGGAGCAATTTCAAATCGCAGTTCATTAATTAAGCTTTTTGATGTTTCTGTTATTTTAATAAAAGTAATTACTTTAATAAGTATGAGTAACTATGAGTCTTTAAGAGAGAATTTGATTTTCATGAACATCTTTAAAATCAGTTTATCAATTTCATGGTCAATAACTAAAATTAGTTACAATTTAACCGATGGGTACCCATGATCAAGGCGTGTAAGCTACTTTATTTATTTTTTTAAAGATTTTATTTATTTATTTGACAGAGAGAGAGATAGTGAGAGCAGGAACACAAGCAGGGGGAGTGGGAGCGGGAGAAGCAGGCTTCCCGCTGAGCAGCGAGCCCGATGCAGGGCTCCATCCCAGGACCCTGGGATCATGACCTGAGCCCAAAGCAGATGCTTAACGACTGAGCCACCCAGGCACCCCGAGGCACGTAAGCTACTTTAATCCTAGAGATTGTAATTTTTAAATAAGAAAGGAATTATAAAGCAGTAAAATTTATAATTTAGAAAGCTTCTCTTTCTTATTAATTAATAATCTATGTCATACTTGATTTTTGTTTGCTTATGAGTAAACTTTGGGTACTAATAATCCTGAAACCAAGATTCCTGCAGTTTGGAATCAGCTTTTTCTGGCAGCTTCAAACAACATGCAGTCCCTAATGAATGGAGGATAGAGTATGATTTTTCTAGGGCTACCATAACAAAGTACCACTTACTGGGTGGCTTCAATTACAGAAATTCATTTTCTCACAGCTCTGGAGACTAGAATTCCAAAATCAAGGTGTCAGCAAGGCTGTTTCCTTCTGTGGCCGCTCTCCTTGGCTTGTAGACAGCTACCTTCTGGCTGCTGTGTCCTATCAAGGTCTTTCCTCCTCGTGTGTCCTAATAGCCCTTTCTTATGGGAACACCAGCCAGATTGGACTAGGGCCCACCCAAATGGTCTCACTTTAAGTTAGTTACCTCTTTAAAGGACCTATCTCCAAATACAGTAGCATTCTAAGATACTGGGAGTTAGGACTAACATATAGATTGTGGGATGATACAATTCTGTCCATAACAAATAGGGAACACTGCATGATCAGATTTGCCTATCTCAATTTTTTTCTATTTCCTGGATTTTTACTAGAGCTTCAATAAAAACTTGAGGGAAAAAAAAAGGATCCTGTGCACACATATTTGGATGTGTATTAAAATACTAAAATAGTTAACCTTGAATATAAACAGAGCTCATATGCTTTCTACAAGTGTGGTCCTTATGTTACCATCAATACTTTATTGGTAAAAATTAACAATGAAGGTTGATTCACTTACATCAGACTCCCGGGTATCTTCTTGTTCCTCATCATTCACAAAATATTATATTAAATTGCCTTTTACAAATATTATGTTGTCTTTTACAAATCTAAAGTATTAATTTCTAGGGCTTCATATTTTGGGGGTTTCTGTGGTTCTCAGCTTCCTACCTTTGTTTTCTGTTTTGTCACTGTAGGATAAGGGATTTCTATTTCAATTAGCAATACATGCTGCTATAGCGGGTGTTGATCTTTTTAATGCGGTTTTTGCACCTGTGTAATTATGGTAATAACAAAGCTGTTCAGTGCATTCTTTTCCCCTTTTTCCCGTCAAAGGATAAGGCTACCACTGATCTATGGTTTGGGGACAGTCCTATGCTTTTGCTGGGAAACACTAGCCTTTGAGCGTGCTAATTAGTAAGCTGTCCTCAGCAGTTAAAAAAAGATAAAAAGAAAACTCTCTTTGTTGTTTTTAATATTTATTTTTTTCACAGTATTTCAATTGCTACTATGTGGTGAGTCAAAAAGTAAGATCTACTAGCTGGCAGAAAATTGCTCCCTCCTCTTCTCTTATGAAATGTATAACATATATAAGATTGTGTATTACTATATACTATAATAAATTTTTAATGTTTTTGTTATTTCCTCAGTAGTCATGGCCCACAGGACTCCTGTGATAATAAAATGAAGACTGAAACCCAGCCAGCTCAAAGAAATTGAGAAGAATTTACTGGCTTCATGGAGGTCACCAACATGGTAGACATAAACTACATAGTATTGCACTTAAGGTGTTTTTTTTTTTTTTTTCACATTTTCATTTAAATTCCAGTTAGTTAACATACAGTGTAATATTAGCTTCAGGTGTAGAATTCAGTGATCCATCACTTACATACAATAACATTTAGGGTGCTTTTTGACAGAAATACAGTCTCTGCTGGAAGGTTTAGTCGAGGAATTCCAATTTCTCTGGTCTGCATAAGAAAGCATTTCCATTAGTCCTTTGCCTACTCCTCTCCCCGCTCCAATTTGAGGTGGAGGGAGTTAATTCATTCATAAGTACAAGCTGTTGGTTTGCATTTCTCAAGTGAATGGAGAAAATTTCAGCATCATGTGAAAGAGATCTATCTTTATGTATGTCCTCTCACGTTTATCCCGAATCAGTGTGATTTGGTGACCTGGGTAGTTGTAATTTCTCTGGAAAGACCAACACTTCCTTGGATGAGGAAGCTGACCTGTTCAAGTTGACCTGTGGGCCAGCACATGGAGTTCTCACACTGAGGTATGGTCTACAGCTGCACTGTCAGGAATAAAGCTGACACTTCTTTCTCTTTTGGTTGATGATTTTCGCTTCTTTATTTGGTTCAAAATTTAAGAGGAAGGTTATGTATTGAATCTCTCAAACCTCAACTCTTTTAAAACTGTATTCCGCTTTGAAACATTTTTATCAATGTTTTTCCATCAACACAACAACTCAAACTATATTCATCAAGAGTGCTAGGTGTAGTGAGTGCTGGGGAGGGGTTATCTGATGAAAGAGGGGAAGCAGAAGCCGTTAGTTATAATATGATGTATATGTCCAGTTCAGAAATATTGTTCCTAAGAGGTTCCAACCAGTCAGTTTAACAACTTGTTTGTTCTTGGTTTCTGGTGATCCAGAGACTGCCTAGATCACTAGAGAAGTTTGTGATGGAAATAGCCATTCTCAAAATCTTAACAGAAAAGCATGACTTAGGCTAACATGTCCTGCATTAAGTGATAAGAAAAAAAATTGCATAAATCCTACAGATTATATAAAAGACAAAAGGTAAAAGTAAACATTCTGTGAGAAAAGTTTATGAAATTATCACTAAATCCATCCATCCTTAGGTAAAGGAAGTCATGATATTGGTGAAACTGGAATGCTATCTATTGTGGCCAAGGCAGGATAAGTGTTAATCTTTTAAACTGGATGAATATAATCACCTTAACTCTTCTTGAGCACACGCTATTTAAGCCTACCTTAATAGTCTCAATTTCCTACACTTAATCATAAATTTAATTCTATTGAAACTTCTCTACTGAGTATGGGTCTGGTACATGGAAAGTGTTCAATAAATGTTGAAACTAAGGAAAGGAAGGGGCAGGAAAGAAAGAGGAAAGGAGGGAAGTGCTATAGTACATTTTTAAATGTATTTCTTTCCTTCACATCTGAGTTGCATAACAAAAATTAATTGAAAAGGTATATAAACATAAGTGAGAGTTTGAAACCTCTTCAAATGCATACAATTATTCTTATTTGCCCTTAGATTAAACATATTCCACATACCCCAATAATCATTAAAGATTGTATTTTTGAGATCTGGTAGTTATTACAGCTGAAGAACATGTGAAAAATATTTTAATATTAATTTGCCATATATGTTTGCTTCTTCACAGTTTAATGTGCCATAACATCTTAAAGTGGGTTTATCTTTTTAAACATTGAAGAAAACTGAGTGAGTTTTCATTTTGGCTGTCAATATAATACATATTTCAGCAACACATTAGGAGATTCTTTCTCTGTGAATTATCCCCAGAGATTAAAAATAAAAATACGGTGGCATAGAAAAGCTGCCAAAGCACATTCTCTGACTGTTCCTGGCTCCCACTCTATTTCTTTTTTTTTCTATCCAAATGAAGCATCTTTCTGCCAGAAAGATACAGGTGTGGAAGCAGATCTTTCAGTCTGTGAACTCTTGGGTTTACATCTGAAGGTTGTATCCTATTTTAGAATATGTATTGATGGTTTATATATAAAAAAAAAACAGAAGTGGGATGTTCTTATGAAAATGAGTAAGAAAGGAAGCAGATGTCTCCTTTTTGCATATAGAAAATGTCAGTGGTATATAGCTGGAATATAGCTACTCAGTTATGCTCAAATATTTGTGATGCAATATTGGGTGCAGTGATCCAGATACACATGTTGAGTGTTGAAAATAGATCTTAAATACAATCTGCAAAACCTGCACAATATTATACTCGTTCATAGTGATGTTTGGAAAAATCAGTGTTTATAAGTGACTTGTGTTTTATGTTTTGGCAAGTATAATTAATGTGATGTTATGGTATTTTTGATGAACAGCCTAAAAACATTTTATTCCAGTGAAAAGAAGGGATGATTATAATAGATCCTGGCGGAGGGAACGTGAAAATATTCATATCAGAATCTCAAGATCATTTTAGGCATAGTTGGAAAAGTGTTCTTATTGTTGGAAAAATATAGCAATTAAATTGTTCAATAGCAAATATCAGATTCATTAAATGTCATTATTTTTTATTCAATAGTCTTTTCCAATGAATTGCTTTATAAACAATATGTCTGTCCATATATTAAACTCAGCATTACAGTACAAGTAACTGCTATGGGCCAACTATTACAGAAAGCAACATGTGGGATCCCAAATGGTCCATGGGATGAAATGATGTCTTGTCTTAATCTTTAGTTTAAAGATATTTTGCTGTTTCAAAAATAAAGAGAAATAGGGTTTTTATCTCTCTACTGTTTGCTCACGTGAGGTCATAGCCTTTATTTGACATTCAAGTCCCACTGCTCTTCATTCCCAACTTATATTTTCATTTTTTAGCATCTACTCATTCTCACTTAAGCACACAGTTCTTTTCATCTTTGTGCTCTTTACATTTTCAATAGTGTGGAGACTAGGTCAGGTATACACAACTATTAACTGTATAAAGAAAGAAAAAATTAGTGCATATAAATGTTGCAGCAGAAGAACTATAAGAACAAATAGAGAAGGAAGTTACTATTAACTGAGGGGATCAGAAAGTACACTTAGTGGACGTGATTTTGGAATTGAGCTTGAAGGGGGGTCCTGGGTGGCTTAGTCAGTTGGGTGTCTGCCTTCGGCTCAGGTGATGATCCCAGGGCCCTGGGATCGAGCCCCGCATCAGGCTCTCTGCTCTGTGGGGAGACTGCCCTGCCTCTCTGCCTACTTATACTTGCTCTTTCTCTCTCTATATATATCAGATAAATAAGTAAAATCTTAAAAAGAAAAAGAATTGAGCTTGAAGGAAAATTTTATTTTGACAATCAAAAATGTTGGCAAAATAATATCTCTGACAGAGAGAAAGAGGGCGAGTGAAAATCATACTCTAGGTTAAAGCAAATTTCTGGGTTTTTTGGGGAGGGAGGGTAAAGTGGTGGATTAAATTGAAAATATAAGAACAAGATAGTAGAAGGAGTGCGTTAGATGCCAAGATAAATAGGTTGTCTCAGCAAAAAACAGTGGGAAGAAAGAAAAATTGTAACTATCTTTTATTTTAGAGCAAAGTAGCTCAGTATGCTAAATCATATTTGTAAAATTGTCAGAAGTATTTATAAAGGTAATCATGTTTGAACACATATTTCTAGCAAAGGTCTCTCTAAAAAGCAACTGAATATGTAAAATGTTTATTGGAGCTATATTTTAATAATACCCAGTTGTCCAACTAACCTGTTTACGTTTCTTGTTAGAGTAGAATGCAAAAAAAAAAAAAGAAGAAGAAGAGTTTGTTGCAAGGAGAAAGTACAGTAACAGTGTTTTTCTTAAATATAAATATGTTAAATTATATAGGCATTTAGGAATGGTATCGTCATAAGAGGAATTATGTAATCTAGAAGAACAGAACTGAGAGGCAACTAGAGTGCTTGTTAAAGTTCTGCCACTCTACAGCTAAATTAATATAATTACCCTCATTTTTATTATCTGTAAAATATTGATTTCAGGTTCAATGACTGTTTTTGAATATGCATATTTAAATAGATACTTTTACATACAAAAGTACTTTTTCTGTTTGTTTTTGCCACAGTGAAAAATAGCATTGAAGTATGCTAATGTAAAAATTTTTTAATGAACCTTAAGCATGATATATATCATTAAAATTTTCAGTTTAATTAAAGTGAAGACAAATTAGCAAATTTTCATCATTTTGGAGCCTTCTATCTCAAAAACATGGACATAGTTCACTTTATTTCCTTTAAAGAAAGTAATGTCTAAACTAACAAGAACTTACAGTTTATAAAGCCCTAACCTGTTATACATTTATATGGGTATTTTATTAAAATATTTATTATCTTCAGATATACTTATTAGGATAATTTATTGATATAACATCATTCCTCCTCCTGAATATGAGCCATATTTTCCTTCCCTACCCCCAAGAAGCTTTTTTGATTGGATTTGGGGCACTCTGACCTACAGAAACTTTTTTCCTGGCATGACTTATGGTGCTGAAATGGAGAATTTATAGGGTCTTGGGGAAGAGCCCCCAAACAGGTTTCTGTTTTGGGAGTTGAAACAGAGTACCCAGTAGAAAGAGATGACAGACAATTGAGGATAATTCCAGCAGGATTTATTGCCAGGAGCTAATCATGAAGGTGTGGGTAAGGGTGCAGGGACACCTCCAGGGAGAGTGCAGAAACACAGGGCTGAGTAGTGCTTCTCAAACTCTCAATTCTTTTCTTTATTTTTAAGATTTTATTTATTTATTTGTCAGAGAGAGGGGGAGGGAGAGAGCATAAGCAAGGAGAGTGGCAGGCAGGGGGAGAAGCAGGCTCCCTGCTGAGCAAGGAGCCCATGCAGGACTCGATCCCAGGACCCTGGGATCATGACCTTAGCGGAAGGCAGATGCTTAACCGACTGAGCCATCCAGGCATCCCTCAAACTCTCAATTCTATTCAGTTTTTACTTTCAGCATCTGCAATGTTCTTACCCTCTTCATTTCAAACTAACTGCAAGAATTCTACCTTACACAGTGTCTGCATTGATTCTGCCTTCAATAAATGGTTATTTGAACTGAACCAGATTAATAACACACATAAATCAAAACAGCTTGATTAAAGCCTAACTCACTTGAGGCTTAGTTTAACATATGTAAGATTTTTCTTCTAATAGTTGAAAAGGTACAACAATATTATTGCTTTATTCTGCTAAAACACAGAGAAAAGTGTTGCCTTAGAGGATGTTTAAAATGTGTTTGCATATTTAGCATTCAAATAACCATTGGAATATGGAATCTGTCACTGAATCATCAGATATATACATTATGGATATATAATACACCTTTTAAGGGGAGGTTGTGAAATCTCGGCTATAATATCCCAGGATTACTGTTCCTGGCTAGAAACACTGTTACTTATAAGTACAACACAGCAGGCTCTGCCCTTAAACACTAAAGAATTTGGCTATTTGTCTAGTGTCAAGAGAAAATTTACCCATGATTAAATTTTATATTATCTATCTTGATAAAGTAGTTTTTTGTTTTCGAACAAAATGCCTTCCAAATTTACTGCAGCTCTCATCAGACATGTACTGTTTGTTCTGTTGTCCATTTAGTGAAGTAGATATGCCCTAGACATTTGGTATTCAAAGTCATCCAATGTCTTTCCAACTATTTAATCTACTTTTATGATTCATTAGCTTCCACTGAAGTCACTATGCCTCTGTCTTTATTGAAAGATATAACTGGAAATGCTGTTGATATAATTTTGAATGTTTATTTGTATAAACTAATGTTTTGTAACATTCAGTTAATTGATATTGGGTAAATACATGCCTTGATTACATATTTACATTCATTTTTCATATGAAATAAATTTATTTTTATTCTTAAATACACTTTTGTGAGATTGGTAATTTGATATGCATTCATGCTAAATAAAAGCTCGATGCAATGGGAATTTAATGTGGAACTTGATAAATTCTTTCAGTTTGAGGACATATGGCATAATGCCATTCTGTGATCTCTTATAAATGCCGGTGTAAATTGTCTGGACTAGTTCATATATTCTGGGCATTGAAAGGAAACTGAAAGGTGATGTAGGTCATCTCTGGTGAAAAAAGTTTCCAAGTATAGCCAAATATCTATATATTATCAACAAACGAGTCACAGTGTCCGTAATGGCTTTGAAACTTTATTTAAATTCCGTTAAGGGATGGGCGCCTTGGTGGTGCTGTTGGTTAAGTGTCTGACTCTTGGTTTCAGCTCAGATCGTGATCCCAGGACCCTGGGGTCGAACCCTGGGTCAGACTCCGTGCATGAAGTCTGCTTGAGATTCTCTCTCTCTCCCTCTGCCCCTCATACTTGTGCTGTCCCTCTCTCTAAAACATAAATAAAGTCTTTAAAAAATAAATTATGTTAAAGGAGTTAAAGGAGGTTTTGGCAGTGGAGTCAATGGTCAGGCATAGAGCAAAGTGGGGTATGCAGTAAGCAAAACATAAAAATGGAAGAGGATATCATTTTCTCACAGCTCTCAATTTCCTTTTCTCCAATTAAAATTCTCTTTCTATGAAACATCCTCACATTTATATCCCTCCTTTTCTTCAGGTTCTTGTTGTTGAGTATCCTTGTATTTTCTAGTTCATCTCAATTTTTGAATCCTTTTCTTAGGAAATGATCTCATATCAGCCATTTATTTTTTTTTCATATGAAAGGCTTTCTCCCAATTAAAGGAATTACAGGGATGAGGAAAGATTGTTGGAGAAGCACTAAGATCTTCTCACAGCTTTTAAAATCACAATGTGTGGACAGGTGTTTTCTGCACTAATGAGGAAAAAGTGGCCTTGCTCTTGATGTGTGAAAAGCTCTAAGGACAAGATCAGCGTACGTGCAGCAATTATCTCTGTTTCCCCAAATGTGTGGATAGAGTAGTGGAGGCTTTTGAAACAGGCAATTTCAATGCTGGATACTGAGGAATTACTTCTGACCACAGTGAGTGCAATGAAAATGTAACACTTTAAAAAGAGTGTTGACACATTTATTACTTATATCAGAAATGATTGATCATTTGGGATGTTGAAGAAGGGTACTTGGGAAGGAGAGCAAGTGTGAAATATTAGAGTACGTGGAACCTATAACAGGTAAAGGCAGAAATCAGTATTTATTTCACTGCAGCAGGTGGTTAACAGAGGGTGGTCAGACAAGAAGTGGGGGCCAGAGAATCAAAATGTGTAAAAATAGTCATGAATGAGATGAGGATCTGAGGGCTCCAGAAACAAGAAACAGGAAGCCAAAGACAATCAAGGTGAAGGAATAAGAGGAATAAATACTGAGACTGTATATCCTCACAAGACTCAGAAAATGATCTGCTATTTAAGCTCATTTTTACCGAATTCCATAATCACAAGAGTGTTAGACACCTCCCCATCATCTCCAGTGTTTTACTTCCTCTATGACCAGGAATTCTCAAGAAAATTATGGTCTGTTTAAATATCATTCCAAGAGCAGCATCTTGCAGAATTGATAAGGTTAATGAGGTGGCAAGGTCTCCAACTCATTTGAGGGTGTATCAGTGGATGGGTTGAAGCCATTAACAATTTTTGGATTCCTCTGTAAAGAGAGATCATCTAGGTTATATTCTTCTGTCACTGAAATATTCTTTGGTGGATTATTGTTATGGCTGTGCTTTTATAATAACGTTACTAACTGTGGGGGGCAGTATGGCCTTCCCAACACCTAAATAAGAGACTTGGATACACTTTATTTTCTGTTGGTAATGAGAAAAGTATACTACAACAATGCAAATATACCAGACCAATACTTTACATATATTTAGCCTTCAGTAGATATTTAATTAATTCATTTGAATTGTACTTGAGATGGATTAAACACACACACACACACACATTCCCAAGAAGAGAATTTTCTTTTTATAAATCTGGTCCTTTATCGCTAAATATAATGCATACAATTTAGGCTTAGATGAAATATCTAGAATATACAGTAAACTGCTCCTCCACTCTTCCTTGCTATTCCTATTTTCTACTTAGTAGATGGAAAAACTGAAGCCAAAAAACTTAAATAATTCTCTAAATGTCTTACAGTTATTTAGAGGCATAGGCTAAATCTCTTTCTTCCAAGCAAAATTCATTTTCTATTTTTACTACAATACCTCAGTCAGTATACAAGCAGAAAAAAATAAATTATTATTTATTACCATATTTTTTCAAATGGTTTTCAAGTTTATGAAATAATAGCCTTTTCCCCTCTTAAACACATAAGCATATATATTCTGGTTGTTTTAATTTGAGACTTGTTCTTTAGTATGAATTAATAGCATTAATTATTTATTTAATGGGCATAGTCAAGGTTAACAACATACGTACCATTTCTAAATCCTTTTGGAAGTGTTTGATGATAGGTATGGTTTAAGTTTGTGACATTGGACATAAAGGTATTAAATATCATGAGTTACCTTTTCTGGTGGGTTTGAGGACAGTGATACGGGAGAGACAAGTGGTGAGAAGTAAGTGTTTCACAAGAAAAGTCCTACTACTATGCAAGGGCTGACTGAATTTCCAGAGTACATTCCAACTAAGAAGTGACTATTTCTGCCAAAGAGGTTATGAACACTTTCCCATAGCCACAGCTCATAGAAGAGGGTTCTTACACAGAGAGAATGTGTCCCCCATAGACATATAAAGCAGGAAGGTGCTGCAGTGACAGACACAGGGCTTCTTCTTCTTCTTCTTCTTTTTTTTTTTTTTCCTTCTTCCATACTGCAGTGGTTCTTAGAGTCAGTAAGTAAAGATCGGGAACAATCTGTGGTCAACAATGAAGGCTGTGAGAGACAGAAACGTCCTGGAGTCTGGTAGGATCAGAACATAGTGGGATCAAAACAGAAGTAGGACAGTGCTGTGACCATAACTGCTAGATGAACCTGTTCCTAAAATTCCCAGGGATTTAGGATGCTGTCATTTTGGTTAGTTAATTATTTTTAATGTCTTACATTAGTTTAGAGTATTTTTTAATAATAAAGCCGATTGGAGAATTTCAGGCAATCACACTTTTTTTATCTTATTCATAAGGATTAAGAGTTAGCACTAGTTTCTTAGTAAAGGGTAACCGGAAGCACCATCAAGATCCACTGAAAATCATTTTTTATTTGTGGCATTTATCTCCATGACATATATCTCTATGAAGTTCATGAGGATATGCCGTTGTATTTGTTAAAGATTGACTGCTCCATGCCTTGTATAGGACTTGACATCTGTGATTCTCTGACATAATGAATGAATGAATGATGAATGAATTACCTGGGCCAGAGTTACTCTTTCTTAATTAATTTGCAGATTAAAGAAACTTTTAACATATTGTTAAGTATAGATAACTTATTTGGTAAACTCCATTAGTGTTGCTATGTTTAGTTAAAGGAATATAGGATGTGCAATTAAATCTGCATTTTGGATAAAAAGAAATAATTATAAAAATAAATAAAAATAAATAAATTATAAAAATAATTTTTCAGTATAAATATGTTCCAAATATTGTATGTGTTATACTTTTAAAATGTTTATCTAAACTTCAAATTTAACTGGACATCTTGTATTTTTTCTGGCAATCATAACCCTACCTGATTATTAGATTAAGAATTTTCTGGGGGGGGTGCCTGGGTGGCTCAGTTGGCTAAGCGTCTGCCTTTGGCTCAGGTCATGATCTCGGGGTCCTGGGATTGAGCCCCGACCTGGGCTCCCTGGAGCCTGCTTCTCCCTCTCCCTCTGCTGCTCCCCCTGCTGTGCTCTCTTGCTTGCTCTCTCACTCTCTCTGTCAAATAAATAAATAAAATCTTAAAGAAAATAATTTTTTGTAGTATTAAAATCAGGTAAGTAAAATCCTTTGTGGTATGCTGCCTCTGAAAAGACATATTTCTGAGTTTATTATATGTCTTAGCCTATCACTCAGACATTGAGATACGTTCATAGATACTTCTAGACTGTGGAAGGGTTTTTGTATTACTATGAATACTTGCTTTTCTCCTCCATTGGTTTTCTGATGCTTAATATGCTATTAATTATATCATTTTATAAAGAATGGTTCTTTTTGTAACAAGAAAGGATGCCAGGTACCATCAGGTTCAATGTGCCTATTTCCCAAATGAGTATACTCAATTACAAAGAAGTAAAGGGATTTACAGTAGTTTACAAGTCTAGTTAGTGAAAGTGGAGTTTCTTACTCTATTTCAATGGACTGTTCGACGCACTCCAAATAAATGGTGGTTGACTGAATAAACAAATACAGTTAGGCTGAAATTAAAAAAAAAAAGGAAAAAAAAAGGTTTAATTAGTTCAATCAGATTCTTATCAAATATATGGAGAAAAAAAGAAACAAAAATGTATTTGGCTTAACCTATGTTCCAGAGTATGTGTTTCCTAATTTAATCCTCTCAAAATCCTGTGAATTAATATATCCCTATTTTATAAGTTTCTCAAGAGGATAAGAAAGTATCATTTGGGAGTTTTGAGAAATCATCCCCCAAATACATCAGTCAAGTCCAGGTTTGTCTCTACCCCAAAACGGCCCATTCCTCTCCTCAGAAGTTGGCATTCTAACACATCATCAGCTAAGAAAGTGTCAGGTTGTGTGGAGGTATACACAGGTATTTGTCTGAATAATTTCAGATGAAGAAAATATGTAGAATTTGTCAGGGAAGACACCAGGAGACATTGTTGCACCAAGGAGTCCTCATTTATTTTGAACAAAACAGCACAGCCTTCCTTGACTGTTTACACTCTGCCGCTATTACTATTAGTTTGGGAAGCGGCTTCCCAAGCAACTTAATCTTCTTGTCATGGGTCCAAAAGATTGTTCAACATATTACTTTTTTAAGTCACCATTTGACCCAAAGAGTTGGCACCATTCATTTTTGTCTTTCCTTTGAAGTTCTTTGTCTATGTAAAGAGCAAATAAGATCATGTCATTTCCTGCTTAAAATCGTTTAGGATTTTTCAAGTGTTAGTGAGAAAGTCACTTCTTGAGAGTAACTCTAACCATTTTCTACAGCCCAGACTGAAACCTCTACACTCCCTTTGGCATGGACGGCAATTGCTGCATTTATCAGACTTGTCTGCCTCCCACACTAAGTTTCTTGAGAGCAGAAACTTTGGCATGTTCATCATAGTGTTTTTAACATCTTGCACAATCCTAGTGCTTAGTAAGTGCTCAAATTAGTCTGTTGAATGAATATTAATATTAAGAGTGTTCCAGTTAACTAAGTTTTTATGCATAGACATGCCTATTTTTAAATATTTTAAAAATATTTTTAAATATTTTAAATATTTTTGATGTGTTTTAATTAATAGGGAATAGTGCTGTTCAGACTCTGCCTTTAATTCCAGGCTGAGCATTATTTTTTTATTTAAATATTTATTTATTTAAATAAATAATTATTATATTATTTATTATTTTATTTTTTTATTTCTCTAAAGTGGTTTTATCCTTGACATACATTCTCTTATTTACTTATTTACCTCTTAAAGTTGTTATACATACCTGAGTAGAAAAGAGCTACTAATGAAGCATCAAAAGGATTAGAGCTTCAAATAAAAGTTATTTTACATTCCTTAGAAATCTCTAGGTTAGTTATTTTTAGTTCCCAGTAAGCTCATCTTGGGTCATTTCCTTACATAGCCACATGAACCATCAATTTTGAAATTTACTTTAGATGCTTTTATTATTCAGAAATAATCTTAGAATGAGAGATTGTTTAATGATAAAGTGACACCAAGCATATTGCACATATAAAGTTAAGTGGAACATTTGAATAAAAATGTTAAATATTCTCCCCTTTATGTTATATCCTTATACAAAAACGCCTGATGAATTCAAAGTTAACATCTTCTTTCTAGGCAAGATGTAGGCAAGTTAAGATTCAACACTGGTGTTGCAGTTAATGGCATTTATCTTTGTTTATGGTTTAGTTTTTCACACAGTGTGATATTTAAAAGAATGATACTAAAGATAAAAAGTTAAATTATATATGGCTTTTTAAAGAATTGCAATAGCACATCACAGAATAGTGCATCTCAAAACACAATGTGGCTATTTACAATCGGAGCCTAATATTGAATGTGATGGGCCATAAAATACAAATACAAATCTTAGTGGATAAATGCACAAACTCCTCTGTACTAAATTTCTACTTTGAAAAATTAGTGGCTGTTGAGAAATTTGGTTCTCTTCCAGGAGTGGGAGTTTTCAGTTATTAGAGGATAGATCAAATCCTGTGATAATTTAGCATCAGCACATTTCTGATTGAAGGGTCTCTCCCATAAAGCGTCTGACAAGGTCAAGAGGTTTCATTCCATGCTGTTTACTCACAATTGATTTCTTTCCTCACTTTGCATTTTCAAGCAATTAATACTTTTCCTGTACTAAATGTATTCTACTTCTTGTTTTTCCCCCTATTAAATTCTCTATTTCATGAGTGAAGTGAGAAAATATAAAAAAAAAAAGAAAGAAAATATGAGATGAATAAGTTGACGTGAAAAAAAATCAAACATGTTTCCTGTTTAAGGAAAACCCTTTTGTTTCATATATCTGAATTAGTAGGGCAACATTTTTAAAAATTATTTATGCAATTTCCTCAGCTCTCATTAATTCAGGTATAGGTTCTCATTATTTAATTACCTAAAGACTTTTTGAGTTATAACTTTGAAGCAACCTCGAATCATCTTGTCTTTGTTCACTATTATTTTAGAAATCCTTTAAAGATCATGTACCCTTAGACTCCAACAAACATTAACATCTGGAGGTGAAAGATCTAGCAGATGAAACAGCTATGAGAAAAATTACAAGAGCATGTAATTATTTAAGTAATTAATGGGGGGTTGGTGGTTTTCATTCTGTCTGTCTTGTGGATAGACAGATCTAGAGAGAACGAGAGGGAAAGCGAGAGAATGGAGAAAAAGAAAGTGAGAGATATGTACTCATGGATCAAGGCACAGAGAAATTTTGACTAGAAAGGAAGTTACATGCAATCTGCTCATCCTTATTTCAATATGAGAAACTGATTTTCATTTAGTATGATGAGAAATTTGAGGCTCTCAAATCTTTTGTATATGACAAAAGGCAAGTAGGTTATTTTGTCCCAATATTTCCTCCTATGTAGACAGAGTGTTTGAAACAAAGCCAACATATGAGAATCTCTGTTCATTCTTACATTTTTCTACAAAAATTCCTGTGATGGACTGGTGGCAGAACTGATTTCCATGATTAAAAAAAAAAAACCTAAATATATATTTTCTTTTCAATTAATGTTTTCTTCCAATTATCCAATGCTGTTATTTTGTATGTTCAATGTTACATCAAACTTTTATTAAATATGGGAAACATTTTTATTAAAATAATTATATTTTATTCAGGATGGTCATCCACCTGAATAGCCAGTTATTTCATTTTAGAATAGATAAAGTACATTTTAAAAAATACTTATGGGAGATTATTTCTGAGCTTTAACATAACAGAGCTGGCTCATTTTTATTTTCCCCCAGCATTTGGGGATGGCTGGTCCTGACCCCAGGTAATAAGGGGAAATTTATATATTAAGGGAAACTTCTTGAGCACCTGTTTCCGTGGGATGCCATTTTTATCATCTAATGTGGTAGATTATTGATAGACATGGTAATAATTCTTTACTTTTTTACAGGGATCAGGATAGAAAACTTCTCCTTCTCAGTGGAATCTATACGCATCACTCAAATGCTCTGTTCTCATTTTCTCACATTCACCCAGACCAAACATTCCTTCTCCATTCTGAGAATAACTATTCTTTTCACTGGCTTAAATATTTACTGTTGTATATAAAACATCTATTGCTTATCATGGAAGTTGAGCTGAAAAATGTTGATTGGGAAATAATCCACATTGGGATAAGAAGTAAAGTAAACCATCCAAATAAAACCACACACACACACACACACACACACACACACACACACACAGCAGCGTTTTTCTTTAGTCTAACTACCAGCTAAGGGGTTTATGCATCTTAGACATCCCACAGTACTATAAAGTCAGTAGGATCACCGTGCCCAAATTAACCTTTCTAGGGTGAGTCAGGTGAAAACACAGCCCAGGGATTCGGGATGCTTTTCTGGATTCTGCAATTTTAACTACTTCAGTACACTCTTTTGCTGAAAAGAGCCTCCCACTTCTTTTTCTCAGGACCTACCCAGTAAAAGAGAGAACAAAAAGCATTTCTAAAGAAGAGAGCGGGTGTTGAAGAAAAGAGGTAAGCCACTGCACAGAAGGTAGAAAATACTTAGGCAAGCAAATGATTGGATCAATGCCTGACACTGTGAGGGCCCTGCTCTCACAGGTTAATATGAATGAGATGTTATGCTTCATTGACTAAGTTTACCTAATTCTTTCACACATCAATATTGCTTTTTATGATGCAGTTGCCTAACTTTGTTGCAATTTGCTATCTAATCTATAATGCTATTATTACCTTCAACAGTGATTGGGAAAGCCGCAGGAGCATGCTCTGATTAAACCTGAATTATTAGACCACCTTTGCTAAACGCACTGCGAGAATATATGATCTCTACCGCCCTGTATCACGGCCAGCATCTTACTTCAAAGCGGCAGTTAAACTCACCACATCTGTTTAAAAGCAAATCTGCTATGTTAGTTTTCATAATGAACTGCAAAATCACAGAGATCTGTTTATCCCCTCTTACCTTAGTATCGAGAGAAGCCTTTAGTTAACCACTAATATATTACACGATGCTGCAGAAAGTAGACGCTTCAGAAGTGAAAAATTTTCTGGTTTGTTTATTTTAGGAGGTAGCTAAAAGCTTGCTTTTATATTCTGTTGGTTTCTATAGTTAAAAGCTGCATTAATGTGGCTGAAATACTTTGAAGTAAGTAGAGATAAAACAAATCAGCAGGTATTTAAACTGAGGGCTCTGAGGTGGAAAAATCACCTCTTTCCCTTCAGGTAGAGGCCTGAAGATATAGCTTTGTTAATGAGGTTTCATGCTGTCTTACTGGATCCTTAATCATTTAAAATGCAAATCCCAAAGAATGAAGTAAAAGCTATCATATATATGAGAAGGTGGCTGATTTTTCAATAAATGATTATGCCATCTGCTTCCCTCCTCATTCTACTAACTGTGAAATTCCTCCTATGAAATTACATGAATTTGTAAACTACAAACAACACAGCTCAGAAGTCAGCAAATGGAGTATCACTTTTCTTGGATTCCCTGCCTCCTCTCCTCAGTTTAGAGAGTGTGT
The DNA here is from genome assembly GCF_002201575.2 of Neomonachus schauinslandi. Taxonomy (NCBI): domain Eukaryota; kingdom Metazoa; phylum Chordata; class Mammalia; order Carnivora; family Phocidae; genus Neomonachus; species Neomonachus schauinslandi. Next base: position 155,644,551 of record NC_058404.1, read on the forward strand.
TCATACGGTCAGGCACAGTGGAAGGTAAACATCTCTTCTGAACAACTGACATTCTATTACCAATGATTATAATATTTTCATCATAGTGATTTCTGAATGAGCTAGAAGGACATTTATAAAGAATTATTTCAAAGTGACCTACTTTAGATATTTTGAATACTCCAAATAGAAAGCCTAGCCATGCCTGAAAATTTTTTTCAGGTAATTCTGTGTGAAATCAGGAATTCAGGAAGAGAACTTTGTGTTTTCAGAGAGCTTTTTTTTTTTTCAAGGAGAGCTCAGGGTTGAATTACACTCTACTTTCAAAGTCTCCTGCCCATGATATATTTGGGGAGTTCCTCTGTTTCTTTTCTGTCTTGTTTTTTAATTCTACCCCTAGTTCAATTCGTGCCACAGTCTCTTTCTCTCCTGTCACTCTTAACAGCTACTTTTAGGTCTGTTTTGAGTCTTCACTTACCTCCCTTCTGCCCTCACCTTGAACTTTCTATCCTTATTCTAACCCCAACAAGGGCTGAGAAGACCATCTTCACTTTCCATTGAAAATGCCTTAGTTTCGGGGCGCCTGGGTGGCTCAGTCATTAAGCGTCTGCCTTCGGCTCAGGTCATGATCCCAGGGTCCTGGGATCGAGCCCCGCATCGGGCTCCTGCCTCAGCGGGGAGCCTGCTTCACCCTCTCCCACTCCCCCTGCTTGTGTGCCCTCTCTCGCTGTGTCTCTCTCTGTCAAATAAATAAATAAAATCTTTAAAAAAAAAAAAAAAGAAAATGTCTTAGTTTCTCTCAATATCACCAAACCACATTCAACAATAAAGCAAAGTGACATGAAGTAAAGAAATAAACTAGACAAGAAAACCATTGCTAAAGCTGTGAAAGAAAAAGAAAGAAAGAAACACCAAGTTTCCACAGGAATATCCCTCTGGATGCACTAGCTTTGTTATCTGACCACGAAGTCTAACTTCTCTGTCCTTAGAGATGTGGTTTCTTAAGGACTGTTTCTTTGGTCTTAGAATCCTAAATCTTTTAGGATTTGTGCTTGATCTATCATATGTCCTTAACATATATTTGTAAAAAAATGAACTATTGAATTTTCATTAATTTTTTTTTTACTATGCTTGTCTCAACAGAACATATTAAGGTTTTTTTTTTTTTTTAACCTATCATAAGTTAAAATACGTTAATGGACTCCCTCAGAGAAAGATCACTTGTTAGTACTAGCTCTTTTTGGCCAAGTGTATAGCTGTTTTCTAACTCTTTAGAAAATAAAATAGTCAAAAAGCTATTTGGGATCAGGTGGGATACATATTTTTGAACTGCTCAAACAAAATCAAAGAATGATAAAAATTGAGGCTGAATAATGTAGGTACTACTGAGGTCATGAAAGGCCTTGTATTCCAGGATGACTTTGGAGTTCATTTTGATGAAGATGGACATTTATTAAAACATTTAAGGAAACGTCTATCACATTTGCAATTTTAAACAATCGCTTATAATGCACTCTGGGAGAGTTGGCAGGGGCTAGGCTGAAGGCAGGTTAAGAAGCTATTTGGGTCATAATGGTGAGAATAATGACTATGTATATGTGGCCATTAGTGTCAGTGAGGGAGAGAATATTTTAAGGAAGCAGCTAAAGAGAGAAGAATTTGATTTAACATTCTCAGAAGGTAAGTAGTAAGATTATGCCTAACTTTTCAAAAAAATAAAAAATAAAAGGCTCCAAAATTTCCCATTTACAGTGTTGTCCTGCATATAATGTTCAGCTTCTAAGTTTTAGCCTAATACCTACCTAAATAAGTATTCAATTAAGGCAACTTACAGTGTTTTCTTTTCCCTGTTTTTTCAATCACATTATATTTGAGTTCAGTATTCTTCTTTGCAAACTGGCTTTCAACTTTCTGGGTGAATGACAATAAAATAAATCTGACTCCCTCCCAAAGCTATATATATACATTATTCAAATTATTTCAAGTTTCCATATCATGCAATATAATTTTAAAAACACTAATATTATACATGTAGGTTATTGTGTACACTTTGATATTATTATCTAAAACCCAATGTTTCAAGTAATTGTGCTTGTGTGTGTGTGTGTGTGTATGTATTGGGAGTTTATTCTACTTGTCATCAGTGTTCCTGAATTGAAATGAGAAGGTCTGCTTATTTATTTATTTATTTATTAAGCTTTCATAAGAGGTATCTTATGTCTTAAAAATTAATGTGATAAATTTCCTATAATATGAAAAATAGTAACCTATTTTAAGTAGTTCTAAGAAAAAGAAGATGGAATGAATTAGCACAAATGTAAAATTATGTAGTTTATAAAATGCTATTTTAAAGGCTGGCTATGCATTGATTTTGTCATATAATCCCCAATACCATTTTCCCCATAAATTCAAAAACCTTGAACTTTGATTCATAATGAAAGCTCAGAATTCTACAAAGTGGGTTATGTGAAGTAATAAGAAAAAGCCTATGTATGAATTATTTCTTAGTTAGAAAATTGCAAAACTGCTTCAAGCTACTTTCTGTAGGATGTCAGGGGAAGGAAAAAGCAGAAAGAACACTGGATATGAAGTTGTTTTCATGTTTTCAATAAATAGAAATGGTTTCATTCTTTAGCGTGATCATGAATGTATGTATTCAATTAGCAGTAACTTACTCTCTATTCAGCATATGTCCTGATGTGAGCACTATGGGAGCATAAACATACGGTGTCTCTCCTCATCAGCTGGTAGCATAGATGAGGACACAAAATAATTATTGAACAAGTGAGATTGTTACATGCCATAAGAGACCCTGAAATATGTATGACTTTCAAATTTCAGAGGAAAAAAATCATGTTTGGTCAGGATGGTCGGGAAAGAAACCTAAAGGAGGTAACATTTGAGCTGATTTGTGAAGGATGAGCACGGTCAATAGTGGGAGATGGAAAAGAAAAGACAGTTTTCCATTTAAATGGACAACACGAGAAATGTGTGTCAGTGGAAGAATGTGGGGAAAAATCAGAAATGATGTGGCGGCAACATAACACTTGAACTTTGCAAATGCTATAAAATGACTAGGATAATGGAAGCGTGGTAAAGGTACGGTGCCAAGGGTGGCTTTCAGTGATAAACTAATGAATTTAGACGAAAGAAGTGTAGGTACACATGGGGAACCATTAAAAATAGTGAAAAGCTGAACACAGAAGTGAAAGAACTAGAATTATGTTTTGGGATGAATTTGTGAGAATAAGGAGAGAAATCAGAGTTCAAAAATAAGTCAGAAATTTATTGTAGTATCTAGATGAGAGATCTTGAGGATCTAAACAATAATGGTGATGATATAAATTTTTATGAAGAAAATACCACCTTTTGGGGGGGATTATTTCAGTAGAGTCTAAAGTGAAGAAAGCATTGCTTTATATTTTCTACTGTGAAGAAAAGAACATACTTGAGAATACCAAATCTACGGAAGACCCATATCTTATTGTGCACTGAGAGTTGTTAATTCACATAATGTTTTGTTAGTGAATTCTCCATGCCAACAGGCACCTATGTAATGTACTTTGTATTAAAATGTCATGTATCCTGAGTGCTAAAGTTAAGCCAGTGTGGGAAAGGTGCAATATTCACTCAATATTTTCAAATCATCCTCATTATTTAGCATTTTTCATAGGTGACTTAAAATATATTAATTACCAAAATCACCAAATTTGAAAATCACTGTTTTCATATTTACCTAAAAGTTTTCAAGTATTGTACTTCCGTTAACACAAACTGAGATATTTTCTGAGTCCCATAATGTTATCATAGAATGGTCAAAATAAAATTCCTGGAACAGAAATTACATGATACTCTGTGGCTTCTATAACTCACTTCCAATAGGCCACAAATATTAAGTATAAAAAGAAGCACATTTAATTCTTCCAAAAAAAACTATGCATATTTATAGTACCATATGTAGGGACGCCTGGGTGGCTCAGTCAGTTAAGCATCTACCTTTAGCTCAGGTCATGATCCCAGGGTCCTGGGATCAAGTCCCGCATCAGGCTCCTTGCTCAGCAGGGAGCCTGCTTCTCCCTCTGTCTGCCACTCCCGCTGCTTGTGTGCTATCTCTCTCTCTCCCCCAATCTGACAACTAAATACATAAAAATTAAAAAAAAAACTATAAAAAAATATAGTACCATATGTAGGCAATGCTTGGGATACTTACATTCTATTGCTAATGTAAAATTATCCTCATGTGTTAAGATATCTATGATTGGCTCTCACAACTTATTTTATCTGTCTTCCATTTGGAGATTTTATAATGCTTAAAACTACATTTTTAAAACTCTTTTGCAGCTAAGATTCTAGATATGTTTTCACCCATTAAATGTGCTTCCAAAAATTTGGAAGTCAAAACCAAGAAAGGCCTTCTTCCTTCAACTCTGGCTACCTCTTTTCCTTAGGAAGGTCATGGTTCTCTTGCAACAGGATCCATTGCTCATTCTTTAGCTTTCCAGAGAACTAGTAACCTCTTGATCTTACTGTTTACTCCATGGGTTACAACTGTGTGTGTCATTTCAGTTTTCTGTACCAAGGCTTCTCCGGTAGTGGAAAAGGCTTTATGGTCCACCCTGGAATAGCTTCGCTTTAGAGTGGGCAGTTCTAAGTTCTTCTTGGGATAACTCTAGAGTCTCAGCCTAGAATTGGCTCCTTTAGCCCTTTTGACAATTTTGGAAGCACCTAATTCTAATAGTAAATTCTTTTTTCCTTAGGGTGGTTTCTGTTTTTTGCCTTGAACACTACATGATATAGTCTATATTATATTGAAATCATATCAGTATGATTATCTCCAACTTTATCTCTTGACATTTTCTGAATTTGTATAAGAAAAAAAAATTCTTCAAGTGAGCACTATTTGCCTCAGAATAAGTAATTATAGGGGTTGGGAAATGAACTTCTTAAGAGCACTTTGTCTGAAACAAGATTGCAAGATAGTTTTAAAAAGTACCATTAATTCTACCAGACATGCATTTTTGTGGATGGCCATCTTTGTGTGTCGTTGCTTTTGGGCTCAGAGTTTTCTATGTTTTTTTTGCACTCTTTCCCTGAGTTCCCTTTCACTCCTTTCCCCTTTCCTTTATCACTGTGTTTTCTCATATTTCTATTATTTTTCAGTCACCCTTTCCCTCTGTCACAATTCTCCTTCACTGTACTCCAATCAGTAATTTTATGGAGCACTGAGATAACAGGTTCTTCTAGTTCAAGGCCTGACAGAATGACAGATATTCTCTAAATGGATCCTCAAATTTTACTGATTCGTAGGGTCCCCAAATCACTGCTTTCTCTGAAGGTTCTTTTCCTCTATTAGAATAAAATTCTGAGATCATGTTTAGTCTGTCCAGTGTGTAAAAAGGAGCTTTATATAAACACAAACAAAGATGACAATAATGACTGCTTTAAAGAACCTAGGAAGAAGTAATATATAAGCAGCTATCTAGACCTAACTGAACAGCAGAAGCCTCACCAAAGATTTCAGGAGGCAGCTGAAATGGTCTTCCTTGCTTACAGAATTCACTGATTCAGGAGAGGGGTCAGGAAATTTTGGCTATTTTCTCCTATTGCTACATAAGACTTGTTGTGATGCAAAAGAAAGGGATAATGAGGTCATTATCATAATGGGGGAAACCTAACAACATATACTTGTCAGATGAAAAGAAGTGCCTTGAAGTTTTCTAATATGCATTCTAGATTTACTCTGTTTTGAGTTAGAAAATTTACCATGTAAACTCAAGGCCTATGGAGAAAATCTTCCATATAGATGTTGGCAAGATAATATGTAAAACTCAGAATCTTATCCTGCTACTTTTTGCATGATATGTTTTTATTCCCATTACTAGAACTGTGTATTATATCACAGTTATGGTATTAAAAAGACAAGAGAAAGAGTAGATAACATATGATGTGCAACTTAATGATAAACATCCTTGAGAGGCAGTATAAAGGCCTTTTCTGATCTACCTGATACTGTAAAATTTGGTTATTTTTACCAATGTGATCAAGCTAGTACTTGAGATATGTTCATGATAGTTGTAATTCTCAAATATTTTTAATCCATTTTAATATTTAATCATTAATTATAGGTTATATAATTCCTAATAGAAAATTATTCTATACATTGAATAAATATTTTCAATTAAAATTAGTATAAAATATTCAGACAAAAAACTGTATTATTTATCTTCTGGATGGACCAACATTTGGCAAACACATGATGGTAATATTCCTTTAGCTTTGGACATCACAGGAAGGTTTAAACCTTTAGCATAAATTTTCTGGAGCAAGAACACAGAAGAAAAGTTAATGGGATTATTGCATCAAAATGAACATTTTCATTTTCCTTCCTCCTCATTCTCTTCTCTTGTTAACCATAATGAAACACTGGTGTTCACTGCAATCTTTCAGGCCTTTAGTTTGTAGTCCCCAGAGCTGGTTCAGCCATTTGCCTGTGGGAAGCCTCTGCACCTCCAGCTGGAAATTATCATGTTAATGATAACACTTAGTGCTAATTAAACAAGTCCATAGCTTTCTTTTCTCTTCTTTCAACCTTTTCTGTGATGTTTTCTGATGAACAGAATCTTAAAATTAAGAGCTTCTTTTGATATTTTAATGGCAAGCAATAAAGTGTGCCTATTTAAATTATAAAATTTAATAAATTTTGACATATGTATACAGGGAGAAACCATTGACAGAATCAAGGTAATTAACATATCCATCACCCTACATTTTTGTCATCCCCTTAGTAATTCCCCTCTGTCCATTTTATCCCCAAGCAACCACTGAATTACTTTCTCTCACTGAGAGATTAGGTTTCATTTTGTAGAAATGTATATAGGAGTTTTGTAGAGTATATGTACTTAAAAATTTTTGTTTGTTTGATTGCTTCAGTCAGCATAATTATTTAGAGAATTATCCAAGTTGTAGCATGTATCAAGAACTCATTAGTTTTTATTTCTGAGTATTCTATAATACTAATATACCAAACTAATATATCAAACTTTTTATTGATTCACCTGTTATTGGATGTTCTGGTTATTTCCAGTTTGGGCTAATACAAACAAATCTGCTAGTACTTGATATGATCAGTGTTTTTTACTTTTAACAATCCTAATACATGGGTAGTAGTATGTCACTGTGGCTTTAATTTTAGTTTTATTTTTTTTTAAGATTTTATTTATTTGAGAGAGAGAAATATATCAAGAAATAGAGAGATTGAGAAAGGGAGTAAGAGCTAGGCTGGGCAGGGAGAGGGAGAAGCAGGGTCCCCACTGAGCAGGGAGCCAGAGACATGGGGCTCAATCCTAGGACCCTGGGATCATTACCTGAGCTGAAGGCAGATGCTTAACCGACTGAGCCACCCAAGCACACTTAATTTTAGTTTTCTAATAACTAATGATGAACATCTTTATATCTTCTTTGGTAAAGTATCTGTTCAAAACTTATGTGCTTTTTAAAAAGAAAATGGTTGGGGGAGGAGCAAGATGGTGGAGGAGTAGGAGACCTAATTTTGTCTGGTCCCAGGAATTCAGCTAGCTAGGGATCAAACCATTCTGAGCACCTACAAACTTAACAGGAGATCAAATAAAAGAATAGCAGCAACTCTCTGAACAGAAAAGTGACCACTTTCTGGAAGGTAAGATGTGCGGAGAAGTGAATCCAAGGGGAAATTCAGGAAGATAGATGGCGGGGGAGGGGGCCTCCATCAGCCACTACCAGCAAGTGATAGAGCAGCTGAGCACAAAATCGGAACTTTTAAAAGTCTGCTCCACTGAGGGACATCACTCCAGTGGCTAAGCAGGAGGTGGGAACCTTGCTGGAAAGGTGTGGTCTCAGGGCCCTCGTGGTCACAGAAAGACTGGGGGTGACTGAGTGTGGCAGATCTCCCAGGTATCGAAGCGGGGAAGCCAGCTGCAGAGACGGAGCCAAGGAGTGGGCTCTCAGCTCGGGGTTGCCATAAACCATGATCCGTGGCACAGTCGGGGCCCCTGCTCCTCCAACAGGGACCCAACAAGCGGCAGATCCGGGGAGACTCCCCTTCCTCCCCCAGGAGGAGCAGCATGGTAGCACACCGCAGGACTCTGCTAGGTTTGGAGACTCCAAACAGGGTTGGGTGACAGAGATAGAAATGCTCCATCTCAGGCCAGGTGAGCATGGATTGTAGCCAGAGACTGGAGAGATGGGAGTGATTGACTGCTTTTCTCTGGGGGCTCACTGAGGAGTGGGGCCCCGAGTTCTCGTCTCCTCTGGGGTGGAGATTGGGAGTCCACCATTTTCAGTCTCTTCCTCCAAAGCTGTACAGAAAGCTTGTAGGGAACAAAAGCTCCCAAGAGCAAACCCAAGCAGATTATTTAGCCTGGACCCGGGCAAGGACGGGGCAATTCCACCTGCAGCAAAGACATTTGAGAACCATGGCAACAGGCCCCTCCCCCAGAATTTCAGCAAGAACAGCCAGCCAAGACCAAGTTTACCGATCAATGAGAACGGCAGAACTCCAGCATTAGGGAAATACAGCACATAGAATTCATGGCTTCCCCCCTCGATTCTTTAGTCTGTCAAAGTTAATTCTTTTAATTTTCTTTTTCTATTTTTTTTTGAGTTCTTCTTTTTCCCCTTTCAACCAACATCTTATAAATCCCTTTTTCAAAAATCTTTTTTTATTTTTCATTTTTAGAGTCATATTCTATCCCCTCATTGTAGTTAACCTTATTTTTCGTGTATATATAAGTTGTTCTCCCTTTAAAATTTTGAGATTCAGTTTCTTCTGACAGACCAAAATATACCCTAAATCTCTAGTGTATGGCTTTGTTCTAGTCTCCGGCCAGATCACATTCTCTCCCTTTTTTTTTTCTTAATTTCTCTTTCTTTTTTCAACCAACTTCTTATCAATTCCTTTTATAGAATCTTTTATAATTTTCATCTTTAGAGTCATATTCCATACCTTCATTATATTTACCCTTATTTTTATACATATATAAGTTTTTCTTTCTTTAAAATTTTGGGAGGCAGTTTCTTCTAACAGACCAAAATATGCCCCAAATCTAGTGTGTGGCACTGATCTATTCACCGGCCTGATCATATTTGATCATTTTTTTCTTTCACTTTATTTTTCTCCAGTTTCAGGTCTCTTCTGATTTGTTTAATGTATATTTATCTGGGGTCGTTGTTACCCATTCAGCATTTTGTTCTCTCATTCTTCTATTGTCCTCTGGACAAAGTGACAAGACGGAAAAACTCACCTTAAAAATGGGGAAAAAAGAGGCAGTACTGATTGCCAGGGACCTAATCAATATGGATATGGGTAAAATATCAGAAGTAGAGTTCGGAATGATGATTATAAAGATACTAGCTGGGCTTGAAAAAAGCATAGAAGATACTAGAGAATCGCTTTCTGGAAAAATAAAAGAACTAAAATCTAACCAAGTTGAAATAAAAAAGGCTATTAATGAGGTGCAATCAAAAATGGAGGTTCTAACTGCTAGGATAAATGAGGCAGAAGAGAAAATGAGTGATATAGAAGACCAAATGATGGAGAAAAAATAAGCTGAGAAAAAGAGAAATAAACAACTACTGGATCATGAGGGCGGAATTCAAGAGATAAGTGATAACATAAGACAAAACATTAGAATAATTGGGATCCCAGAAGAAGAAAAAAGAAAGAGAGGGGCAGAAGGTATATTGGAGCAAATTATAACAGAGAACTTCCCTAGTTTGGGGAAGGAAACAGGCATCAAAATCCAGGAAGCACAGAGAACCTGCCTCAAAATCATTAAAAATAGGTCAACACCTCAACATCTCATAGTAAAACTTACAAGTCTCACAGAGACAAAGAGAAAATCCTGAAAGCAGCTCGGGACAAGAGGTCTGTTACTTAAAATGAAGAAACATTAGATTGGGAACAGACCTATCCACAGAGACCTGGCAGGCCAGAAAGGATTGGCATGATATATTCAGAGCACTAAATGAGAAAAATATGCAGCCAAGAATACTATATCCAGCTAGGCTGTCATTGAAAATAGAAGGAGAGATAAAAAGCTTCCAGGACAAACAAAAACTAAAGGAATTTGCAAACACAAAACCAGCCCTACAAGAAATATTGAAAGGGGTCCTCTAAGCAAAGAGAGAGCCTAAAAGCAACATAGACAAGAAAGGAACACAGACAATATACAGTAACAGGCACCTTACAGGCAATACAATGGCACTAAATTCATATCTTTCAGTAGTTACCCTGAATGTAAATAGGCTAAATGCCCCAATCAAAGACATAGACTATCAGATTGGATTAAAAAACAAGACCCATTGATATGCTGTCTGCAAGAGACTCATTTTAGACCCAAAAACACCCCCAGATTGAAAGTGAGGGGGTGGAAAACCATTTACCATGCTAATGGACACCAAAAGAAAGCTGGGGTGGCAATCCTTATATCAGACAAATTAGATTTTAAACCAAAGACTGTAATAAGAGATGAGGAAGGACACTATATCCTACTTAAAGGGTCTATCCAACAAGTAGATCTAACAATTGTAAATATCTATGCCTCTAACATGGGAGCAGCCAACTATATAAGCCAATTAATAACAAAAGCAAAGAAACACATCAACAACAATACAGTAATAGTAGGGGATTTTAACACCCTCCTTACTGAAATGGACAGATCATCAAAGCAAAAGATCAACAAGGAAATAAAGACTTTAAATGACACACTGGACCAAATAGACTTCACAGATATGTTCAGAACATTTCATCCCAAAGCAACAGAATACACATTCTTCTCTAGTGCCCATGGAACATTCTCCAGATTAGATCACATCCTGGGTCACAAATCAGGTCTCAACCGATACCCAAAGGCTGGGATCATTCCCTGCATATTTTCAGACCTAAATGATTTGAATCTAGAACCCAATCACAGGAGGAAAATTGGATAGAACTCAAATACATGGAGGTTATAGAGTATCCTACTAAAGAATGGGTGAGTCATCCAGGAAATTAAAGAAGAATTAAAAAAAATCATGGAAACAAATGAAAATGAAAACACAACTGTTCAAAATCTTTGGGATGCAGCAAAGGCAGTCCTAAGAGGAAAGTATGTAGCAAAACAAGCCTTTCTCAAGAAACAAGAAAGATCTCAAATACACAACCTAACCCTACACCTAAAGGAGCTGGAGAAAGAACAGCAAATAAAGCCTAAACCCAGCAGGAGAAGAGAAATAATAAAGACCAGAGCAGAAATCAATGAAACAGAAACCAAAACAGTAGAACAGATCAATGAAACTAGGAGCTGGTTCTTTGAAAGAATTAATAAGATTGATAAACCCCTGGCCAGACTTATCAAAAAGAAAAGAGAAATGACCCAAATCAACAAAATCATGAAGGAAAGAGGAGAGATCACAACCCACAACAAAGAAATACAAACAATTATAAGAACATATCATGAGCAACTCTATGCCAGCAAATTAAACAATCTGGAAGAAATGGATGCATTCCTAGAGATGTATCAACTACCAAAACTGAACCAGGAAGAAATAGAAAACCTGAACAGACCTATAACCACTAAGGAAATTGAAGCAGTCATCAAAAATCTCCCAACAAACAAGAGCCCAGGGCCAGATGGCTTCCCAGGGGAATTCTACCAAACAATTAAGGAAGAATTAATACCTATTCTTCTGAAACTGTTCCAAACAATAGAAATGGAAGGAAAACTTCCAAATTCGTTTTATGCGGCCAGCATTACCTTGATCCCCAAAACAGACAAAGACCCCATCAAAAAGGAGAATTACAGACCAATATCCCATTTTGAACATGGATGCAAAAATTCTGACCAAAATACTAACCAATAGGATCCAACAGTACATTAAAAGGATTATTCACCACGAATTTGTGGGCTTCATTCCTGGGCTACAAGTTTGGTTCAACATCCGCAAATCAATCCATGTGATACAATACATTAATCAAAGAAAGAACAAGAACCATATGATCCTCTGAATAGATGCAGAAAAATCATGTGACAAAGTACAGCATTCTTCCTTGATCAAAACTCTTCAGAGTATAGGGATAGAGGGTACATACCTCAATATCATAATAGCCACCTTTGAAAAACCCACAGTGAATATCATTCTCAATGGGGAAATACTGAGAGAGCTTTTCCCCTAAGGTCAGGAACACAGCAAGGATGTCCACTATCACCACTGCTATTCAACATAGTACCAGAAGTCCTAGCCTCAGTAATCAGACAACAACAACAACAAAAGACATCTGAATTGGCAAAGAAGAAGTCAAACTCTCACTCTTTGCAGATGATATGATACTTCATGTGGAAAACCCAAAAGACTCCACCCCAAAACTGCTAGAACTCATACAGGAATTTAGTAATGTGGCAGGATATAAAATCAGTGCACAGAAATCAGTTGCATTTCTATACACCAACAACAAGACAGAAGAAAGAGAAATTAAGGTGTCAATCCCATTTACAATTGCACCCAAAACCATAAGATACCTAGGAATAAATCTAACCAAAAAGGCAAAGAATCTGTACTCAGAAAACTATATAGAATACTCATGAAAGAAATTGAGGAAGACATAAAGAAATGGAAAAATGTTCCATGCTCATGGATTGGAAGAACAAATATTGTGAAGATGTCAATGCTATCTAGAGCAATCTACACATTTAATGCAATCCCTATCAAAATACCATCAACTTTTTTCAAAGAAATGGAACAAATAATCCTAAAATTTGTATGGAATCAGAAAGACCCCGAATAGGCAGAGGAATGTTGAAAAAGCAAAGCAAAGCTGGTGACACCACAATTCCAGACTTCAAGCTCTATTACAAAGCTGTCATTATCAAGACAGTATGGTACTGGCACAAAAACAGACACATAGATCAATGGAACAGAATAGAGAGCCCAGAAATGGACCCTCAATTCAATGATCAACTAATCTTTGACAAACAGGAAAGAATGTCCAATGGAAAAAAGACAGTCTCTTCAACAAATGGTGTTGGGAAAATTGGACAGCCACATGCAGAAAAAATGAAACTGGACCATTTTCTTACACCACACACAAAAATGGATTCAAAATGGTTGGAAGGTCTAAATGTGAGATGAGTCCATCAAAATCCTAGAGGAGAACAGAGACAGCAACCTCTTCGACCTCAGGCGCAGCAACTTCTTCCTAGAAATATCACCAACAGCAAGGGAAACAAGGGCAAAAATGAACTATTAGGACTTCATCAAGATAAAAAGCTTTTGCACAGCAAAGGAAACAGTCAACAAAACCAAGAGCCAACCGACAGAATGGGAGAAGTTATTTGCAAATGACATATCAGATAAAGGGCTAGTATCCAAAATCTATAAAGAACTTTTCAAACTCAACACCCAAAGAACAAATAATTCAATCAAGAAATGGGCAGAAGACATGAACAGACATTCCTGCAAAGAAGACATCCAAATGGCCAACAGACACATGAAAAAGTGCTCAACATCACTCAGCATCAGGGAAATCCAAATCAAAACCTCAGTGAGATACCACCTCACAGCAGTCAGAATGGCTAAAATTACAAGTCAGGAAACAACAGATGTTGGCGGGGATGTGGAGAAAGGGGAACCCTCCTACACTATTGTTGGGAATAATAATAATAATGATATCATTAATTAACTGGACAAGAAAAATGAATGAATAATAATAATAATAATGAATAATAATATGAATAAGAGTTTTGATCAAGAAAGGATGCTGTACTTTGTCACATGATTTTCTGCATCTATTCAGAGGATCATATGGTTCTTGTTCTTTCTTTGATTAATGTATTGTATCACATGGATTGATTTGCGGATATTGAACCAAACTTGTAGCCCAGGAATGAAGCCCACAAATTCAAGGTGAATAATCCTTTTAATATACTGTTGGATCTTATTGGCTAGTATTTGGTTGAGAACTTTTGCATCCATGTTCAAAATAGGATATTGGTCTGTAATTCTCCTTTTTGATGGGGTCTTTGTCTGTTTTGGGGATCAAGGTAATGCTGGCCGCATAAAACGAATTTGGAAGTTTTCCTTCCATTTCTATTGTTTGGAACAGTTTCAGAAGAATAGGTATTAATTCTTCCTTAATTGTTTGGTAGAATTCCCCTGGGAAGCCATCTGGCCCTGGGCTCTTGTTTGTTGGGAGATTTTTGATGACTGCTTCAATTTCCTTAGTGGTTATAGGTCTGTTCAGGTTTTCTATTTCTTCCTGGTTCAGTTTTGGTAGTTGATACATCTCTAGGAATGCATCCATTTCTTCCAGATTGTTTAATTTGCTGGCATAGAGTTGCTCATGATATGTTCTTATAATTGTTTGTATTTCTTTGTTGTGGGTTGTGATCTCTCCTCTTTCCTTCATGATTTTGTTGATTTGGGTCATTTCTCTTTTCTTTTTGATAAGTCTGGCCAGGGGTTTATCAATCTTATTAATTCTTTCAAAGAACCAGCTCCTAGTTTCATTGATCTGTTCTACTGTTTTGGTTTCTGTTTCATTGATTTCTGCTCTGGTCTTTATTATTTCTCTTCTCCTGCTGGGTTTAGGCTTTATTTGCTGTTCTTTCTCCAGCTCCTTTAGGTGTAGGGTTAGGTTGTGTATTTGAGACCTTTCTTGTTTCTTGAGAAAGACTTCTTTTGCTATATACCTTCCTCTCAGTACAGCCTTTGCTGCATCCCAAAGATTTTGAACAGTTGTGTTTTCATTTTCATTTGTTTCCATGATTTTTTTTTAATTCTTCTTTAATTTCCTGGTTGACCCATTCATTCTTTAGTAGGATAATCTTTAGCCTCCATGTATTTGAGTTCTTTCCAACTTTCCTCTTGTGATTCAGTTCTAGTTTCAAAGCAATCAGTTCTGAAAATATGCAGGGAATGATCCCAGTCTTTTGGTACCAGTTGAGACCTGATTTGTGACCCAGGATGTGATCTAATCTGGAGAATGTTCCATGGGCACTAGAGAAGAATGTGTATTTTGTTGCTTTGGGATGGAATGTTCTGAATATATCTGTGAAGCCCATTTGGTCCAGTGTGTCATTTAAAGTCTTTATTTCCTTGTTGATCTTTTGCTTTGATGATCTGTACATTTCAGTGAGGTGAGTGTTAAATTCCCCTATGATTACTGTATTGTTGTCGATGTGTTTCTTTGATTTTGTTATTAATTGGCTTATATAATTGACTGCTCCCATGTTAGAGGCATAGATATTAACAATTGTTAGATTTTCTTGTTGGGTAGACCCTTTAAATAAGATATAGTGTCCTTCCTCATCTCTTATTCTAGTCTTTAGTTTAAAATCTAATTTGTCTGATATAAGGATTGCCACCCCAGCTTTCTTTTGATGTCTATTAGCATGGTAAATGGTTTTCCATGCAGTCACTTTCAATCTGGGTGTGTCTTTGGGTGTAAAATGAGTCTCTTGCAAGCAACATATTGATGGGTCTTGTTTGTTTAACCAATCTGATACCCTGTGTCTTTTGATTGGTACATTTAGCCCATTTACATTCAGGATAACTATTGAAAGATGAATTTAGTGAATTTCTTATAGAGCTGGTTTGGTGTTTGCAAATTCTTTTAGTTTTTGTTTGTCATGGAAGCTTTTTATCTCTCCTTCTATTTTTAATGACAGCCTCACTGGATTAATCTTGGCTGCATACTTTTCTTGTATAGTCCTCTGAATATATCATGCCAGTCATTTCTGGCCTGCCAGGTCTCTATGGATAGTCTGCTTCCAATCTAATGTTTCTACTATTGTAGGCTATAGACCTCTTACCCTGAGCTGCTTTTAGAATTTTCTCTTTATCTCTGAGACTTGTAAGTTTTACTATTAGATATCAGGTGTTGACCTATTTTTATTGATTTTGAGGTGGGTTCTCTGTGCCTCTTTGATTTTGATGCCTGTTTCTTTCCCCAGGTTAGGGAATTTCTCTGCTATAATTTGCTCCAAAATACCTTCTGACCCTCTCTCCCTTTCTTTTACTTCTGGGATCCCAATTATTCTGAGATTGTTTCATCTTATGGTATCACTTATCTCTCAAATTCTCCCTTCATGATCTAGTAGTTGTTTATCTCTCTTTTTCTCAGCTTCTTTATTCTCCATCATTTGGTCTTCTATATCACTAATTCACTCTTCTGCCTCATATATCCTAGCAGTTAGAGTCTCCATTTTTTATTGCACCTCATTAATAGCCTTTTTGATTTCAACTTGGTTAGAGTTTAGTTCTTTTATTTCTCTAGAAAGGGATTCTCTAGTATCTTCTATGCTTTTTCCAAGCCCAGCTAGTATCTTTATAATCATTATTCTGAACTCTAGTTCTGGCACCTTACTAATGTCCATATTGATTAGGTCCCTGGCAGTTGTTACTGCCTCTTGTTCTTTTTTCTGAGGTGAATTTTTCCAGGTTGTCATTTTGTTCAGAGAAGAATAGATGAATGAGAGAACCAAATGCTAAAAGGGTAACAATGATGCCAGAAATATATACACTAAACAAATCAGAAGAGACCCCAAAATTGGTGTGGGGGGGGGAGGGAGGGGAAGAAAGAAAACAAAAAGAATATGATCAAGCTGGTGAACAGAACAGAGCCACACACTAGATTTTGGTTGTATTTTCATCTGTTAAAAGAAACTGCCTCCTAAAATTTTAAAGAAAAACTTATATATATATATACAAAAATAAGGATAAATACGATGAAGGGATTGAATTTGACTATAAAGATGAAAATTCAAAAAGATTTTAAAGAAGGAATCAATAAGATAAGACATTGGTTGAAAAAAGACAGAAAGAAAATTTTAAAAAAAGGAGAGAAAGTGATCAAGTGGGAGAGTAGAACAAAGCCATACACTAGAGATTTAGTGTATATTTTGGTCTGTTAGAAGAAATTGTACCCCACAATTTTAAAGAAAAAATAACCTTATATATATACAAAAAAAATAAGGTTAAATAGAATGAAGGGATATAATATGACTGTAAAAATGAAAATTAAAAAAAAAAATTAAAAAAGGAATTGGTAAGATAAGATGTTGGTTGAAAAAGGAAAGATGAAAAAGAAAAAAATAAAGAAAATTAAGAAAATTTACTTTGAAAGACTAAAGAATCATGGGGTAAAAGCCATGAATTCTATGTGCTACATTCCCCTAGTGCTGGAGTTTTGCAGTTCTCATTGGTTGGTAAACTTGTTCTTGGCTGGATGTTCTTACTGATCTGTGGGAGGGGCCTGTTGTAATCATTCTCAAATGTCTTTGCCCGAGGTGGAATTGCACCACCCTTGCCAGGGGTCAGGCTAAGTAATCTGCTTGGGTTTGCTCTCGGTAGCTTTTTTCCCTGAAAGCTTTCCATACAGCTTTGGAGGATGATAATGAAAATGGCAGCCTCCCAATCTCTGGCCCCAGAGGAGCTGAGAACTTGGGGCCCCACTCCTCAGTGAGCCCCCAGAGAAAAGCAGTCAATCACTCCTGTCTCCCTGGTCTCTGACCCCACTTTGAGCTCACCTTGCCTGTGACCGAGCATTTTTATCTCTGGTACATGACCCTATTTGCAGTCTCCAAACCCAGCAGATTCCTGTGGTGCGCTCCCGTGCTGCTCCTCCCAGGGGAGGAAGGAGATCCTTCCTGGATCTGCCGCTTGTTGGGTCCCTGCTTGAAGAGCAGTGGCCCGACTGTGCTGCTGATCACAGTTTATGGCAACTCTGGGCTGAGAGCCCACTCCTCAGCTCTGTCTTTGCAGCCGGATTCCCTGCTCTGATACCTGGGAGCTCTGCCACACTCAGGCACCCCCAGTCTTTCTGTGACCCTGAGGGTCCTGAGACCACACTGTCCCAGCAAGGTTTCCACCTCCTGCTTAGCCACTGGAGCAATGTCCCTCAGCTGTTAAACAACAACCCCCCATTCTCCCTCTCTCAGCCTCTGGAAAATGCCATTCCACTCCCTTCTCCTGTGAGTTTGACTATTTTATATGCCTCATATTAAGTGTAAATATGCAGTATTTATCTTCCTGTGACTAGCTGCTTTCAGTTGGCATAATGTCTTCCAGGTTCACTCATGTTGTCTCACGTGGCAGGACTTCTTTCTTTTTTAAGGTTGAATAATATTACATTGTGTGCATATACCACATTTTTAAAAAGGTTTTATTTATTTATTTGATATATATAGAGAGAGCATGAGCAAGGGAGAGGGGAGAGGGAGAAGCAGACTCCCTCCTGAGCAAGGAGTGTGATGCAGGACTCCACCCCAGGATCCTGGGATCAAGACCTGAGGCGAAGGCAGGTCCTTAATCAAGTGACCCACCCAGGTGCCCCCCACATTTTTTAATCCCATTCATCCAACAATAGACTTTTAAGTTATTTCCATATCTTGTTTTTTATGAAAAATGCCACAGTAATCATGGGAGTGCAGCTATCTCTTTGAATTCTGATTTCAATTCTGTTAAATATATACCCAGAAATGGGATTGCTAGGTCATATAGTAATTCTATTTTTATTTATTTATTTATTTATTTATTTATTTAAAGATTTTTATTTATTTATTTGACAGAGAGAGAGAGCACAAGTAGTCAGAGTGGCAGGGAGAGGGAGAGGGAGAAGCAGGCTCCTGGCTGAGCAAGGAGCCTGATGAAGGACTCAATCCCAGGACCCTGGGATCATGACCTGAGCTGAAGGCAGATGCTTAACTGATGGAACCACCCAGGTATCCCAGGAATTCTATTTTTAATCTTTTGAGAAACTTCCATACTGTTTTCCATAGCAATTTGCATTTCCCTTATGCATAGTGATATTGATTACCTTTTCATTTACCTGTTGACTATTTGTATGTTTTCTTTGGAGAAATGTCTATTAAAGTTTTTTGTCCATTTTTAAATTAGGTCTTTTTTTTTTTTTTTTGGTTATTGAACTGTTTGAGGTTCTTTTATATTTTGGATTTTAAACTCATTTTAGGCATATGGTTTGCAAATATTTCCTCCCATTTAAAACATTTTTAAAGGGATAGTAAGCAATTCTAAAATTCATTTGAAACTAAGACCCTGAATAACCAAAGAAATCTTGAGAGATAAAAGCAAGGCTAGAGACATGACACTTCCTGATTGCAAAATATGTTATAAATCCTAGTAATTGAAACAGCCCTTCCTTGAGTTTCTTAACTATGTTCCTAAAAATCTAAATATTGTCAGCATTTTTTTTTCAAATGTGAATTTTTTTTTCTATTTCTACATATGCTTCCTCTAGTTGGGAGCCTCAAATTATAAGTATATTAAACCTCTTGAAGTCCCACAGATTACTGATTTCTATTAATTTTTATTTATTTTAAATTTGTTTTTCTTTTCTGTTTCATATTTAAATATCTTATTGCCCTCTCTATAAGTTCACTAATCATTTCTTCTGCAATGCTTACTAGATAATCCTATCCAGAGAATTTTTCCTCATATTGTGACTGGAATCTGTAGAATTTTGGTTTAGGTCCTTTTTATATCTTCCATATTCTACTTAACTTTGTGAACATATGGATAGGGCTACAATAACTGTTTTAATGTACTTGTTTGCTAATTCTAACATCTTTATTAGTTCAGGGTAGGTTTCAATGGATTGATTATTTTTTTTATCATTATAAGTGGTATTTCCTCATTTGTCTTATAAGTTTTTATTGTATAAGAGACATTGTAATTTTCAGCTTGTTTGATGCTGGCTTATTTTATATTCCTATATAATTCTTTTTTTTAAATGTTTTATTTATTTATTCATGAGAGTCAGAGAGAGAGAGAGCCAGAGGCAGAGGGAGAAGCAGGCTCCCCACCTAGCAGGGAGCCCAATGCGGGACTTGATCCCAGTACCCTGGGATCATGACCTGAGCCAAAGGCAGACGCTTAACCATCTGAGCCACCCAGGTGCCCCTATATTCCTATATAATTCTTGAGCTTTGTCTGGGATGCTATTGAGTTACTTGGAAACAGTTTAATCTTTTCAGGTCCTGCTTTTAATATTTGTTAGGTGGCATTGGAGCAGTGATCTGTGAAGAGTGAGTTATCCCCCACTACTGAGGCAAGACTCTCTGTATATGACCCCATGCTCATGTGTCCTGAGGCTTTTCAGTATAATGGCTGGGAATGGACACTATTCACAGTCCTGCATGAATACCAAATACTCTGACCTAAACCCTGTTTGAGTGCTACTTTCCTTAGTCCCCTCATATGCTGATCAGTAGGCAGCTGAATACTCACAGGGGAACTCTCCAAATTTCTGGAATTTTTTTTCTCTGGACTGTTCTCTCTTCTCTGTAGTCTTTTTTGTGGACACTAGCTATCTTGATTTTTTTGTACACTCAACTCTGTCTCCACAACTCAGGGAATACACAGGAGTCTGTCTGACTTCATGCTCCCTGGACCACACTTAGAAACCATTTTGGCTTATATGTTTGAGTGGTCACAGGGGCTTATCTTACTTATTTCTCATCTCTCAGGGATCATTAAACTTACCTAAAGACCAGTGACTTTAAAACCATTGTTTCATATTGCCTGTCCTTGTTTTGTTTTGTTTTTTGTTTTGGTTTTTTAGCAGCAGAAAGTAAATCTGATCCCGTTTACTTCACCTTGAAGAGAAGTAGAACTACTACCCATAGGTTTTTGACCTTTACAGTTTTCAAGATCAGAAAGTATTAGAAACAATGGCATTTCCCTCATCTCCTCAACATTCAGCTGTTATCTGTTCTAATGAATTTTGAACCATGACTTATATTTCTGAAGGACCTATTTAACCCCAATAGGATGGGTAAAAGTGAATGTTCAGTCCTTAATTTAACAGGTTCTTTTCCAAATATGTAATTTGCATTATTTATTGTTATTATTATCGATGCGACTGTAATGACAACATCGTTCATCTCATTAGGCAGGTCCATAAGCTGGGTCATCATTGACAACTCTTTTCCATCATCTTTATTCATTTATTACCAAGTTCAGTCAACTTACATCATAATTTTTTTTTGAAATCTTTTGACTCTTCTCAATATGTACAACCAAAATCTGCCACCATCTGTAGGCTGGATTGTAATATTTGTCTTCTTATCCATTCTTGTTCTACTATCTGTTCCTCAGGCTGTGATCAAAGGTAACTTTTTGACACAGATAATTAATCATATTAGCACCTTGTTTTAAAAGCATTATTAACTTCTTATACTCAGGAAAATATTAATTCTAATTTTATTATAAAGACTCAATTTATTAAAATTATTAATATGATGTATTTTCCTTATTACTAATCACAACTGTAATTCTACATTAATTTGTATGATTATTTGATTAATGTATATCTCCTCCACAGGCTTATAAACAAAGCATCTGTTTATCTTCCAATTCCTGAAACTTAGAACGGTGCTTGACACATTATAATAATAACTAAAGATGCATTGATTGAATCCTATAACTTATTATATTTATGCAATTATAATATATATGTACTATTAAATCATAATAAAGCTATTTTGAATATTTCACAAGGTACTGTGATAAGTATTTTACATAAATCATCTCATTTGATACTTAAACTTGCCCAGTGAAATTTTATTTAAGTTATATATGAGGAGGAAAAAGATTCAGAGAGGTTAAGGAACTTGCTCAAACAGCCAGTAGAAACCAAAGTGGAATTTAAATGAAGATTTGTCTGACTCAAAGATATTCAGTCTCTGTTATTATACTGTATTGTCTATTTCTCCTATACAAAATCTGAATAAACTAACAACCAGCTTTTGCAAATAAAACATGCATCCTTTGCCACAGACCTCTAGCTCATTTCTGGGCAAAGTTCTTAAGGGCATTTATTCTGCTATCATCCTGTAGGTGATAATCCACCTCATTGAAAGATATTTAGAAATCATGTAACGTGACATTTCTGACAGTTTTCCCAAAGCACAACGAATCACAGGATAATGAGGGAATGATAAGAATGGGGTATCTGATTAACAATTCAAGGCCTGTGCCAACTTCAAATATATGCAGACGTCCAGGATTTTAAATAGAAGAAGTAAAAAGCAATTTGAAATTATTCAGTGTCAGTGTGGTGTAAGGGTAAAAGGGATGCTATGACATGTGGTTCTTTCAGATACGTCACTTATTAAATAAATGACCTTTATATTAACAGAGGTAATATTGCCTCTCCTCAACCACTCACAAAGTTGGGTGTATCGAGTGGCAAATAAAATAATCTTTAGAAAATGTTCTACCATTGCTGCTTTGTTCTAATTTTTATTGGAACACCCTTAGGGAAAAAAGACATCGATTTCACAAACATAGAGTAAGGTCATGTAAGAAAGAAAAAAAAAACTCTAAATGACCACATCCTAACTTAGTAGTAGTAATCTAGTACTTTGCAGAAGTTTCTTCCTACAAGATTTTTCTGATAAACTGAAGGATTTCTTCAGCTTTCCCATAATGTACTGTTTTTGCCAGGATGACCAGAATCTAAGTGGACTCTTGAGGTCCAAATCTGCCACTGCTGACTTCAGGAAATTTTAATTCAAGACACTGTTTGCCAACTACGTTTGTATTTTGGCTTGTTAGTGAACTTCCATGTTGCTAAAACATACTGCTAAAACCCTGAAAACTCGTGGAGCGGAGGCTCTGACTGCCTTCCTGCTCCTGCTCTGGGAGCACTCTGAGGTAACTGCCATTGAAGCGAAATATGATCCAGGCTGTAACAGGTTTGAGGTGCCACTTACTTCTCCTCTGGTCTCCTTGCAATACAGGATATGTAACCAAAGAAAATAGTGAAATGGAAAATATGTTAATAAATGAACAAGTTTCTGATTTCCCAGTAGAAAGATAGAGTATAATAAAGGCTAGATTAGAAAACATGGCTTTTACTTGATATTAAAGAGGGACTTCCTGCTTCTTATTCTAGAAAGAGTAATGTATTTGGATTCATTTGCTCAGGTGTGCCTATATATTGTGAGATAAGACGGGCTCTGCTGGGGGCGCCTGGGTGGCACAGTTGGTTAAGTGTCTGCCTTCGGCTCAGGTCGTGATCCCAGGGTCCTGGGATCGAGCCCCCCATTGGGCTCCCTGCTCAGTGGGGAGCCTGCTTCTCCCTCCCCCTCTGCCCACCCCCTGCTCATGCTCTCTCTCTCAAAATAAAGAAATAAAATATTTTTCTTTAAAGATTTTATTTATTTGACAGAGAGAGAGAGCACAAGTAGGCAGAGAGGCAGGCAGAGGGAGAGGGAGAAACAGGCTCCCTACTGAGCAAGGAGCTTGATGCAGGACTCCATCCCAGGATCCTGGGATCATGACCTGAGCCGAAGGCAGTCACTTAACCGACTGAGCCACCCAAGTGCCCCTAAATAAATAAAATCTTTAAAAAAATAAAATAAACAAAAAAAAAAAAGAGAGAGAGAGAGAGAGAAGACTGGCTCTGCTGGGCATACTCCAAGGCTGGCCAGCTGTGTGGATGACTACATTACTTACCTTGCTTCAAAAGGAAGAGAAAGTATTTGGAGAGGAACAAAATCTGACAAAATAGGTCACGCCAGGTTTGCTTTTCCACATGGAAGTAAAGAAGTTAAAGTCAGTAAAAGCATATTCTATGCATTAGCTCCTCTAACACATATTGATAGGATTCCTGCCATTAGTGAAAGGAAGTTTAGTCGGGCTTTCATCAGTAACACTAGCAACCCCCATAACAGGAAGGGATAAAGAAAAAGATTAAAACAAGGATTACCTCCCAAATCTTATTTTTGGTTAGAAAGTCATCCAAAGGCCAGGACTGCAATGTCTTGAGATTGAGCCCTGCACAGACATTCCCCACTATACTATTACAGAGTTGATTACTTGAGAATTAAGGGAGAAAGTTCCTTCTCTTTGACTATACTCAAAAAGGGATATTTCATTGTAAAACTTCCTGGGGAATCTGAGGGTTTATAGCAAGAGGGAAACAACTCTTTGAATTCACATACACATATACATGGAGTTGGGCTGGATTTGGTTCTAGAGTCAGGTATATGTTGTGTCAGAAATAGTCATTTTATTTGACAATTTGAGACCCAATGCTAAATTAAAAACAATATAGTGTCTAGACTACCCCATCTCCTAAGTAGTTACTAACTAGAGTACATTTATTTTTAAATGGTTCATGAATCTGTTTTTTATAATCTGTCTTGGACAGATGTGTGGGGACAATGTGAAGTGGCATGATCATTATCAGGATCTTATACATTTGCTCTCAAGAAAAACCTCTACCTATCTTATATTTGAATAATCAGATAAATTGAAAGGCTACTAGCAGCTAACATATTAAACACTGCATTTTGTCCAACATTCTACAAATGTGTTGGCATGCATAATCTAATTTAATCTTCATAACAAATTTAAGATTTCAAATATAATCTTTATTTTATGGATGGGTGTGATGGTTAATTTTGGTGTCAACTGACTGGGCTAAGGAATACCTAGATAGCTGATAAACTATTATTTTTGAGGGATCTGAGGGTGTTTATGGAAGAGATTAGCATTTGAATTGGTAGACTGAGGAAAGAAGATTGCCCTCACCAACGCAGGTGGGCATCATCCAATCCATTGAGGATCTGAATTGAACTAGAAGGCAGTGGAAAGGTGAATTTGTTTTCTTGTTAAAGCTGGAACATTCATCTTCTCCTACCCTTAGACATTGGTGCACCATTGGACTCAGATTGAAATTTATAATATTGGTTCCCATGATTCTCAGGCCTTCAGGTTTAGACTGGAACTACACACCACTATCTTTCTTGGGCCTCCAGCTTGCAGACAGCAGATCATGGGACTTCTTAGCCTTCATAATTGTGTGAATGAATCTCTCACAATAAATATCTATCATCTGTCTATCTTTCTCTATATCTCTTTATCTCTCTATATTGGTATCTATATATCTATATCTATATTTATACATGCTATTGTTTCTGTTTCTCTGGAGAACCCTAGCTAATACACTGGGGAAACTAAAGCTTAGAGGAAAAAAAAAAAACTTGGCCAAAATAATATAACTAATAAGTAATGAACTCAGAACTGAAACTCTAGATCCAAGGGCAATAGATACTATTTAGCTTTATCAGGAACACTGATGCCTTAACTGGACATGATGAAACCAATTCCACTTACCAACAATTTCTAATTCTAAATTCCTTGTCAACATTTTTTAAAAAGGTCCTTTTTTAGTTACAGTATTGTAAAATAATCATGTATATATATGTATGTTACATATATATATATATGTAACAGAGCCAATTATAAATGCACATATATTACTTCGGGCACTCAGTGATTACAGCTGATAAGAAATATCCTTTTTGCGTTTTTCCCATTCAAAACCTGTATTTGGTTTTCAAGCAATGGAAAATTATACATGCCTGTTATTCTTGCTTTAGACCTGGAACTAATTTCAAGGATGTGACAAATGGATCTCACAGCTTGAAAGTTGCTATGTCTGGCATTAGATATAAAAATTTTGAAGAGAATTTATTGCCCAATAAAACTGTAAAACTTGGACTATTGCAAAATAAGTTGAGATGTTAGTTCTTATTTAAAAAGAAGAAGCAGTGGAATATTAGGACCTTATGGGTGGGTGTTATTTTTATTTTAAATATTTTATTTGGGGTTTGAGTCATATCATACTGCCTGGTACAATGCTAGAGTACTTTTCCTTAAATGAAGCATAGGTAAACACTCAGGCGCAAGCTTGGATATCACACTTAAAACAATAAACAAAACTGTTTTTCAAGGGTACAGTTGACTGCTAGAGAGAACTGTAATAATATGTCAAACAGGAGAGAGCCCCCATTCTAAATTAAAAAGTTGTCTAGGGGTGCCTGGGTGGCTCAGTCGGTTAAGCATCCAACTCTTGATTTTGATCAAGTCATGATCTCAGGTCTTGAGATTGAGCCCTGCATCAGACTCTGCACTGAGTGTGGAGTCTGCTTAAGATTCTTTCCTTCCTCTGCCCCTACCCCCCACTCAGGTGCACTCTTTCTTTCTCTCTCCAAAAAAAAAAAAAAAAGTTATTTGTCTATATGTGCCACTCCAATAACTCACAAGACTATCTATGGCTATACTAGGTAACATTGATTAATGGCTAGCTTATTATAAAAGCCTAGGAATTAACATAGAATTAAGAAGTTCAAAGATTTAATGATGGTGTGGCTTCACTTATATTGAGTGCTGGGTACTATAGTAAACACCATCTGAATTAATTCATGCAAAGCTCTGGTAACACAAAGTTTGCATATTACATATTTGTGCTAAAAATGTGACTAATCTACTAATGCCTTTCTTTGATATTGAAAGCTCTTTGTCAGTTGTGAGCAAACTGAAATGACTGTATGGGAGGCTTAGAAAAAGCTGACTGAAGGCTGCAAGTTAGTTTTTAGCAGAGAAAATCGCCAATGTTAAAGTTGGAGTTTCAATAGACAAAGACTGAGGCATAAACCTTAGCCTTTGTTTTCTTTTTATTTCAGTAGATGCTCTGCTCTCAGACCCACTGACTTATCAAATACTGAAGAGTTAGTCTCCTATAGGACAACTTCTCTGGATGATGTGTCAAACTATTGTTGGACGCCCAACCAGCTCTGGAAAGTTAGACACTTTAATTCCAGCTAAAGGAAATACCAGAACCAAGGTGAATGCAATTATCCACATGATGAATTGCAGATACTGTTTTAGGAAACTAAGCAGAAGACATGACCAATGTAACTTGAGACAGAGAGAGAGCCTTGTGAGTGATCCTGTAGAGATTATGAATTAAAAGCACTTAGAAATGATATTTTTACTAACGAATGATCATTAAACCTGCCTGAGATAAGAATTGGCACTGGCAGACTAACAATTAGATTCCTGAAAATTTTAAATGGCCCTTTTCCTCCAGAAATATCTTTAAACATATAACTTCTTTCTTGTTATTATCAATAATGTTATCCCTGAAGAAGAACACTAGAACTATGGTTCTTAACTAAGGAAAATTTCTCTCCCAAAGGACATTTGGCAGCGTCTGGAGATATTTTTGGTTGTCACACCTGAGGAGTGGGTGCTGCTGGCAATGAGTGGGTGAAGAAAAAGGTTTGTGCTAAGCATTCTACAGTACACAGTACAAACCCCCCACGAGAGTGGTATTCAGCCCCAAACACCAACAGTACCTAGGTTGAGAAACCGTGCACTGAAGTAAAATGTACAGTATTTACATGTCATTACTGCCATGATCCATTTTTAAGTATCTGCTGGCATCTTTTAGGCAAATTGATAGCTAAATTGGTAAAATAAGCTGCTTTGTATGGGACACCTGGGTGGCTCAGTTGGTTAAGCAACCGCCTTCTGCTCAGGTCATGATCTCAGGGTCCTGGGATCAAGTCCCGCATCGGGCTCCCTGCTCAGTGGGGAGCCTGCTTCTCCTTCTGCCTGCAGCTCCCCCTGCTTGTGCTCTCTCTCTCTCTGACAAATAAATACAATCTTAAAAAAAAAAGAAGACTAACTCCTGGTTTAAAAAAAAAAGTAAGCTGCTTTGTGAACATTTTGAAAATGTTTTGTGTAGACTTTTAAATCTCTCTATACATACACATATACTTATACACACACTTCCATTTAGCAAAGTTGGAATTCATGTTTGAATATTGATTTTTATGGTCTATCAAGCCCATTAAACTATGAGCTTTTAAAACTTTGAGCTGTCTTGGGGCGCCTGGGTGGCTCAGTTGGTTAAGCGACTGCCTTCGGCTCAGGTCATGATCCTGGAGTCTCTGGATCGAGTCCCGCATCGGGCTCCCTGCTCAGCGGGGAGTCTGCTTCTCCCTCTGACCCTCCCCCCTCTCATGTGCTCTCTCTCTCAGTCTCTCTCTCTCAAATAAATAAATAAAATCTTTTAAAAAAAAAAAAAAAAAAAAAAAAAACTTTGAGCTGTCTTGTTCACAATCTCGAGTCTTAACAAAGGTCTTTTTTCTCTAAGATAAAATATGGATAAGATAAACAAATAACAAGGATTTATATTTTGTGGATTTGTGTTCAGATGGAAATAAACTGACAGGAAGCTAATGAAATAAGTAATATAGCATGATGGTTTAGCTCATGATTTATACTTCCTTGGTTTAATCTTTTTTCCTCTACTCTACCAGCCATGCGAGATGTTAGTCAAGTTGCAAAATGCCTCTATGCCTCAGTTTGCTCACACAGAAACTGAAGATAATTGTTCCTTTTATCGAGCTCATTATAAGAATTAAATGAGTAATACATTTCAAAGACTTGTAGCAGTACCTGGGCACATAAGTTTATTTGTTGCTATCTGCTTTCATTCTTCTTCCCAAATTCTTTTACAGGGCAATGAAATTTGGCAGAGTCCAGAACATTTGTCTGAACTGAGTATCTCTATAAGAAAGAAAAACCATGGTACTTTGTTTTTCTTTGTACGGATTGTAAATCAGGGTTCATAGCTGACTAGAGATTGTACATTTCTTCCAGATCTGAGGCAAATAATGAAGACTTCAAGATTTCCTGAAAGTTTAGCAAGGAGAAGTCAGTAAATTCTACCAGAAAGGGGCTAGCTATGCCTACCATTTAGGTGGGGGTTATTTTGGGAGGACCTACTAGATCCAGCTGACTACAATTGACTTATAGCTAAATTGCTCTTGTGAGTGGATGGTCATTATTCTTACTGCTTGGAGAACCAGGAAATCTTGCGATGTGAAATTCTTCCATGTACATCAGCAATGAAATAATTCTCTACCAAGCATTCTCTCTACATGTTCCCTAGGAAGGAATCCATCACATATTCTACTTATCACTCATTTGCCACTGAGTAAGGAATCATAAAATAATGCACTGAGCCTTACTGATTTCAGAAACCATGATCACAAAGAAAAAATAATTACAGTTCATTAAGGGAACATGATAACATGAACAATGAAGATGGATGTTCAAGGTGGACATTCAGAACAAGTCTCTCCCTGAAGTACATTAAATAAAAAAGACAAGATTCCATTGTGAGAAAATTAACAAACAACAACAACAACAACAAAGTAATAAGAAAGCTAAAAAATATTCACAAAGATTTTCTGAAACAAGAGAAATCCCATGGTTTTCAAATTTTAAGGTCAGTAGATCAACTGAAAAACAGGGATTTTTCCTATCAGAAAAAGCAATATTATTGAGGAAGATTAAAGATTTTCTTTCTGTCTATAATATATATGGAAATGGAATTCATGAGGGAAAAATAAAAGATAAGGAGAACAGGTGTAGGAAATCTCATATGTAAATAATAGAAATTATATAACAGAAAAATATTGCAGAGATGATCATTGAACATATGAGAATTTCCCTAAGCTTAAAAAAGACTTTTTAAAAAAATTCAATAACTTCTAGAAAAATTAATTTTAAAGACTTACTCTTAGACATAACAGCAATATCCCTACGTTTCCAGGGTAAATGGCTATCTTACCAAACTTCAGACCCAAAGAAAACTTTACTTACAGATATTTTATCTGCTATTCCAGAAGCCAATGACTGGAAGAACATCTACAGACTACTGAGAGAAAGTGATAGCAATTCCAGAATCCTCTACTAAGTCACTACATCTATTGACTATCACCATCAAAGTGCTACATATTTAGACATACAAGAATTCAGAAACTATTTACTCCTGTGTACTCCAACCAAATAGCAATTGAATCATCATAGATATCTCAAGATATGGAAAATAAATTAGGTAAACAGTTGTTAGCAAAAGTCTTAAACAATTTCTGCTTAAATAAGTAATAATTATTGAAACAAAAGACAAAATGTGTAAGAAAAATATATAATAACCCCAAAGTAAAGCATTTTATATTTTGGTGATAAAATTAGGGAATTAAAAGCATTTTACATTAAGATTTCATGTTGGAAAGGTATAAAACAGGAAAGTATTCAAAATGTTTCATTCCGATGGAAATGCTGTTGGTGATTAATCATTTGGGCGAGAGTATAATTTGAAAGACCAAAGTAGTATGGCTTGATTTATTATTGATAAGGAAAGGAAGGATCAGGTGAAATTGAAAAGTAGAGTAGAACTTAAGGACTAGGAAAGGTATAAGATGAATGAGCAGAAATGTAACCAGGTTGTAGGTACAACTGAGAAGCACAAAATCAAATGTCAGGTATTATATTAAATGTGGATTGGCTAAATCCCTTGTCAAAATATAGACATTGTGGATGGGGTAACTGGATGATGGACATTAAGAAGGGCATGTGATGTAATAACCACTGGGTATTATATAAGACTGATGAATCACACTGACCTCTACCTCTGAAACCAATAATACATTATATGTTAATTAATTGAATGTATATATTTTTTAAACTGGTATTTTTACAAAAAAAAATAGACATTGTTAGATTGGGTGTCTTGGGTAGGGTGCCATTTGCCTTTGTGGCTCCTGAGCAAAATTTCAAAGAGCCACAGTGATGCAAGTTCTGGTTAGAATGTGAACAGACTCCCTCTCCAGGGAGTTTCTAGCTTTGTGTAAGACTACAGTCACCAGCCTATTCCCTAAATTATTTGAGGCCTAAAGGCCTAAAAGAAATAGTTATTGGAACTTGATTATATTATAACACATCAGCTTGAATTTAGTCCCCAATGCCCTTTTTGAAAATATATATATAAAAACACATAATTCCCTTGGGGATCTATGGGATTAAGAAAATCATGAACTTGTGTTTAAACTCCCTGAGGGATGAATATTTAACTCTACTCTATTTTTAGCTATAGAATTTCTCCTTCTACTGGCTTTCAGGATGGTGGGAAACGGTTTGTTCGTGTTTGGCCCATATTTTGTGAACTAGAGTCTCTGCAAAAGAAAAAAATATATATTTGAGTCCGAACTCTAGAATTATAAAATCAGCCCATAATAAGATTCGTTTATTGAAAAAACACAATCAGCTAAATATCATTTATAAGAAACTAAAAAACAAAAACTAAACTAAAAACATGAAACCTAAGGCTTAAATAAATATATGCCAACCAAATGAAAATAAAGAAATTATGCATATCAATATAAATACCAGATAAATTAGAGCTAA
This sequence comes from Neomonachus schauinslandi, assembly GCF_002201575.2. Lineage (NCBI taxonomy): Eukaryota > Metazoa > Chordata > Mammalia > Carnivora > Phocidae > Neomonachus > Neomonachus schauinslandi. Next base: position 155,675,619 of record NC_058404.1, read on the forward strand.
GAGCCAAACATACTATATGAGAGAAAGAAGGACACATATATACTAATAAATTTTAAAATCCACAAAGACATTGAACATTTATGAATCAATCAGAAGAAGCCAAATAAATGAATAAAAATAGTTTCAATTGCAAGGACAACTTCATAAAAGAAGAAATGTAGTAGATGATTTAACATATCCTTTTTGGGACGCCTGGGCTGCTCAGTCAGTTAAGCATCTACCTGTGGCTCAGGTCGTGATCCCAGAGTTCTGGGATCCAGCCCTGCGTAGAGCTCCCTGCTCATTGGGTAGCCTGCTTCTCCTTCTGCCTCTGCCCTCCCACCTGCCCCTTACCTCGTTCTCTCTCTCTCCCTTTCTCTCTCTCTCTCATGCACAGGTATGCGCTATTTCTCTCAAATAAATAAGTAAAATCTTTAAAAAATATATATGTACACTTTTCAAAATGGGTATAAAACAAGCCAAATATACAGAAAACCAAATATATAGCAATAACATAGAGGATTTGAATAATGTGTCATCAAAAAGCTTAAATGTTTATATGTTTACAATCACTAGATATATGTAATTTTGTTATCTATAGAGAATTCAGGTTTTTTTTTCTTTTACCCATACATCACTTACATAAACCTAACATATACTTTATCACACAGATAACTCTTAATACAGTTCCAAAAGGGTAGATATTTTATATGATGTAATTAAATGAAACCTAAAAATCAATAGTAGAAACATGTTCAAAGAAAACGTATGTATTTAAAAATTAAGAAACATTCTCTAAAATAACCACAGGTTACCAGAAAATATCACAAGTGGAAAGTAATTGCAAATCAACAGAAAATAATGAAAAACAGAACAATTTAGTAAACCTATGTGAATCAAGAATGCATTTAGAGCAATAGTTACCACTGTAAAACTTATTATAAAATCAGATTAAAATTAGGTAAATTAAATATTTAAATTAACAAATTGAACAACAAACTATAAATACATCAAAGAATTAGGAAATTAAGTTATTACTGATGAAATATGAAAAAAGGAAAAAGTAGAACAATGATAAAATCAAATTCATTTTTTTAAAAGACCAATACTTCTTTGGCAACATAATTTATGTCAAAAAAGATACAAAAAATATATTAGCTTTTAGGGCGCCTGGGTGGCTCAGTCGGTTAAGCGACTGCCTTCGGCTCAGGTCATGATCCTGGAGTCCCAGGATCGAGTCCCGCATCGGGCTCCCTGCTCGGCAGGGGGTCTGCTTCTCCCTCTGACCCTCCTCCCTCTCATGCTCTCTGTCTTTCATTCTCTCTCTCGCAAATAAATAAATAAAATCTTAAAAAAAAAAAATTATTAAAATATATTAGCTTTTATTGTTTAAGGCTCTGTTAATTTTCTATCTACAGTCATTCTGCCCATTTTTTTTACTTACAAAATTTCATTTTTTTTTTTTTTTTACTATCCTCTAAGTGATCATCAAGGTATTTAGGAGAATCTCAGATGGTGAAACTTGATGGGTCTAAACAAACACTAATGAACTCAATCATCTTGTAAAGACCTTGGTTAGTTATGGACATACAGCAACATTCTAGAAAATAAGAAGTGAGGGAAAGTCAACTTCGTGGTTTTTGAAAAAAAAAATTGTTTCTAATATGGAACACTGGTTCCCTAGGGATATTTTATCTTCTGCTTAAGGGTATTGTAATCCATATGAAATACCAGAAAAGTTTCCAACCATTTGGGGGGGCCATACGGGGAGTCAGTGTGCTCAGAACCATCAACATCACCTGGAAACAAGTTGGGACTACAAAATCTTGTGCCCACTCCAGGCCAGAGCTACAAAAGCAGACACTTTGTGGTGTCACAAACCCTCTAGGTGGATCTGATAAACAACGTTTTGAATCACTGAGTTAAAGAGGAAAAACATCATCCTAATGATGACTGAGGGCACATACTGAAAGAAACCGAGTCTTGATGATGTTGAGCTGCTGATTTAAAGAGACCTGAGCCCTGACATCTCTCCAGATTTTTCCTTCCTTTCTCTCTTTTTTTCCGCCCCCAGGAAAATGAGGTTTAATACTTTGTATGACAATGAAATTCTAAAAGCCATGATTTGGTAAGACAAAATATAACTTTATAGTGTTTTGTTTTTGTTGATCTCTTAGTTATCCCTTTGACAGTCCACTACTGAGAAAACTGCTTGACCTCAAGAGATCCAAACCAGAAAATGTTGAAGAATAATAAAATCCTGGAGCCACAGTGGTCTGTGCATGATTACTTAGCTTTGACACATTATTTATTTTTCTACTTATCTTTATCTTCTGTGTCTTCCATTTTGTAGAAAATTTATCACATCCTTAAAGTTTTTTCACAAATATTCATAGTAAAATTCTAATAAAACAGGAAGAGAGGGAGAGTAATTAAACAAGATAAAGTTAATTTTTAAAGCAAAGTAGAAAATATCAGACAACATGATGAAATATTGAAGCCCTTTTCATTAAATTCAGGAATAAAATAGGAAAGCTTTTCCTCACCTACTATTATTATGATCAGGGAAATTTTCTACACATTTCAGAAAGAAGTGCGAAGAGTATGTAGTTTTTAAAGATGATAGGATTACAAACTTAAGAAAAAAGAACAAGAGACTTTAGTTAAAAACAAATAAGAGAATTTTTAAAGATAGTTGAATATAAGATAAATACAAAACAGATTTTCTCTAACTCAAGCAAAGACTATATATGGATTGAAATAAAGACATACAAACATGTAAATATATATTCAAAATAGTGGTCAAAGATATAAGAACCCAAGGAATAAATGTAATAAATTTGTAACATTTATAGAAAGGGAACACCAATTTTTAGGGACATTGAAACTATAAAAAGAAATGGAGAGTTATACTCTAATTCTCAATGAGAAGATTTAATTTTAATTAAATTAATTTCAAGAAAGAAACAATCCTCCAAAAATAATATATAAATGTAATGAAATTCCATTGACAATCCCTGAGGATAGTTTTCTAGATTCTAATACTAATAAGCAAGTTCTACAGTTCCATTAAACAATAAAATATGAAAAAAAAGAATTATAGAGGACTGAGTTTACAAGATATTGAATTTTTCTATAAAACCACTGTAATTATAACATGATATTGTCACAGGAATAGTGAATTAGATCACTGTAACAGAATACATACTCCATAAAATTTAATATAAAAATGTTTGCTTTTCAATTCAGTGGGGAAAAGGGGTTTACTTGTTAATGATCTCATCTTAATTGATAATCCGTTTAAAAGCAAACACACATTTTCTTTTTTATTCTACTGCTATAAATGGGTAATTCCCAATATATCAGAAATTTAAACACCAAATAAATAAATAAATAACAAATTTCAGAGAAAATAACAGGAGAAAACTTGAAAAAACATGGGAGTTGATCACCCCTAAGCCAGGGGGGCACCCATGATAATAGAGGAAAGGTATGCATATTTAGCAGTACAAAAAGGGGCAGAGAAAGTCCACTCTGGACTCAGAGTGAAGCCTGACTCAGGACTTGATCTCATGACCTGACCTGAAACCAAGAGTAGGATGCTTACCCAGCTGCACCACCCAGGCACCCCTGTTGCTGATCAGTTCTTAACTACCATACCATACTTGGAAAAATTTTAAAGTATGCATAATGTTAGCTTATAAAAATAAAATAGCTATTTTGTTCATATACACACACATAAACATATCACACAGGACTGTTTCTATTGGCCAAAAATTGAAAATATTTACTTTCTCATATAATAAATAATTATCTTTATGTTTTCATGCTATATTATATAGGATTATTTCATCTTTGCTGCATAACATTTAATAGTTCTTAAGTGATTTTTTCAGTTTCCTGCTCCTCCAAACTACTAACTACTATCATTTCAGTGTCTTCCAGTTCAGTAATACCATAAATTTGATTATTATGTTAATCACTATATTTTTATGACTAATAAAATTACAGCATAATATCTTCCCTCTCAGCAAGATGAAAATGGAATATATCTATATTATAGTTCATATTTAAGATGAAATATATCTTTTCTTATATCATTTGAAATTCCTCCCATGATGTTGGTACCCAAGTTGTTTCTTGGTTGAATTAGTGATTATTTTTACTGTGAATATATTTTAACAACTAATTTACATTGAGGATATGTTTCAGCACACTTTAGAAAATACATTAAGGTTAATAAGATTATATATTGGAGGCAATATAAATATTTTCTTTCTTTTTTTTTTAACCATATTTATTTATTTGACAGAGAGAGACACAGCGAGAGCAGGAACACAAGCAGGGGGAGTGGGAGAGGGAGAAGCAGGCCTCCTGCAGAGCAGGGAGCCTGATGCGGGGCTGGATCCCAGGACCCTGGGATCATGACCTGAGCCGAAGGCAGACGCTTAACGACTGAGCCACCCAGGCGCCCCTATTTTCTGAGATTCAAATTTTAGCTATTTTTTTTTAAAGATCTTATTTATTTATTTATTTGACAGAGAGAGAGAGAGACGTGAGAGAGGGAACACAAGCTGCGGGAGTGGGAGAGGGAGAAGCAGGCTTCCCACTGGGCAGGGAGCCCAATGCGGGGCTCGATCTGAGGACCCTGGGATCATGACCTGAGCCGAAGGCAGATGCTTAATGACGGAGCCACCCAGGTGCCCCAGCTATATATTTTTATAAGGAGATTAGTACAAATTTACTTTATAAATTAGTTTAATTGTATTCTAAAAACAGTTAATCCAGATTGTCACAAAACTGATTCAGCAAAGTCAAATACATACATTTTATACTCATTGATATTGTTATATCATTATGTAAAAAAAAAAAATTCTCACTCATAAGTGACTCATGTAATCAAAGCTGTATCTCATTTGATTAGTTTAATGTGTCTGAAATTGTGTATGTCAGAAAGCTATTGAAATCATCTCAATGTGCTTAACTTCTGTTAATATAACCCTTTCATGTCAACATTTTCTAATTAAACTACGTTCCCATATATCTCTTAAAAATAACACATCAGATAAACAAAAAACAAATGGGCCTGTTTTATGGTATCAACATTGTAGAACTAGAAAAGACATTTGAAAGCATCTCTTTTGAACCTGTTACTTGATAAAATAAGATATTCAACTGAAGCGCCAAGCATAAAACCCTTTCTAAACATAATAAACACTCATTAAAATTCTGCTAAGGATAACTAAAGAAAATTTATATATAAAGTCATATAGATAATTAACAGGAGAGCTAAGAATCTAAATTATATTTTCCTACTTAAAAGTCCAGTATGTCTGTGTTTCTCAAATGTGCATGAACACAAAAATTAACTGGTACATTTGTTAAAATGCATGTTTCTAAATGCTTTACCAGAGGCTTCAAATAACTTTGTAGGTCTATGTATCTATTTATTATTGTGATCAAGGATTTTTGGAAAGAGCTGAACAACTGAGTTCCCATCAGTAGATTGACATATTGCCAAACTTTAAATTTAACCTAATAGTCATACAAATCAGTTGCATCTCTTACATATTATTTTCTTCTCCACTCATTCTTTCTCTATAAAGAAGACTGAACTCAGCTACTTGCCTTTCCTTTTTTTTTTTTTTAACAAGTTAGGAAATGCCATAAGCAGTAGGCTTTCCTTTCTTTTTTTTTTTTTCAAGATTTTTTAATGTATTTATTTGAGAGAGAGAGCAGAGCACGTGAGAACAGGAGTAGGGGGAGAGGGGCAAAGGGAGAAGGAGAAGCAGGGAGTGGGAGAAGCAGGCTCCCCGCTGAGCAGGGAGCCCAATGCGGGGCTCTATCCCAGGGTCCTGGGATCATGACCTGAGCTGAAGGCAGACGCTCAACCGACTGAGCCACCCAGGCACTCCAGTAGACTTTCCTTTCTGACCCCACTCAGAGTTAATATCTATATTTCCTTTGCTAAGACTCTTAAAGCTTCAGTTAAGCAAAACCTCATTTCTGCTGCTTAATGGGTTGGCCGCACTTATTTCAACTAATTTTAACTAATGCATATATGAACATTTTATTTAACCCATAGGTTAAATCATCAAGTCTCTGAACAAATAATTAAATATGCAATAAACATACATTAAATTGTTCATCATTTATCTCCATTGATCAATGAGGACTTAACCTAATTTTATTAGTCCAGTAAGAGAATTCTTTGCTATTACTGACATTTATTTTTATTTTTATTTTTTTTAGTATGAAATCAATATAGGGTGAAGAAATGGTACAGCTAGAAGTGAATTCAAATTTCTCTAAAACTGGGAAGGTAGTTGAACTGAGCAATCAGAACAGGCAACAACCAAAGACAACTGAAAGAACCACATTGGTACATATCAACTTTGGATGCATAAGAAATATGTATCAGGTGTTTATATGAGCCAGGCCCTCTCCTGGGTGCTCAAAACAAATAGAGAATACAGTTGTTATGCAGATTGCAATTCCCTGAGAAATGGGTATTTTGAAAACAGCTGAGGTCAATCTTATTTCTTCTACTCATTGTAAGACTTTTTATTGAAGATAAATAAATTCTGTAGGGTTCAACTCTATAAACAATGTGAAAAGACGTTTGTTTTAAAGATTTACTATGAAAATTAAACAAAACTACTCTTCTGAGCCTAAGGCCCATAATTGTAGCTCAAGCTTCAACTGCTTACAAATACATTCTTATAGAGAGTCTCAAACTCAACTTGTGTCCATTATGGTATCTACATATTACATAATATATAACATAATATTGTATCTATTATATCTTTCATTGATAAAGTGTCTGTTATAATTACTAGCACTAATTTTCATGAAGATCACTTAGAATTGTCACAAATATTTAGACCACACAAAATGGGGATGACCAATTCAGTAGGGTTAGGGGAAGCTTGAAAGAGTGGATAGGCAAGTTTAGCTATGACAATGGATAATCATTTGTTAGACGTAGAGTGGGAACCAGGACTCTGGTGGGATGGGGGATAAAGGAGATAGAAGTTCCCACAATTATCCTATGTGTTCTCTGTTTTTTAACCTTTGTTGTGTTTATAGATCTTATTACAGTGCACAGTAAGTTATTTTTTTAATGTTGTTTATTGGTGTGCATGTGTGTGGTGAGTGTGTTTGTATGTATGTGTGTGAGAGAGAGAAAGAAACACACAGAGAGAAAAAATTAACACTATTCCTTGATAACTAGTCAACAAAGGAAAGCTAATTTTTCTCTCTTTTTTTAAAGATTTATTTATTTATTTATGAATGTATTTATTTATTTGAGAGACAAAGAGGGGGAGAGAGAGAGAGAATGGGGAGAGAGGCACTGGGAGAGAATCAGACTCCCTGCTGAGTACAGAGCCTGATATGAGACTGAATCCCAGGACCCTGAGATCTTGATCTGGGACCAAATCAAGGGTTGGACACAACTGACTGAGCTACCCGGGTGCCACCTGTCCTTTTCTTATTTTTCTTTTCACTTCTTTTTATTTCTTACTTAATTTCTTTCCATATCTTGGTATTCAATGTCCGTCTTTTTCTTTTCAATAGCTTCCCCATCCTGCTCTAAGGCACTCCTATAATCACTAAGTGGATACTCTAGGAGTGAGATGTTAGAGTATAAGATGATATCCTGGTTGAATCTCTTGGAGGACCTTAGTGCTAAAATCCTAAGGATCTGTTTTTTTTTTTTTTTAAGATTTATTTATTTATTTTAGAGAGAGAGTGTGTGCACATGCATGCATGTGCACAAACAAGCAAGGGGGGAAAGGCAGAGGGAGACAGAGAATCTTAAGCAGGCTCCATCTCAGGACCCTGAGATCATAACCTGAGCTGAAATCAGGAGTCAGACACTAAACCAACTGAGCCACCCAACTGCATCCCAAGGATCTGTTTTGAATTAAACATGGCAGGTTAGAGATAAATGAAGACAGACAGATAGATAGATAAATAAATTTCAAAATTTTTTTTCATGTCCATACTCGATTGTAATAAAAGCCAGGCTATTGCAAGTTATTCAAATAAGCACTTGATAAGGCCCTCAACACATAGAAATTTGCATTCAAATCAATATTCTTATGGCAACTCACATCTACTATATATTGGATTAAAAGGAGACATTTCACAGGATAGCAAGTACTTTGTTCTGTGAACTGCATCGCATGAAAACATAGATACTCATAATTGCATGGGATAAATATTAACAATATTTAAAACTGTTCTCCCCGACTAAAAAATTTGTGTATTCCTGAAATTCAAATGGATTTGTCTCACCAAAATGTAAGGATTTCACTTATTTCTTGCTAAATTAAATGTGGGAAGGGAATACAGGTTTTTTAATGTGAAGATCATTAAAGATCTTTTCTGATCAAATGTCAGTTTGAGCTCAGAAGCTCTGAACTATCATGGCTGATGGTACTGATGTATCTTCAACTATTTAAAAAATAAATTATTCAAAATTTTATATATCTATATTTTATATATATATTTGGGTCTATCGACATCATCTACTCATCTATTTGTGAAAGTGTAAAGGGACTGTTTGAGCATATACAATTTTTACAAAGTTTTTTTGTTTCTTCTGGCTTATTTTCCATTGTGGGCATCAGATGGCCTCTTCTGGATTGGGCAGATTATTCAGGCCCTCTTGTTATGACTAAAGCCTGTGGAGACTTCTTCACAACCTGAGGCAGCCTGTGCACAATCTTAGGAAACCTTTTATGTATCTTTGCAGTTAAGATGTATAAAAAGATTTTTGCCCGTGGTCTTCATTGGCTTTCTACAATGAAACCTATGGTGTTTTTTTTACTATGTCAATTTAGCTAAACTGGAGCTCTGTTTCACAGATTTCCTTCATGACATGCTATCAAATTAGGTTGGCCATAAGAGAAATTTGTGTAGGAGGAGAAGCAGCCCCATTATTTATTTATTTGTTTGTTTGTTCGTTCATTCATTCATTTTTATGCTTTGAAGTTTGCACAGGGCCCGGGGCTACTGCTACTTCCATACATTACTCATCTGTTGTTTGGGGCCAGAAGTCAGACCTGCAGCTCATTCTGTCCTCTTTGGATCTCCTCTCTCAACTCCCCAAATCCTGAGACACTGAATACAGTTCCACAGTGAAGATGGCCAGGCTCTCCTGCACACAACCTTTCTTATCATAGAGGTTGGAAGGGGTGAGAGACAGATAAGGCTTCCAGTTAATTCTTGCCCTCCCCTCAACTATACATTTACCTTTCCTTTCCAACCTCTAAACCTGAATTCAGGCCTAAAACCAGAAGCAGAGGCCATAGCCACTCAACTCCTGAACCTGCTTCCACAAATGCACAAAGTCTAATTGTTATAATAATTTCATTTTCTATACCATTGAGAGTCCTTCTCCTTCTCTCATCAAACATTAACTACCACAAAAGCTTTTATACCCAGCTCTTTAGCTACCAGTCACATGAAGGCATTTGTTTTTCTCTCGTCTATATTAAAAAATGAAATATTTCATTGTCTAGTTTTACATGTACAGCTAGATAAGTAAATAAAATGAAAGAGAGTGCAGATACCGACAGGATCTCAATTAAAAAAAAAAATCTTTCTGTGCTGAGAAGTACTGCTTCAAAGCTATATGAAGAGGATAATCCTCTTTTATAGAAGCAATCCAGATGCAGGCCAGGACCAGCCCTTGACCAAGTTTAGAAGAAAGACTCTCCACAGGACACTGGAAGTATATTGCTTTGTTTTTGTGGAAAGTAAGTCTCATCAAACCGCAGTATATATTACTGAGGAAACCATTGTTACTTTCCCGTGGGAGCAAACTTAGTTATTCAGGATCTCATAGGGTTTTACTTTAGCAAAAGGAAATAATTTTGAGTTGACATTTCATCAGCACTTTTCATTGTTGATTACCCCAGCCTGAGTCATGAAACTGCTACTTTATAGATGATTCTCTCCCCACCCTTCTTCCACTGATGGGTGACCAGGTAATTCAAGGATCTGTCATATAAACAGAGTAGCTGTTAGCCCATGAATGCCATTGTAGGAAGTAGGAAAGTCATCCCTCAATGTTGGACAATCCCTACATGGTAGATTTGTGCTTACATTTGCTTACGGTGAAATTATAATACATTTTCTCTAACAAATACGTTCTGCTTCAGGGTGCCCATCATTTGGAAACATTTTCTAATGTTAGTGTACCTTGCTTAAACAGAACTCCCTTTTAGTTATCACATGTTTTTATAGTTTTTTTTTTTTTCAAAATAGGGAACTAACATTTGGTATTGGCTTTTGCTAATATCTTAGCTTCTTACGATTTTTTTTTCTCATTTATAAAATGTATCCAAGAAGGATGCCTGGGTGGCTCAGTCAGTTGGACATCTGCTTTCCGCTTGGGTCATGATCCCAGGGTCCTGGGATTGAGCCCCACATCTGGCTCCCTGCTCAGTGGGGAGCCTGCTTCTCCCTCTGCCTGCTGCTGCCCCTGCTTGTGTTCCCTCTCTCTGACAAATAAATAATTTTAAAATCTTGAAAAAAATATATCCAAGAGATCAGTTTACTGATACACAAGGTAATCAACCTTAAATACTTATTTGATATTTAAAATAAAATCTATTGAAAGAAGTCCAACAGAATAATGACCCCTTCCTCTCTCCTTTCTTATGTCCCTTCTCCACTTCTCCCATCTTTCATTCCTCCATTCCTCCCACATCCCCTCTCTTCCTTTCTTCTGTCTGCCTGTCACTAATTTCTTCCTTCTTCATAAGGAAAAAAAACAAAAAAACAAAAACAAAAACTTAGTCATGATTTCTTTTTCTGCCACAATTTTTTTTTTTAATGAAGAACTTCTTTTGTTTTTAATTTTAAGCTCAGAGGATCTTGTTTAAACTATCTGTATTGGTAAATTTCCTGGTTCTATCCAAATTCCTTGACTATGCAATTGACTTCTTATTGAAAAAGAAGATTATATGAACGCTCAAAATAATGATAAAATGTTATACATCTGGCAGAGCATACTAATTTATAATTAGTATAATTAATATGTCTCTTTTCAGTAAACTTATGTGTTTTAGTTTCCTTACTTGCACAATGGGAATAAAATTTGAGGACACACTTAAAATGATACCTAGGAAATTTGCACTACATAATTAGTTAATTGAAAAGAAATAATGTAATTATCCTGCAACCTAAAGATGACCATAACGTATTTATATTTTTCTACCATTTTTCTGACTGAATTGTAAAAATTCTTATCACTGGGGTGTGTTGATTGACTTGTGAGCAAAGCACTCAACAATTTCAAATTAGCCATTTGTTATTCATTTAGGTTCTTCCTACTTATCTTTGATTCACAGCAGGCAGGGATTTAATAAATCAATAAATTTCAAGCATATTTTACATTCCCTTTTTATATTATTAAGTATTTAAATTTTCGAAAATAATAGACATAATGTATGTTGAAATATTTTTCTCCTTGAAACTTCAAATTTATCTTAGTCTTATTAATATAGTGTCTATTGATAATTCAATGAAACAGATGGATCACTTAAATTAGAAAGAATAGACTTTTCAGGATCTGCAAACATATTTCTCAATATATAACAGTGGAGCACATATGTAGCATAATTTTAGAAATAAATTTTGAAGTTAATTCTGATTTGCTTTTGTAACTAACAATTACTTAGAGCCAGCCAACTACACTTATAGTGAATTAATCTTTCCTTCATTATATAACTCATTCTATTAATAATGTATAAATGACGGGGCACCTGGGTGGCTCAGTCGTTAAGTGTCTGCCTTTGGCTCAGGTCATGATCCTAGGGTCTTGGGATCGAGCCCCGCATCGGGCTCCCTGCTCGGCAGGAAGCCCGCTTCTCCCTCTCCCACTCCCCCTGCTTGTGTTCCCTCTCTCGCTGTGTCTGTCTCTGTCAAATAAATAAATAAAATCTTAAAAAAAAAAACAATGTATAAATGAAATATGCTTATGTCCTGGCTCTACTTCCTGTTTAGATAGGCCAATATAATGATGATGTCATACTGAGAAATATATATGCATTCTCTTATGTTCATCCTTTTTTTTTTTTTAAAGATTTTATTTATTTATTTGAGAGAGAGAGAGAGCATGAGGGGGGGAGGGTCAGAGGGAGAAGCAGACTCCTCGCTGAGCAAGGAGCCGGATGCGGGACTCGATCCTGGGACTCTAGGATCATGACCTGAGCCGAAGGCAGTCACTTAACCAACTGAGCCACCCAGGCGCCCGTTCATCCTTTTTTTTTAAGTAACTAACAATTTATTCCATAAGCTGAGATAGTGAACTAATTTCTTCCACAGTTAACCCGTGAGTATTGTTTTCTTCAATCCACTGTCAGTGGCTCTCATTAATTATTGTCTGGAAAGGCATTGACTCAGAAACCAATTATTTTTCTGAAGAAAAAATTTGCCACAGAAAGTAATACCTTATTTGCTGAGAACTATTCTTATGTCATGCTCATTATCAAATAACTGGAATTTCTTAAAACTGCTGTGTTAATTTGGTTATGGAATGTTTTATCATATTTCAGACCTGATGGATTTTTCTTCTCCCTTACCTGTTTTCCCCCCAAATTAAATACTGTTTTCTATATTTTTATTTCCTACAAACTTGTTTCATATTTATGGATTTTGCTTGAATTAATGTTGTTCATGAAATAAAATATCCCTGGAATTTGTCTTGCACTGAATAAGTTAGTTTATCCATAATCAAAATAGACTTAATTTGTTCTTACCCCTTAGCCTCTGTTGGATGCTGGTCTTCCTTTCATTACTTCATTCCTGGCTTATTTCTATGAAATTCATGTGCCTGCTGAGGTTTCATGTAAAAGGTTTCTGCTAAAAGAAAAAAAAAATATTTAATGGATTTTCTAACATTTGCAGCTCTATGCTTTTAATATGTTACATCTGCCTGTAGGCCATGCAAAAGTACATTTGATATTGAATAATTCAGCAATCACAAGTGTCTCACCATAAGTAATTAGAAATAGAAATAGTTAAAAAGAATGATAAGAAAAATACTTAAGAATCATGTGTCTGTTTTGCCTAAAAAAAAGATATGTGTAATAAAAAGGTTGGCAGGAAGGTTTTTTTTTCTTTTAATATCTTTATCGAGATCAAAATAAGAAGTAGCTACATATGACAGGATGATATGTGAGGTACAAGAAGACATTTCCATCCAAAATCAGGATCTTTTTGCACATGACATTATGCTAGCTACAGCTACTCGACTTTCCAGTTTTTATTTTCATGTTAGTGACATTTCTGAAGACATGACATTTGATTTATTTCTTTCTTATATTCTGTTTTCCTCTGTATATTTAATGGTCCTTCGTAGATTACTTTGCTTCTTGTACCTTAAATTCCTACTAGTCTCCAGCACCGGCGATAATGATGAAAACATTTGGATGAGTAAATTCTGTGACATTTCTCATGATGAAATTCTGGAAGGAACCAGATTTCTTCTCCAAACTGCTTTCGTTAAGAAATAGTTTCCAAGAGGCACTTTGTCTCGCCCAAAGGTATGCAGGGGCTAGCAGCAGAGGCAGATTCAGAATGTCGCTGGTCCTCTTCCCATGGCAAACACTTCTCTATTTCCCATAATTATGAGAGCGTGCTTCACCCCTCTGCCAGACTTTTCTTCAGTGTTGGCAGTGGTGCTTTGCCTGATTGGCTTTCAGTCTGCTGTCAGAGTGCAGCAGCTGTCTCAAAATGTATCCGTTTCATCATTTTTGTCCTGTCAGCAGCTACCTTTCCCATTTCATTCTGTCATAGTTCTTCGGGTCCTTTACAACGTTCTATGGAGGATGACACACAGAGATAGTTGCACACTATGGGAGAAGTCCTGAGAGGAAAAGTTCATGGTTCAATATGCAACCCAAAGAGAGATTTGTCCCAAGCAAACAAACAGCCTGACTCAGATCTAAGGCACAGGGACTAAAAGTGGGCTCGATTGAATTGGTAAGTAACTGGGATTTTTAGAAAAGAGTTGTGACACTCCAGGCTGGAGATATTTGTGGAAAGGTACAATGCCTTTGTCAGGAAGCTATTCTGGTTTTCTCTGAACCCTACTAATCATCTCTGATGTGGACTTCCCATTGACTTCAAAGGAACTTTGGCCTGGGTGGGTAAGAAGAGTGCGGAGAAAAAGGAAAAAGAAGTTCATGGTGGTTGAAAGTCACATTAATCCTCCTTGATGATTCAGTTAGCCAAGTAAAAGAACAAAACAACAAGGAGAGATGCTTTAAAATAAATGGAAATAAATGGAATAAAATAGGGACATGAAACGAACGAAATGTCTCTTTGGTCAGTAGTTTCTATTTTGTGAATTCTTGTCCTATTTCCAATGTGTGTCACTTCTAAAGCTTAGTTAAGTGTCCTTTCTTTGAGCTTCACATAATACAGAAAGGGAAGGGCAAAAAGGTTTGTTTAACATAATACCAATGTGTGTTAAGTGCCACCTACTCTGAGTAGTTATATTATGTTGGCAAAATTGTTTCTTTGTTCTTCATAATAAGATTAAACAGTTCTGCCCTATGTATTTAATTTTAGCTCACTTTATTTCTTTATGAATGCCTTAGTTAATTATAGTAATAGATATTAACTGCAGATATCTACTGAAAACATGAATAATTTTATGCCTTTTATTTTCAAATACATATATTTGAAATACATATATTTGTGTATATGTGTGTGTATATAGATGTGTGTGTGTATATATATATATATACATATATATATATTCCAACTGAAAGAAATTTCTCTTGTCAATAATCTGACTTACAGAGGATATAGAATTTATATAAATAGAATTATATAGTGTAGTCAAATTGCCTTTAATATACATATACTCTTTATCTTTAATATTTTGTGCAATATGTATTTTAAATTTAGATTGTAAGGACTTGGGATTCTATGATAGTAAATTATTGATCACAATTTAATTTCCTTAGGCAAGAATCTCCATCATCTTTCCATAAATCTCACACATTAAATACTTCTTTAAAAACAAATTAGTGCAATTTAGACAGACTCTGAAAAAAAAATTTTAAAAAGTATAATGTTAATCACAATTTCCTCCCAATTACAATTATCATGTTATCATAATGAGCTTACTGGTTAGAATATATGAAAATACATTTTTGAAAAACTGTTTGATTCAAGATAAATATATACAATGGAATATGTATTGCCATCCTTCAAAATTATGCTACCATTGTAAGAAAATTATCATCATGGGATTATAACCATCAGGTTTCTAAAATCTGCCTCTTTATTAAAACTATTCTGATAGAAAAATATACATTTTGTTTTTTTCTCAACATAATGAAAAAAAGAACCTTTTATTTTTTATTTTTCCCAGATATATTGAGGTATAATTGATGTATAAAATTGTATAAGTTTAAGGAATACAACATGATAATTTGATACATGTATATATTGGGAAATAATTTCCACAGTAGGGTTAGTTAACAACTCTATCACCTCAACACAATTATTCTGGAGTGTGTGTGTGTGTGTGTGTGTGTGTGTGTGGTGAAAGCATATACGATCTAATCTCTTAACAACTTTCAGGTATATAATACACTATTGTTAATTATGGTCACCATACTGTATATTAGATCCCCAGAACTTATTCATCTTATTACTGGAAATTTGTACCCTTTGACCAACGGTTCCCCCAACTCTCAGCCCCTGGTAATGACCATTCTATCCCATTACTGTGAGTTTGGCCTTTTTAGATTTCACATGTAAGTGAGATTATACAACATTTGTCTTTCTCTGACTGACTTACTTCGCTTAGTATAATGCCCTCAAGGTCCATCCATGTTGCTACTAATGGCAGGATTTCCTTATTTCTCAGGCTGAATAATATTCCATTATATATATTCATACACACACACACACACACACACACACACACCATACCACATCTTTTTTACCCACTCATCTGTAGACAGACACAGGTTATTTTAACATCTTGGGTATTGTGAATAATGCTATAATGAGCATGGGTTACAGGTATCTCTTCATGAGAGTGATTCCATTTCCTTTAGATATATACCCAGAAGTGAGATTGCTAGATCATATGGTAGTTCTATTTTTAATTTTTGGAGGAAACTCCATTCCCACCAACAGTGCACAAAAAGGTTCTCTTTTCTCTCTATTCTTATCAATACTGGTTATCTCTTATCTTTTGATAATAGCTATTTCTAACAGGTCTGAAGTGATACTTTATTGCAATTTTGATTTACATTTCCCTGGTGATTAGTGATGTTGGACACCTTGTCATGTACTTATTATATGTCTTATTTGGAAAAATTCAGATCCTCTGTCCATCTTTAAATCTTTTTCGTATTGAGTTGTATGAGGTTCCTTATATACTTTTTTCTCATATATTTTGGATACAATCTCTTATCAGTAGATGGTTTGCAATTTGTTTCCCATTCCATAGGTTATCTTTTCATTTTGTTGATTGTTTGTTTTACAGTGCATAAGCTTTTCAGTTGGATGTAGTTCCATTTGTTTATTTTTGCTTTGGTTACTTGTGCTTTTGGCGTCAAATCCAAGAAAATCATTGCCAAGACCACTGTTAGGAGGTTTTTTCCCTGTTTTCTTCTAGGGGTTTTATGGTTTCAGGTCTTATGTTTAACTTTTAATTAATTTTGAGTTTATTTTTGTGAGTGGTGTAAGATGGAGGTCAAATTTCATTCTTTTGTATGTTATTCTAGTTTCCCAGCATCATTTATTGAAGACACTATCCTTTTCCCATTGAGTGTTCTTGGTTCCCTTGTCAAATAGTAGTTTACTGTATACACGAGGGTTTACTTCTGGAATCTTGATTCTGTTCCATTGATCTACTCTTCTGTTTTCATGCTGGTATCACATTTTTATTTATTACTATACCTTTGTAATATAGTTTGAAGTCAGGAAGTGTAATGCCTACAACTTTGTTCCTTCTTGCAATTGCTTCAGATGTTTAGGGTTTTCTGTGGTTCCATATGAATTTTAGGATTATTCTTACTATTTCTTAAAAAAATGCCATTACAATTATAATATGGATTTTATTGAATCTAGAAGAGGTTTTGAGTAGTATGAACATTTTAACAATATAAGTTCATCTTATCCGTGAACACAGGACATTTTTCCATTTATTTTTGTCTTTGTCAATTTCATTCATTAATATCTTATTATTTCTACTATACAGATCTTCCACTTCCCGTTTACTTCTTCCTGACTTTCTGTAGGGTCTGTGAACATCTTGTAGAATTCCATTTTGATTTATCTCTACTATTTTTAAGTGTATCTCTTTGTATAACTTGCTTAGTGGTTGCTCTAGATATTTTTTTGGTACAAATACAATTTTTATTGTTATAATTAATAACTCTCAGTCTCTGGGATCATTATTTTTCAACTTCAAGTCATGTGTAGAAAATTTACACATGAATTTATATCTCCTTAACTTCTGTTTATGATAAAATTGATTTAAATATTTTCTCTACATATATTTAGAACCAAATCAGACAGTGCCATAATTTTTTGCTTCAAACATAATTTAGGAGACTCAATAGAAGGAAAGTCTATTGTATTTATCCATATATTTACTTACTCTGTTCTTCCTTCCTTCCTGATATTCTAAGATTCTTTCTTTCATTGTTTCCTTTCTGTTTAGATAACTTCTTTTAGCCATTCTATTAGGGTATGTCTGTTAGCAACAAATTTTCTTAGTTTTCATTCATCTGGGAATGTTTTGACTTCATTTTCACTCTCAAAGGATGTTTATGCTGGACATTGGATACCGGGTTGGTAGTGTTTTGCTTAAGTGCATGACACATAATGTGCAACTTTCCTTAGCCTTCATGGTTTCCAGTGAGAAATCAGTATCATTTGAAATGTTTTTCCCGTATAATATGATTATTTTCTCTTGTTACTTTTAAGATTTTTTCCCTTTGTCTTTAGTTTTAAGAAATTTTGACTTTGTGACTATGTCTTGATGTGGATTTCTTCCAGCTGCTGAGTTTGGTATAAACTTTGCTTCTTGTATCTGTACATTAATATCATTTGCCAGATTTGTGAACATTTCAGTCATTAGTTTTTTAAGTGCTTTTTTCAGCCTCACCTTCTTTCTTCCCTTCCAGGACTTCAATGACATGATTTTTAAATTTTTTTTCATAGTTCCATAGGTTCCAGAGTCTCTGTTCATTTATTTTTTCAGTCTATTTTCTTTCTGTTCATTAACTGGGCAATTGTTATCATTCTTTATTCAATTTTACTGATTCTTTCTTCTATTTTCTTCATTGTGCACATGAGCTCATATGTTGAGTTTTTAATCGCTCCTTTTTCGATTTTAACATTTTCACTGGGTTCTTCTTTATATATTGTTTTTTTTTGCTCAACTTTTTATTTTCTGATGTTCAATGCTTTCTTTTGTTTTAAGCATGTTTCAAATTGCTCTTTGAAGCACATTTAAGACAGCTGCTTTAAAATATTTGTCAGAGAATTCTAAAATCCTTTTCATCTTGGTGTTGACATCAATTCCCTGTCTTTTATTTCTCTCATTTAGTCTTAGATCTTTCTGGTTCTTGATATGACAAGTGATTTTTTTATTGACACTTGGACATTTTGAATAATATGTTACAAGACTGGAGATCTTACTTAAACTTCTGTTTTAGCTGGCTTCCTTTCACACCACTTTGACACAAGAAAGTGGTGATAGGGGCACTGTCCTAACACTGCCAAATGGATGTAGATGTCTAGGTTCCTCAATCAGGATCCACTGATACCTGAGGAGAAGACTCCTCATTACTACTTGTTATGTATGGGAGTTCTGGATCCCACTATATCTCCAATAATATCTCTGGCTGGGGTGGGAAAGAGTGTCTCATTACTGATCTCCACATGGTTATCACTGACACCACAGTTACGGAGTGACCTCATTTCTGGGTGGTGATAGTGAAAGCTCTGATTCTGCACGAGACTTTCCCAACACTACCTCAGAGGGGAGTAGGAGGTGATTACTTAGTGGTGGTGTAAATCCAGACTCCCCTTGTCAGCTCCACTGATACCATAGGAAAATGGTTCATTACTGCCTTGTGGGAATGAAAGTCCTGACTCCCTAATTGGTTTTTCTGACACCACCCTACTGTGCGGAGGAGGGTTGGGGTGATGTATTAGTCAGGATTATCCAGAGAAATATAACCAATAGGATATATATACAAATATGTATATATACATCCATATTTCCTCATTGTATCTCATATATAGCAAACAAATGTGCACGCGTGTGTGTGTGTGTCTGAATGAAGAGATTTATTACAAGGCATTGGCTCAGATAATATATATAATATAGGTTAAGAAGTCTCAAGTTTTAGAGTCAACAAGCTGGAGACCCAAAAGAGCCAATGATATAGTTCCAATCTGAGTCTGAGGGCCTGAGAACCAAGAGAGTTGATGGTGTATTTCCTGTTCAAAGACAAGCAGACTTGTGACCCAGGAGAAACCCATGTTTTAGTTTGAGTCTGAAGGCAGGAAGAAACTGATGTAGCAGCTCAAAAACAGTTAAGCAGGAGATGGTCCCTCTTATTCACAGGAAGGTCAGGTTTTTTGTTCTGTTCAAGTTTCAGCTGGATGAATGAGGCCATTCACACTGGGGAGAGCATCATGCTTTAAACAGTCTACCAATTCAAATATGAAGATCATCCAGAAACAACTGCACAGACCAGATATACCCCAAATAATATTTGACCAAGTGTCTGGGCACCCATGGCCAGTCAAGTTGATAAAATTAGCTTCATAGGTGCCTTGTTATAACTAGGAGGAGCTGAAGTCTAGGCTTCCCACACAGCTCTGATAACACAGGCAAAGGTGGGGCCATGGTTTAAAAAAAAAAACGTTTGTGGTGTTTGGCAATAAGAAAGCAATTATTGTCTAAAAGTTTTTCTGTCCTTTTAGGCTGCTTACTTCTTATTCCTTTGGCTAGAAAAAGGCTTTTGCTGGGGATCTTACTGTCTGTGACTTTCAGTGTTTCCTGGGGGCTGACGTCTTTGGCTCCAAGTCTGAGACGTATGAAGCAAAAAGAAAACTGAGGGACCTACCCCCATGTCATATTTTGGGTCTCAAGCTTCCCATCCAGTCTGCCTTTTTCTCTCCCCCTTCGAAAGTCTATGTTTGTTTTACACACAATGTTCAAGTTTTTAGGATTACTTAATTGGAAGAATAGAGAAAAGTAAATCTCCTCCATCTTCCTGAAAGCAGAGCCCATGAGAAGTAGATTTTTAAATGCTTCAGATCTATGCATCACAAGGTCAAGAAGCAGCTTGGCAATTATCACACACAAGTTTCTAAGCTAGCATTTCATCCTGAATTTTGGTTTTGTTTTTGATTACATTGACTAGACATTTGCCAAATTATTAATTCATGCTGTGCTTTGTAGACCCAGTCTTTAAAAATAACTTTAAATACATGAATGCTGGTCTCTAGTATTCATGGGGTGTAACATTTTTTTTCTCATCTCTGTTCCTATGAGGCATACGGAAACATATTTGAAGTCAATTGCAGAAGGTTGTTCTGCTTACATGTAAAAGCCATTCAAGAAATAGACCTTATGGGGATTGAAACAATCCAGGCTATGCTGTTTAAAGCCTTAGGGGGAATGTGTTTCTAAGCTTTCATTTAAAATCCTTGAAATAAATGAAAATGTTCCAAGCATATTTTTTTCTAGATATATTCACTTCTTTTGAATGTTCCTATGTTTTTACAGTGCATCATCTCTTAGCTGCAATTTTCTCTGCAACAGTGCTGACTACATTTTAAAAAGGTCAGAAGAATATAGTTATCAAATGAATAGTTAACTGAGCCTGAAGATTTAGAATTCCATTTATAAATATTTAACTTTTATATCTAGCTGTAGTTTAAATTAGAATGCACTTTATGCCAGTGCTATCCTTCAATATATTTCAAAAGGGTGAATTCATAATAAAATATTTTTAAATATAATATTTGAAAATATAATACATTATAATATATGATGAGAATGATTTTATAATAAATGCATGCTTATTGTAAGGTGTCTATTTTATTTTAAATTGATGTCATATCTCATTGAACCATATAATGAAGAAATTGTAAAATGCTAAATTAAATTTTAATAAATAAGAAAGTATCAGAAGATTAATTTACTATCCTGGATATATCCAAATATCCCTTACTCTTAAATGCCTACTGCTAGAGATGAGACTCACTGAATATAAACTTCTGTTTAGATTTATCATTGAGAGGAGCCTAAAATGCCATTTGGTAAATACCTAAAAGCCACTTAGAATTTACTGTATATGTTTCACTGTGATAGAAATTTCCTTAGCACTTGGGAAGGGAATTTGATTTATATAGTTGTTTTTAGTTTGGCAATCCCCTTTATTTATTGGGAACTTACTCTAAGTTAGACACCTACATTATTTAATCCATACAACCCCCCAATATACGTAAACTTTGTAGATGAAGAAACTAAGGCTTTGAATTAAGACATTTCTCCAAAATTCTCTCATGTCATGGCACACAGTTATTTCAGTTCACCTTTTGTCAATATTTTTTATCCCGAATTTTGTATTCTAAATGATATTTCCTTGCATTGTCTGAGTTGTAATCATTTAAAATTTTTAACACAAACTTTTAGCTTTATTTTCATATTCAAAATATTCTTATTTTTTTCATTTTGAAAAATCATTACTAGCTTTCATGTACTCAGATTATTCTTTGCTCCCCAATTCTCACGAAGTAGTTTGTGACTAATTCATGAATGTTTCACATTGAGTAGAAGTATTTGTTTTCCTTAACCAATGCTTAGTAACAGTGAACTTTATCAATATGTAATTTTAATATATGTAAAATAGCTGTATAATTGTAAAATATAGTTATACAGATGACAATTGTATGTATGCATATATACATACATATATATCTTTTTTTAACAGTGGGGTAGAAATTAACATAGTTTTTTAAAATTTTTTTATTGTTATGTTAATCACCATACATTACATCATTAGTTTTTGATGTAGTGTTCCATGATTCATTGTTTGTGCATAACACCCAGTGCTCCATGCAGAACGTGCCCTCTTTAATACCCATCACCAGGCTAACCCATCCTCCCACCCCCCTCCCCTCTAGAACCGTCAGTTTGTTTTTCAGAGTCCATTGTCTCTCATGAGAAATTAACATAGTTTTAGTGAATCCTTAGGCGATATCATTTGAAGAATTTATGGTGCCAGCAATGGCTGATACAGGATTAGGTATTCTCACTTTGAATTCAGATCAAATATTATTTGTCTAGAACTCCAGGAGAATCACAAAACCTTACCCAATGAAAATAGCTAAGCATTTATGTACATAGTTCATTTTTCTTCAGGCTTGATTTTAGGTTGATCTTCCTATGTTCCTTGATTCATCTGAAATGTAGAAATATTTACCATTCTCTGGGTGTATTTTTTTCAGGTGGCATAAACACATTCCCTCATTTGTCAGCAGAGACTTTATTTACTTTCCCTTTGATAATTTATGGTGATTTAGATTATCAGATTTAAAATTATGTTATTAATAAACATGCAGGACTTGATAATTCATCTGGTGAGTTTCTTTCTCATCATTAAAGCCAGGTATGGTCTGGACAGACCTTCTTTTTCAAAGCTCATTTTGGTTTTCTTTATTTTGTTTTGACAGGCATAAATCTACACCATGCCTTTCTGTGATACAGATTTTCTGACTTTACATTACTGCTTATGGTTTTCTTTTGAAAATGGATAGCATCTGGAGATTCTAATACTACTGGACATTGCATTTTAATTATATAATAATTAACTCTTCCTTTCAAATAAATTGGTTTTTCAGCATGGGCCGTTTACTGACAATCCAGGGTAGGAATTTCTTGGCAAGGTTTTAAAATGGGGAAGATTTTGCTGGTTTTCTCTTTTTCTCTACTGTTTTAAGTTTTTATATTTTTCCATTTAATACTCTAGTCTTTCCTCCTTTGCATTTAATTATACCGAAAGCTATTGATTATAATTCTTTTGATTAACAGCTGCTTACAAGATGTACAAATAATTTTATACTTGTCTTAGAGTAACAAACCATAAATACTTTTCACAAATTGATACTGAAAATGTAAGAACTACAAAGTAATAATGCTGCGATATTACCAATATGTAAATGTTTTCTAAAATCCAAAGCAATTGAAAAATAAAAAAGTTTATGATTAGAGAAAAGTAATCTTAGTGATTACTGTCAAAAAATAGTATTGAAGATTAGAGAATGTGTAATAATACCTTCTATTTACCTCTCAACTTCTGGATCAATTAAGACATAAGACAGGAGTCAAATTTGTAGTGATAAGATAATTAGAAATTATGGCTTAGATCTACAGTTAAATATTTTCTAATATATATCCCCTTCACCTTTTTTTTTTTTTTTAATTAAGTTGCTTTAATCAGTCAGAGGCATCCCCAGAGGGACAGGGAGTCTACTAAATTAAAAAAAAAAAAAAAAAAAAGTGCATCCTGAGGATATGTGGTCCTGAAAACTTCATAGAGAAAGCCCAGAAGGGTTGGTTTACACATGTGCAGCTTATCCCCCATATTCAGTTACGTACCTAAAGTCTTCAGCGGGAAGCAGTGAGCCACCCACAAGTATTCCTTCCATGCTTTTCCTTCTCAGGGAATTTAGCCAATGCCTTTCCCTTCTATGGGAAATAGAGCTGTGAGCAGTAATATATTCTAGCAAATAACATTTCAGGAATGTAATTAAAGTTTAAAAGCCATTGATTTTATTTAAGCCCTTAATATAACTTCAAACATATGTGTTATCTCTTCCTAGGTAATGTAATTTGCATTTTAAGATGGCTTTTTTGACAATGACTTCTTAACTGTAGGGCAACGGGGTGTTGTGAATACTGCTGTGTACTTGCACTGTACAAAGGCATTTGGCCAGGAGTAGATAGACAGGTAAAATCTAGCACTTTCTTTTTTTTTTTTTTTTCTTTTAAAGATTTTATTTATTTGAGAGAGAGAATGAGAGACAGAGAGAGAGAGAGAGAGAGCACATGAGAGGGGGGAGGGTCAGAGGGAGAAGCAGACTCCCTGCCCAGCAGGGAGCCCGATGCGGGACTCGATCCTGGGACTCCAGGATCATGACCTGAGCCGAAGGCAGTCGCTTAACCAACTGAGCCACCCAGGCGCCCCAATCTAGCACTTTCTATGCTCGTCAAACCCTTCGCTCTATTTCGAGGCTGAGCCAGACTGGAGGAAGTGCTATCTAAGGCAGTGGAGGCCCTGCTTGACAGAAGGGGGTTAGATAAAGATGGCTACCTAATAAACTGTTTTAAATATATGACTCTCATTTTGGAGCAGATGGAACTCTTAGAGGCCTGTAAATCACATCTTGCAGGCCACTGTGTTACTACTTAATAGTGGCCTTGACTATAAAGAACAGTGCAGCATTTTAAGATTTAAAAAAAGCGTTTTTTTTAAATTTTTTTCTATTTGAGGCCTCCAGTTGTAAACGATCCTGAATGCAGTTACTCTATGCTTTAATATGGAAACATTTCATGAATACAAGTGCTCTGATAGGTATAAAAGCGATGGCTTCCTGCTAGAATAAAACATATGCTCCCTTCTGAGACATCTCCACCCTGCTCGTGTAGCATAATTATGCTCCTTAGAAACAAATTCAGGAACAAAACAATAGCTATCAGCTTTCACTTTTCAATAACTATCCAGCAAACTTTATGTATAACATTAAAAAGTGGCTTTCATTATAGTAGACTTGTATTTCTTTTTGATTGCTTCCATTTTTCTTGAGGTCATTAATATACAAAAAATTCAATCATTGCACTTACTTCATTTCCTTTTTGAGATTCTTAGATGAAAGAATTCATAAAGCTACAAAATATAAAGAATTATTTCCATATTGGAATAGTTTTTAAAGCAGGATTCTGAAGTCTTGCTTTACACAGAATAAGCCTGGCCTCTTTTGATATCTAACAGCTGAAAAATTACTTTTGAGAAAATGTTCTTAGGTTCAAGTCTTGTCTCCTCTGATAATTGCTCAAATGTCCACATTTTACTTCATGTTTTGTTCTCTTGAGATTTTCCTTTCATTCTAATCACATGCAAAATTCTGAATACAGAAAATACGTTTTAAATTTAGAAATTTATTTCAGAAACACTGGCCTTTCTCTCTTTAGAGGGCAGTTTTGAAAGTGTTATTTTGCATTCGTCTTTTTTATGTATTTTGCTCTGTGAACCTCTGCAATTTAAAGTACTTCAGTTTCATCTTTACAGTAATAGGGATTCATTTATTTGCAAGTTCTGGTAAAAAGGTATTGTTGAAGATATTTTAAAAACACATATGTTAGAATGAATAATCTCATGTTTCTCAGACATTTAGAGTTACACCTAGAATAGCATTTATGCAAGTCCAGTATATTTTCCCAAAGTTCTATATTATCATAATTTTAAACATTTACCTCTGTCCTTTTTCTTTGCTTGTATGTAAAAACTTTTTACAGACCTTGGGTAATATATTAAGAATTCTGAGCTCTTGTTTCCACTTAATTACTTGTCATTAATATTTTCATATCCTGTTAAATGCTCTTCAAATTCAGGTATAATAATTGTGTCCTTGTCAGCAGATTAAGTTACAAGAAGTCTTATACTCTTTAATGTTCCTATTTAATGGCACAAGTTAGTTGATTACCCATTAAGAGAATAACATTTTCTCCTCCCTAGGCCATTTTTTCCAGTGCTGATTCTAACCCATCCTCATTTATGTTTGTCTGAAGGCTATCATGATCACATATGTATCAATGATTGAGCCAAAAATTGAATAACTCCTGTTTTAAAGATGCTTCCTGTACCACCAAGCAAGTAATCCAGTGCCCAAATGTACACTTAAGTATTTTATTTTTATTTTTTTTTAAGCAGGATCCACACCCACATGGGGTTTGAACTCACAATCCTGAGATTGAGAGTCGCATGCTGTACCAACTGAGTCAGCCAGGTGCCCCAGGACACCTAAGAATTTTGTTCACCACCAATGTAGCCCCTGTCCATGGTTAATCCTCTTTACTTCACTTGTGCTCTTAAGACTGCATCCTGTCTGGGGCGCCTGGGCGGCTCAGATGGTTAAGCGGCTGCCTTCAGCTCAGGTCATGATCCCAGGGTCCTGGGATAAAGCCCTGCGTCGGGCTCCCTGCTCAGCGGGAAGCCTGCTTCTCCCTCTCCTGCTCCCCCTGCTTGTGTCCCCTCTCTTGCTCTTTCTCTCTCTCTGTCAAATAAATAGATAAAATATCAAAAAAAAAAAAAAAGACTTCATCGTGTCCTATTTTCAGAGGTCTTTGAAGATGAGGAGAGAGAATGAACCACCTCACTACTATCCCTACTTCTCTTCTCTGAAAAAAAAAAAATATATTGTATTCTTATATGGGGCCCACGTTCCCAACATTATAACCCTTTAATTACACAGCAACTTTCTTTAAAAATGCAATCCTGTCCAGAAGATACTGTGTCTAATAGATTTTTACATCTGAAACCCATAATGATTTTCCCCTTCTATCATCTGACTGGAAAGAAGTGAGCAGAACACTGATCCCAACTCTTTCTACTTTGATGACAATTTAAATTCTCAGGACTCACTGTCCTTCTATATTTCAGTTCTTTTAACAAAATGATTTCTGTATGTTGCATTTATCAAAACCAGATTACCCCTAGAAGCATCACTTCCTTGTGGCCTTCTGAATCCTTTTTCAAATTTTCATATATGGAGTGTCTCAAAGTTTTGAGATGATGTCAACCACTTCCTCACACTCCATCCAAATTTGAGGCTATACACATCCTTATGTAAAACCTTTACTACTCTGAATCGTGTTGCTTGCAGCCCCATTTGTCAGAACAGGATCACATTTTCTATCCTCCAATAGACTCCTGACGTATTCATAAGTTATTTCCCAATTAAAATAAAAATTAAAGATTCATTTTTTTCAAGACATTTTCATACAAATGATTTGTAAGACTTATAAATTTTTTTTGTATGAGTAAATATTTCATGTTTCCAGCTGGGGAAAAAAAAAAAAAGAGTAACAAAGACAAAAGAGAAAAAAGTTTTCTTTGCAGAGAACCTCAATATGTAGACTTCCCTGCTTCAGCTAACTCTTTTTCAGAGAGGTCACCTTTTCTACCTCCTCTAACCTGATTCAGTGGCTGTTTGCAGTACAGAATTAGGGTTCTTAAAATGTCTATATTTCATCAGTTAGAAGAAATATTTTCACATATATTATAGCTCACACTAATCCTCTCATATATATCTCACGCCAACCCTCCACTGTTCCCCTGCTTCTCTAAACACCTCTTACATCATTGGTACTTTTTCAATTAATTATGACTTTGAATAGAGGAAATATGGTTAATTAATTCTACCTCTTATTATTATTAAAGATTGGATTTTTTTTTTGTTTTGGCTGCGAAATTGACTTCAGCTTTTTTATAGGGAGCTTTCCATCTCACTCACATTCACCAACTCTGCTTCACAGGCTACTACTCTTCCCCAAACCCAGAGTACCTAGGAAGCCCAAAGAATCCAAAACGGGAATTTTGGCACTAATACTTTGAAAATCCTGAGGATCCATCTTGTCCTTTTCCTTGTCATTTTTGGTCACTAATGATAATTTAATCTCTTCCCTTCACCTCCATTTTAGTACATCTGCTTCTTTGATCCAATTTCCTTTCCTTTCCTTTCTTTTCTCTTCCCTTCCCTTCCCTCCCCTCCCCTTCCCTTCCTTTCCCTTTCTAAATGTTCATGCTGCAATCTGGAACCTGCATTTTATACTTAAAAAAATCACCTTTACTTTAAGCATCTTCCACAAAAATATCCCATCCCTCCTTGTCCAAATGGAAACTTGTCATTCTTGACACAACTGCCTGAGTAGCCTTCTCAGTCTTTCCGCTTATTCTCCTTTATCCTGGTTACTTCAGAGTTGAGAAGTCAGGTCAGCAACTTTCTGCCTCCACAACCTATTTTCAAATACCATTTACCACCCATACAGTGTAAAACCTTCACAGATTTAAAAGCCATGTTATTGAGGAATATTATCCTTTTTGTCTCCAGCTCATTTCTTGAGAAAGTATCTCTCAGCTGCTGGAGAACTTGCCTCTTCTCTATCCCAAGAACTTCATGTGTCCCAGGTAATGTCAATTTTATGAGGACACCTGAGATATCACCCTTTCCTCCTATTTTGCGAACTCCCTATATCATATATGCTATGAATTGAATAGTGTCCTCTCAGAAAAGATGTTCAGGGGGAAATCAGAGGGGGAGATGGACCATGAGAGACTATGGACTCTGAGAAACAAATTGAAGGTTTTAGAGGGGAGGGGGATGGGGGGATGGGTTAGCCTGGTGATGGGTATTAAAGAGGGCACGTATTGAATGGAGCACTGGGTGTTATACGTAAACAATGAATCATGGAACACTACATCAAAAACTAATGATGTAATATATGGTGATTAACATAACATAATAAAATTAAAAAAAAAAGATATGTTCAAGTACCTAACCCCAGTACTTCAGAATGTGACCTTGTTTGAAGATAAGGTTTTTTTTTTGTTTTTTGTTTTTATTTTATTTTTATTTTTTTTTAAAGATTTTATTTATTTGACACAGAGAGACACAGCCAGAGAGGAAACACAAGCAGGGGAGTGCGAGAGGGAGAAGCAGGGTTCCCGCTGAGCAAGGAGCCTGATACAGGGCTCAATCCCAGGACTCTGGGATCATGACCTGAGCCAAATGCAGACGCTTAATGACTGAGCCACCCTGGCGCCCCCGAAGATAAGGTTTTTATGGAAGTAATCAAGTTAAAATAAGTTTATAAGGGGAGACCCTAGTCCAATATGGCTGGTGTCCTCATAAGGGACACAGAGGGAAAATCATGTGAAGAGACATGGGGAGAAAATATACATCAACAAGCCTGCAACAGATCTTTCCCTCCTAACCCTCAGAAGAAACCAACTGCAAACACCTTGATTTTAGACTTCTAGCCTCCAGAACTATGAGACAATATACTTCTGTTGTTTAAGCTACCCAGTTTGTGGTACTTTGTTATGACAGCCCTAGGAAACCAATACACCACACCTATGATCAAAACTCTGCTCTTGTTACCTAATTCCAAAACCACAACTTATAATTTAACACCCATGACTGATAAACCTCATAGATATTAAAATCAATAATCCTATACCCAAATATAATCTTTTCATACTTGAAATCTCACTTGATATATGCTTTGACTCTATTAAGCCCACTAGCCTTTGACGCATTACTTTCAGTCAATTCTCCTGTGTCTTCGGTGATTCCTCATCTAACTTAGGCAAAAGAGTTCATCATTTCAGCCTCAGCTGTTGTCATTGTATTGCATCAAATATTATATCTTATTTCTGGATTTTCTTCTCTCCTACTATATTTGAACTGATACAGTGCTGGTGAAAAAAAAATCACGTAACTGCAAATGTGCTGCCTGTATAAATTTATAGTCCCAGGCAGTACTAGATTTTTATCCAAAAGTACTAAATCTCTATCCTTTTTATTTCTACTCAACAATCACCATTCATCATTCATTTCAAGTATAACTTCAACTTTCTCTAGTCTCCTCCCACCTCTTAACCACTTTGTACTTTCAGGAAATGACCTATCTATTTTGAATGTCAGACACCATCATACTGAGGCTCCTGACATTGCTTGTAATCACAATGAAAATCCAATTTTTGCTCCTAGAATAATTGCAATAACTGTAACATCATTGTGAAATAGCTCCTTTGATCTATTTTCTCTATGTTCCAAGTTCTACCCATTTACATTTCCATCAACTGTTTGTTCTCTTTGTCGTCAAAATTTTTCTTTCAGTTTGTCTCCTTACCATTAATCAACAACTGTTATGTAATACATCTACTCTTATCTTTTAAGTCCTCCACTTTAATCCATTCCCACTAAAACCATTTTGTTTCAGGAAATTGTTCTCTTTTGCCTGAATTACTCCTTCATCCTCCTAACTTGTCTCTATTGGCCAGTCTTGTCAACTGTTCAAATCCAATCCATTCTTCACTATATTTCTTATAATCTCAATGATCTTAAAATATAAATCAAGTCATTTTTTCCCCATTATTTTATCCTATGGATGTTCATTAAATTTAGTAGGAAGCCCATGCCCATTAGCATGTGTAGTTTAAGCTTATCATATATCTTGGTTTGCCCAAGAGTCCCAATTTACACTTATTGTACCAGCATTACTACAAATTACACCCCCATAAAATTTAAAACTATCCTAATTTGGATGATAAATTATCCTCATTATGATCTTCTTATCCAGTTCTTTTTTTTTTTTTAAAGATTTTATTTATTTGATAGAGAGAGACACAGCGAGAGAGGGAACACAAGCAGGGGGAGTGGGAGAGGGAGAAGCAGGCTTCCCACTGAGCAGGGAGCCCGATGCAGGGCTCGATTCCAGGACCCTGGGATCATGACCTGAGCCAAAGGCAGACGCTTAACCGACTGAGCCACCCAGGTGCCCCTTCTTATCCAGTTCTTGATACATAGTCAGTTCATCTTTACTTTTTCTGATTTCTTTTTCACAGAACACAATTCATTAACACATTTTAACAAATGTAAATATTATCCAACACATATTTTTCTCATACATAAGTTAGAAATATTAAAAAAATGTCCCCAAATCAATTTCAAGCACCAATGTATTGCTTTTGTTTATATAATGTTTTTATTGAGATATAAATTAACCCATGCAGTTCACATACCCATGCAGTTCACCCATATGAAGTGCAAAATTCAATGATTTTGGTATATTCACAGGGTTCTTCAGTCATAGCTTCCTCTTCAGTTGTTGATATTATCATGACTCCTGACCTGTATGAAGTCCAAATCCCTCCTAATCAAATTTTGGCAGCAAACTGGTGAATTCAAATGATCCTATGGCAATTTAGCAAATGTAATATGGAATCTTTCTCCCATGAAGACAAACTGCAGTTGGCTATTATGAGCTCAAGATCAAGAAAAAAAAAATATTTGTAAGATAAATAATCATTGAGTACTGGTTTCCTTTAATTTGCGGTATAGTTTTTCCCCACTGATGAAACCAAATCAGTGGCTGCTGATGTTATAGGTGGTACTATTTTATTCAAGCCTCAATAATATACTGTTAGTTTCCATAACCCATCTGCCTTTTTTCACAGGGTACACAGGACTGTTGTACAATAAATTTTTTGGTACTAGAACTTTAACTTCTAACATGGCCTTAATTAAAGTGACAATTTCTTTTTGTCTGCCTGGTATCTGATATTGTTTCAAAGTAACAACCTATGTGGACTCAGGCATATCTCTATATTGCCATTTAGTATATCCCATTAATACTGACTGAAGGGCAAACTTACATGACTTCAGTTTTATGATACCACTTTTAGAAGGGGAAGTGTTCACCAGTCAGACATAATATCCATCCCAATAATAAATTAATGTAAAAGATGCAACTGCCTTACATAAAAATCTATTCAAAAATTCTAATTTTCTTCCAAACTTTTTTTTTTTACCATAATCTCATCAGCCATTACATCCCCATATCATCCCAATCTAATTATAGCCCCTATTAGACTTCATCAAATTTTTTTGAATCATAGTGCATTGGGGTCCTAGGTCAAGGAGTCCCAGAAATTTCATCTCCACCCTTGGCCATTTTATTTCTACATATCTATATGGCCTTCAGAGAACTTGGACACTTTGGCAATCCTCATTCTCTTAATTTGCCAAACCATCAATTTGACAGTTCAAGGTCAGGTTTCTCACTGCCTTTTTCTGGCTTTTGGATTTTTAAATTTCTTCAAAGGAGGGCAAGTAGAGAGTATTTTCTTAGGGCCCTTCAATATTAGGCTACCAGCAGGAGCTCCCATCAGTTCAAACCACCACGCTGCATGAAGACTTTTGTTTTGACCCCATCAGTGTCTGCTTAATTCATCCCATTCCTTAATAGATGTTAAGATTTCCACCCTGCTGGGGAAGTCCTTGACTATTCCTTCTAATTTTCTTAGCATTTCTAAGACTCATAAGAGGAAGCTGACACACCCAATCTAATGACTTTCTTTATCATTGCTTGATTTTGAAGCAGCTAGTTTACATGTGGTGATCATGAAAAAGCGTTCCTTACGCATGCATTTACCATGACCTGGGTAAGGGTTACGTAAGTGGACGGGCATCTTATCATCATAAAGCCAATCCAGCATGGTTTGTATATACACCGTATCAATTGCTGCATCTGGGGAGTTCTACTTGGCATATATTGAAGAGGAAGTACAATTCTCTTTCTCAGGGTAAACAAACTTTATAGCAGCCTTTATCCAATCCATCATGCTAGCTGACCCCTTGGGAACAACCTGCTATGTGTTTGGGTCATATGTAGTCATATGTAATTGTTCAGCAGTAACCTGTGGATCTTGTATCACCCGAACACACCTCTCTATTCTGCAGGATTCAAAACCAAGAAGACTGCTTCTAAGCTAATCAATCTCTCAATGAATTTTAGTAGAGGGTTTTAGGAAGCTAATGATACCAATCTATAAAATGAGATAACTCTTTTCTACTACACACCCAGGTTTTAGTAGTTTCTTGATTCTGTCAACCTCCATGCTACCTAGACAAACTTTTTGGTGACCAGAGGTAATACAGGTGCTGTGTCTTATTCAGCATAATTTATGATAGCATTTTAAAAAATAAAACAAAATGCATTTAACAAAAAGTGGGCTACAAACTGAAAAGTATAAAACATCGCTGGGAGAAAATTAAAGAAAACTTGAAAAAATTAACAACATGTTAATTTAACATTTTAAAAATGTTTACAAATATGAGGGGAAGCCCTTAAGATTAAAACAAGTATTACTGATGTATTTGAAATTTATTTGAATGTCTATTAATTATTGACACCGATCACAACTATCATATATTCTTATATTGTTTGAATAGACTTAAGAATATGATCCAATATTCTAAATCTCTCATATTTTATTTTTCTGATATATTGGTAGAACACTTTATCAAACATACTGCCAACTGGCTTGAAAAACTACATTGGCCCCAGAATCTTCTGGTAAACAGATCTCAGGAACTAATTAATGACTGCGTCTGCCTTAATGTTTTTGCACAATATTAGGAATTCTTTAATTTCTTGGCAACTACTATAATGAAAGGTCAATGTCCTACTGTAACAAACCAATATGATATTCTATAAAAGTATAATTATTCATATACCAGAATAACGAGAAAAATGTTTTCAATGACAAAATTAAAAGACAAGCTAAATCAATAGTGCACAATGGAAGTGAGTAGAAATTTTTAAAGTCTATTCATCAGATTTCCAGTGTAATAATTTGCTTTCTATATGGTGTGACAGGCTGCCTTTTCCTCCTCTACACATGTAAATATCAGCATTTCAGTCTGCTTTGGCTACCATAACAAAATATCACAGACTACATGGCTTATACAACAGATTTATTTTCTTGTAGTTCTGGAGCCTGGAAAGTTCAAGACCAAGGTCCAGCAGCATTCAGTTTATGGTGGGAGCTCTCTTCCTGGCTTACAGATGGTTACCTTCTTGCTATGTCCTCACATGGCTTTTCCTAGTTGAGAGAGACAGAGTGAGCTCCATGGCATCTTCTAACTACACTAATGCTATCTAATCAAAGCCCTTTCCTGCTGATGCCATTTAGCCTTAATTGTCTCCCAAAGGCCCTGTGTCTAAATACAGTCATAGAGGGGCTTAAGGCTTCAACACGGAAATTTGGGGGGATTGCAATTCAGTCCATAACAATCACACACTACCCTTTTTGACTTGAGAACTTGCTGCATCTTTCAGCTACTGTCTTAAAATTTAGGGTTATCAATATCTAGTTAGCTCAGGAAATCACTATGAATTCTACCTCGCCATTCTTTATTCCCATTTCTGCTAGTTTTTTTTTTCCTAATGTTCATTCCTATTGGTTTATACCTGGATTTTACATTTTTGCCTCATAATTTCACAATCTTTGGTGTACTAAGTGTTAGCAAATTGGACTGTTTTTCTGGCTTATTTTTCATTTTGATTCTGAATAATGCCTTTTGGAATGCCCATTTAACAGTGATACACTACACGTTACTGGTAAAATAGAGATTACTCCAATAATCTACCAATGGTTCTACGATATCTTACTTCAGTCTGGACTCCATGCCCAGAAAACTCACAGGCTTGCAAAGGAGAATAAGAAAATAAAATGCTAGTTGATTATTTAATCTCTCTTCAGTCTCTTTAACTACTTTCTCTTTTTGTTCTTTTGAAGTCACATTTACACTGCCTCAGATTTTCCCATCTCTTCACCAGACTTGCTACTGTTCTGTCTTGCTCACTTTAAAGCCTATGTTGAAAGAATTATCTCATTCTCTGTCCACCTCCTTACTTTCTACTGACATTTCAAATCATTGCTAATTCGTCCGCTAAATCTGCTCTTTCTATGCTTAGCTTTTGATGTTAAACACAACTCATGAACATTTTTGTCTTTTTTCATATGAATTTACTGTTGATTGCTCTTCAAATTCTTTTCTCTAGTATTATTTTGATACTCTTCTGCTTCCTTCTTATGTTTTATCTGCCCCTTTCCAGAGTTCTTGACTGAATCATTGTGTCAACTGTTAATTACCACTCCTTCACGTTCTGTTTTTAGTCTTCTGCTGTTCTTACTCCATTGACTCTCCTCAGAAGACTTCATCGGCATACATTTTTTTATCTATCATGTATAAACTGATGGGACCTAATCCATATATTAAATCTAATTCCTCACTGTGCATCTTTATTTAGGCCACCTTGACCATATTCACAACTGACTAAACCTGTCCCCAGATCGCAATCTCTTCCACCTCCCATGTTCATTTCAAGTGAAAAGAACATTAACCTAGTATCTGAAGTCAGACATTCAGAGACAATGCTGATCATGATTCTTTCTCTTATGATCTGAATGCTTGTGTCCCTTCACAATTCATATTGAAACCCTAACCCCCAAAGGTGCAAAGGTGATGCTATTAGTATATGGGGCCTTTTGGAGGTGCTTTAGTCATAAGGATGGCAACCTCATAAGTAGAATTTATTTAAATTGGACAGGCTCCAGAGAGCTCTCTAGCAAATTCCACTATGTGAAACTACAAGAAGTCTGACCCAGAAGAGAGCTCTCACCTGGCACTCTGATCTCTGATGTCCAACCTCCAGAACTGTAAGAAATAAATTTCTGTTGTTTAAAAACTACCTAGCCTGTGGAATTTTGTTACAGAAGCCCAAAAGGACTAAGACACTCTCCTTTAGCCCCTGAGTCTAATCAATCACTAAGTTCTATCAATTCTACTTCTCACATGAATCAATCCGATTTAGGTAATTCTCAGCATTATTATCATGGAAATTGTCATGATTTCTAGTGTACTAATTCATCTTTCTGTTTCTGTTCTTGCCTACCTCTAATTCCTTCTTTACTCTGTAACTCAATCTTTCTAGTCTGATTTTTTTTTATTTCTCTGATTAAAATCCTGTGTATGATTCTAAGGAGCTTCAAATCAAATCTCTTTGGCATAACATGCAGGAAGCCTTATGATCTGCTCATAATTATGCTTCCAGACTCAATTCCTACTATTGAGTTCTCATATTTTAAGCTCCTGCCATTTACTTGCTCTTTCCCCAACTGGATCACAGTCTCAGGTTTTCAGAACTTTTAAAATGTATTTCTCCTGGCTGAAACACTCTCTAACACTTTCTTCTTTTTTTCTTAGCATATTTCTATTAATCATGAAAGACTACTTTTAGATATTACCATCTTTTTCCCTATATCTAACACTTTCCTATATATTCAACCCTCTTGATTTATATGTATCTTTCAGTTAGCAGTTACTATAATTGCTTCATTACTCGTTAATAATGAGGATGTATCTTGCTCATCTTTAAACCTCAACTTCTAGAACAGTGCTAGGGCAACATGGGTTGCCAGAGGCACAGATATTAACAAAACCCAGAAAATGAGCTCTAAATTTTCAAGTGGGTTCAGAAACTGAAGTATGCCAGATTATATTTTCCCAAAGTTAGTCACAACAATATCTCCAATTCCACATGCTCTTCTAAAATGTGACTGTGGAACACCTTCCATCAAGTACTGTGGTGTTTTTTCCCTTAATGTGTCACCTAGAGGGCTAAGTAGCCTCTGCCTTCCTGGAATGCTCATGCTTGGAGCCTTGATCTGTCTTATACAAAGTCCAGTTATAGTAAAGACATAACACTCTGTGAAAGCCAAGCTACATAGAGAGTCCTTGTGTAGGTACAGAGGTCCGTAGACCTCTAGTCTTTCCTGCTAGACAAGTGACCAAACAATTCTTCAGGTGATTCTGGCTCCCAGCCTTCAAATCATTGCCGGTCTTTGAGTTTTCCTACTATGGCGGACATTGTGGCAAGTTTGTGGCATCAGAGGCAAGTAGTCCTGATAGCACCATTTCTGAATTCCTGACACACAGAAACTATGAATATAATAAATGGTTGTTGTTGTTCGCCACTAAGTTGGAAGTGGTATATTCCACAATAATGGACATTGGAACAAGAGTTATAACCAGCAAAAAGAAATAAGTCAAAATTTAAAAAGGCACCAATTTATTATCCGAGATTGAAAATTGGGTCAAAGAGAACATATTATATATATCTTCACAACCTGGAAAATCAGGGATTATTGTAGAATATTATAAAATAAGTAAGTACTGCTTTAATATTATTTCACATTTTCTTGCTATTTTTGAGATGTATTAATTTTGTTTAGGCATTGCCTTCCAAAGAAATGCTGTGTTGAAATTAATAAAAATTTCATTTCTAAATAATCCAATATGTGTATCAAGATAATATAAAATGTTCAGAGAGCAGTTTATACATTTACTGATTCTAGCCATAAAAGTTCACCTGCTAAGCTGCAGAAGTCTTTTAACTGGTAAAAAGATAAAAAGCAACACTCAAAGATTTTGGTTTTGTTCACTAGTTAAGCTTTTTTTTTTTTTTCTCTTTAGAGTTGTCAAAACTTCCAACTTTTTTGGAAGAGGCAGTTCAATATGCCCTCTTATAGGGAGGAAAAAATCATCTTGAATTTTGCCTTGATTTTTTTCAGTTGATTTTTCCATAAATGTATGGAGCCATTTTAATATGAATAAAAAATAAAATCAATTTTTGTGTAAGTTGATATTTTTGCCTAAACTCAGAAGTTATCTTGTTTGTCCAAACAAGAAGAAAAAATAATAACAAGTCAGTTGAGTTTTTCAAGTAACTTGCAAATAAAAAGAAAAATATTACATCTTATTTGACCTGTAGCTTTACAAAGACAAGGTGTTATTGCCTTTAGGAATTTAACTGCATATCATTATATAATAACATAATTGTGTATATAATACTAAGAATACTTAAATAGAAAAATTCTTTGGAGATTATTACATTGAAAAATATAAATTATACATATTTTAATTTTTTTATTTTTTAGTATTTTAAATTATATTATTATTTTTATATAGTACTTTTTATTATGTTATGTTAATCACCATACATTACATCATTAGTTTTTGATGTAGTGTTCCATGATTCATCATTTGTGTATAACACCCAGTGCTCC
This sequence comes from Neomonachus schauinslandi, assembly GCF_002201575.2. Lineage (NCBI taxonomy): Eukaryota > Metazoa > Chordata > Mammalia > Carnivora > Phocidae > Neomonachus > Neomonachus schauinslandi. Next base: position 155,713,376 of record NC_058404.1, read on the forward strand.
ATAAGGAAACAGTTCAAAGGAATGGTCAAAAAGCATCTGTACAAAAATATTTTAGCATATTTTTAAAATCTCAAAAGATGTATTTAAAGGACATCATATTTTTAAATAAGTATTTCAAGACATTCTTCTGGCCTTAAAAGACATTTTTTGAAAATGTAAACTTTTAAAAATAATTTTAAGACAATACTTATTTGAAACAAAAATAAAGGAAAAATTTGCTCGTTATCCTTCTGATACAACGAATAAAATGTTTTTACTTTTATACTCATTTTTAGTAATTGTCTCTAAATATTCATCAATTATAAATAGCTGGAATTCTGGAAGTTATAATTTTTACTATGTTTAGTTATATTTATGACATATTGTTGCTATGTTAAATATATCTATTCTTATAATTATCATTTAAAAATATTTCAAGCCATACCAATTTCTGGACAGATTAACTAAAAATAATAATAATTCACATACTATTGAATATTTAGGCCAATTTTTCATTTTAAAAATATGCTAAAATATTTTTGTACAGATGCTTTTTGACCATTCCTTTGAATTTTTTCCTTAGAGTGTTTTCTAGAAGTGACAGTATGTGTGTCATACATGGAAAAAACTCTTCATGACCCTTGACACATATTAACATACTGTTTTCTAGAATGAGTACTCAAGGTCACTGGCATATTATGTGATCCAGGATGACTGAAGCTTTGCAGGCATAAGCTCATATTTTTAAGGGATATTGCTAATTTTAAAGTATGTGAAATTATATCTGTTCTTATTTCATTGAAAATACTTTCCATAATTCTTAAATCTTAGGACTCTAAGAGTTTACTTTTTAATACAGTCTTCATATGGGATCTCAGTGGTTCCATAAATCACATAGTTAAAAGTTCTGGTTATAGAGGCAATCAGAACCTTATTTGAATCCTACCTTTTTCATGTAGAGCTTAAACATTCCATAAGTTAGTTGATTTCATTAAATTTCAGGTCTGTTATCTATAAAATGGGAATAAAAATATTTACCATTTCCTTAGTGTCAAGAAGATAAAATAGGATAAAGGATATAAAACTCTTAACACAGTACAATGCCTGAACAGAATGCACTCAGGAAATATCACCTATTGTTGTTATTATCATTATTAAAATATTTCTGTTTGGCAGACAATTTAGATTATAATATGTTCAAAAAAATGAATGGATTATAATATGTTCAAAAAATGAACATACATGGCTTGGGGTCACTGTAACCTTGGTACCTACCACAGTACTTGGTACAGAGTAAGTCTTCTGTACACAATTGCTAAATAATTAAAGAAGTGGGGGTGCCTGGGTGGCTCAGTCGGTTATGTTCAACTTTTGATTTCAGCTCAGGTCTTGATCTCAGGATCATGAGATCGAACTCTGCATCAAGCTACACACTGGGCATGGAGCCTGCTTAAGATTCCCCCTCCTCTCTCTAAAAAAAAAATGAATGCACATACATAATAAATATTAGCACTCTATGTATACTTATTAAAGTACCTTTTAGTCAAGCTTATTTTTCGGATTAATTAGTCAGTTTAATATGACCTACATAGAAGTAAAATCGATACTTAAAAGCAATTTTATGGAAATGAACTAATTCTCATTTGAATCTACATGATTAATATATACTTTATCAGGGATAAACTTACTATAGAAGCTTTATTAAACACATATTGTGTACAGCTCTGTGAAGATTAGATCAGTATGAAAACTCCTTATAATAATTTGGACTTTATCCCTCCAATCTTAAAATTACATTTCTGCATAAAATATCCTACAACAAAAATTGGAAGTTTTAAAAATCCATAATTTCTAAGGAGAGCATGTCTAATTTTATTATGTTAGACTTTTATGGAAGACAGTTTAGCATTTATTGTTATCAAGAACTTAGTTGATAGCTGTTTTATTTGGAGTAGGTTTTGGATTCAGTCCAATCTATCTACAATTTCTGTAAAAGCAGTGAAAATTACTACCATTGCAATTGCTTGATTATAGTCCCATTATAATTGGATTAACATAAAATGTCTAGAGAAACGTTTCAAAGTAATAAGTTTTACAGAGTAATACGATTTGTAGCTGTTGGTCACGAAAAAAATACCATGCCAACCAGCAATATTGCATTAGAATAAAGTTTTCTCATTTAGAGCTTAAGACATTGTTAACTAAATATACTTGTCTTATCTCATTTTTAACCATTTCAGAGAAAGAAAAATGAGTAAAGAGACATTATAACTATAGCTCTTTATGAACTATAATATTTAAAACAGAACAAGGGACGCCTGGGTGTCTCAGTTGGTTAAGCGACTGCCTTCGGCTCAGGTCATGATCATGGAGTCCCGGGATAGAGTCCCGCATCGGGCTCCCTGCTCGGCAGGGAGTCTGCTTCTCCTTCTGGCCCTCCTTCCTCTCATGCTCTCTGTCTCTCATTCTCTCTCTCTCTCAAATAAATAAATAAAATCTTTAAAAAATAAATAAATAAAATAAAAAAAATAAAACAGAACAAGTTTTCATTATAAGCATTTTAAATGGTGCAAAAGAAAAGTTTCTTTTTTCATATTGAGTAATAAATGAACTATTTTGTAATTTTTTTTATTCTTATGTTAATCCCCATACATTACATCATTAGTTTTAGATGAAGTGTTCCATGATTCATTGTTTGTGCATAACACCCAGTGCTCCATGCAGAATGTGCCCTCCTCAATACCCACCACCAGGCTAATCCATCCTCCCACCCCCCTCCCCTCTAGAACCCTGTTTGTTTTTCAGAGTCCATCGTCTCTCATGGTTCGTCTACCCCTCCGATTTCCCCCGCTTCGCTTCATTCTTCCCCTCCCGCTACCTTCTTCTTTTTTTTTTTTTTTAACATATATTGCATTATTTGTTTCAGAGGTACAGATCTGAGATTCAACAGTCTTGCACAATTCACAGCGCTTACCAGAGCACATACCATCCCCAGTGTCTATCACCCAGTCACCCCATCCTTCCCACCCCACCCCCCACTCCAGCAACCCTCAGTTTGTTTCCTGAGATTAAGAATTCCTCATATCAGTGAGATCATATGATACATGTCTTTCTCTGTTTGACTTATTTCACTCAACATAATACCCTCCAGTTCCATCCACGTCGTTGCAAATGGCAAGATCTCATTCCTTTTGATGGCTGCATAATATTCCATTGTATATATATACCACATCTTCTTTATCCATTCATCTGTTGATGGACATCTTGGCTCTTTCCACAGTTTGGCTATTGTGGACATTGCTGCTATAAACATTGGGGTGCACGTACCCCTTCGGATCCCTACTTTTGTATCTTTGGGGTAAATACCCAGTAGTGCAATTGCTGGATCATATGGTAGCTCTATTTTCAACTTTTTGAGGAACCTCCATACAGTTTTCCACAGTGGCTGCACCAGCTTGCATTCCCACCAACAGTGTAGGAGGGTTCCCCTTTCTCCGCATCCCCGCCAACATCTGTCATTTCCTGACTTGTTAATTTTAGCCATTCTGACTGGTGTGAGGTGGTATCTCATTGAGGTTTTGATTTGGATTTCCCTGATGCCGAGCGATATTGAGCACTTTTTCATGTGTCTGTTGGCCATTTGGATGTCTTCTTTGGAAAAATGTCTGTTCATGTCTTCTGCCCATTTCTTGAGTGGATTCTTTGTTTTTTGGGTGTTGAGTTTGATGAGTTCTTTATAGATTTTGGATACTAGCCCTTTATCTGATATGTCATTTGCAAATATCGTCTCCCATTCTGTCGGTTGTCTTTTGGTTTTGTTGACTGTTTCCTTTGCTTTGCAAAAGCTTTTTATCTTGATGAAGTCCCAATAGTTCATTTTTGCCCTTGCCTCCCTTGCCTTTGGCGATGTTTCTAGGAAGAAGTTGCTTCGGCTGAGGTCAAAGAGGTTGCTGCCTGTGTTCTCCTTTAGGATTTTGATGGACTCCTGTCTCACATTGAGGTCTTTCAACCATTTGGAGTCTATTTTTGTGTGTGGTGTAAGGAAATGGTCCAGTTTCATTCTTCTGCATGTGGCTATCCAATTTTCCCAACACCATTTGTTGAAGAGACTGTCTTTTTTCCATTGGACATTCTTTCCTGCTTTGTCAAAGATGAGTTGACCATAGAGTTGAGGGTCCATTTCTGGGCTCTCTATTCTGTTCCATTGATCTATGGGTCTGTGTTTGTGCCAGTACCATGCTGTCTTGATGATGACAGCTTTGTAATAGAGCTGGAAGTCCGGAATTGTGATGCCGCCGGCTTTGCTTTTCTTTTTCAACATTCCTCTGGCTATGCGGGGTCTTTTCTGGTTCCATACAAATTTTAGGATTATTTGTTCCATTTCTTTGAAAAAAGTGGATGGTATTTTGATGGGGATTGCATTGAATGTGTAGATTGCTCTAGGTAGCATTGACATCTTCACAATATTTGTTCTTCCAATCCATGAGCATGGAATGTTTTTCCATTTCTTTGTGTCTTCCTCAATTTCTTTCATGAGTATTTTATAGTTTTCTGAGTACAGATCCTTTGTCTCTTTGGTTAGATTTATTCCTAGGTATCTTATGGTTTTGGGTGCAATTGTAAATGGGATCGACTCCTTAATTTCTTTCTTCTGTCTTGTTGTTGGTGTATAGGAATGCCACTGACTTCTGTGCATTGATTTTATATCCTGCCACTTTACTGAATTCCTGTATGAGTTCTAGCAGTTTTGGGGTGGAGTCTTTTGGGTTTTCCACATAAAGTATCATATCATCTGCAAAGAGTGAGAGTTTGACTTCTTCCTTGCCAATTTGGATGCTTTCATTTCTTTTTGTTGTCTGATTGCTGTGGCTAGGACTTCCAATACTATGTTGAATAGCAGTGGTGATAGTGGACATCCCTGCCGCGTTCCTGACCTTAGGGGGAAAGCTCTCAGTTTTTCCCCATTGAGAATGATATTCGCTGTAGGTTTTTCATAGATGGCTTTTATGATATTGAGGTATGTCCCCTCTGTCCCTATACTCTGAAGAGTTTTGATCAAGAAAGGATGCTGTACTTTGTCAAATGCTTTTTCTGCATCTATTGAGAGGATCATATGATTCTTGTTCTTTCTTTTGTTAATGTATTGTATCACATTGATTGATTTGCGGATGTTGAACCAACCTTGCAGCCCAGGGATAAATCCCACTTGGTCATGGTGAATAATCCTTTTAATGTACTGTTGGATCCTATTGGCTAGTATTTTGGTGAGAATTTTTGCATCCATGTTCATCAGGGATATTGGTCTGTAATTCTCCTTTTTGATGGGGTCTTTGTCTGGTTTGGGGATCAAGGTAATGCTGGCCTCATAAAATGGGTTTGGAAGTTTTCCTTCCATTTCTATTTTTTGGAACAGTTTCAGAAGAATAGGTGTTAATTCTTCTTGAAATGTTTGGTAGAATTCCCCTGGGAAGCCATCTGGCCCTGGGCTTTTGTTTTTTGGGAGATTTTTGATGACTGCTTCAATTTCCTTAGTGGTTATAGGTCTGTTCAGGTTTTCTATTTCATTCTGGTTCAGTTTTGGTAGTTGGTACATCTCTAGGAATGCATCCATTTCTTCCAGGTTATCTAATTTGCTGGCATAGAGTTGCTCATAATATGTTCTTATAATTGTTTGTATTTCTTTGGTGTTGGTTGTGATCTCTCCTCTTTCATTCATGATTTTGTTGATGTGGGTCATTTCTCTTCTCTTTTTGATAAGTCTGGCCAGGGGTTTATCAATCTTGTTAATTCTTTCAAAGAACCAGCTCCTAGTTTCGTTGATCTGTTCTACTGTTCTTTTAGTTTCTATTTCATTGATTTCTGCTCTGATCTTTATTATTTCTCTTCTCCTGCTGGGTTTAGGCTTTATTTGCTGTTCTTTCTCCAGCTCCTTTAGGTGTAGGGTTAGGTTGTGTACTTGAGACCTTTCTTGTTTCTTGAGAAAGGCTTGTATTGCTATATACTTTCCTCTTAGGACTGCCTTTGCTGCATCCAAAAGATTTTGAATAGTTGTGTTTTCATTTTCATTGGTTTCCATGTATTTTTTTAATTCTTCTTTAATTTCCTGGTTGACCCATTCGTTCTTCAGTAGGATGCTCTTTAGCCTCCATGTATTTGAGTTCTTTCTGACTTTTGTCTTGTGATTGAGCACTAGTTTCAAAGCATTGTGGTCTGAAAATAGGCAGGGAATGATTCCAATCTTTTGGTACCGGTTGAGACCTGATTTATGACCTAGGATGTGATCTATTCTGGAGAATGTTCCATGGGCACTAGAGAAGAATGTGTATTCCGTTGCTTTGGGGTGGAATGTTCTGAATATGTCTGTAAAGTCCATTTGGTACAGTGTGTCATTTAAAGTCTTTATTTCCTTGTTGATCTTTTGCTTAGACGATCTGTCCATTTCAGTGAGGGGGGTGTTAAAGTCCCCCACTATTATTGTATTGTTGTCGATGTGTTTCTTTGCTTTTGTTACTAATTGCCTTATATAATTGGCTGCTCCCATGTTAGGGGCATAGATATTTACAATTGTTAGATCTTCTTGTTGGATAGATCCTTTAAGTAGGATATAGTGTCCTTCCTCATCTCTTATTACAGTCTTTGGTTTAAAATCTAATTTGTCTGATATAAGGATTGCCACCCCAGCTTTCTTTTGGTGTCCATTAGCATGGTAAATGGTTTTCCACCCCCTCACTTTCAATCTGGGGCTGTCTTTGGGTCGAAAATGAATCTCTTGCAGACAGCATATCGATGGGTCTTGTTTTTTAATCCAGTCTGATAGCCTGTGTCTTTTGATTGGGGCATTGAGCCCATTTACATTCAGGGTAACTATTGAAAGATAGGAATTTAGTGCCATTGTATTGCCTGTAAGGTGACTGTTACCGTATATTGTCTGTGTTCCTTTCTGGTCTATGTTGCTTTTAGGCTCTCTCTTTGCTTAGAGGACCCCTTTCAAGATTTCCTGTAGGGCTGGTTTTGTGTTTGCAAATTCCTTTAGTTTTTGTTTGTCCTGGAAGCTTTTTATCTCTCCTTCAATTTTCAATGACAGCCTAGCTGGATATAGTATTCTTGGCTGCATATTTTTCTCATTTAGTGCTCTGAATATATCCTGCCAGTCCTTTCTGGCCTGCCAGGTCTCTGTGGATAGGTCTGTTGCCAATCTAATGTTTCTACCCTTGTAGGTTACATATCTCTTCTCCCGAGCTGCTTTCAGGATTTTCTCTTTGTTTCTGGGAGTTGTAAGTTTTACTATTAGATGTTGGGGTGTTGACCTATTTTTATTGATTTTGAGAGGGGTTCTCTGTGCTTCCTGGATTTTCATGCCTGTTTCCTTCCCCAAATTAGGGAAGTTCTCTGCTATAATTTGCTCCATTATACCTTCTGCCCCTCTCTCTCTTTCTTCTTCTTCTGGGATCCCAATTATTCTAATGTTGTTTCGTCTTATGGTATCGCTTATCTCTCGAATTCTGCCCTCGTGATCCAGTAGTTGTTTATCTCTCTTTTTCTCAGCTTCTTTATTTTCCATCATTTCATCTTCTCTATTACTGATTCTCTCTTCTGCCTCATTTATTTTAGCAGTTAGTGCCCCCATTTTTGATTGCACCTCATTAATAGCCTTTTTGATTTCTACTTGGTTGGATTTTAGTTCTTTTACTTCTCCAGAAAGGGTTTCTCTAATAACTTCCATATTTTTTTCAAGCCCAGCTAGTATCTTTAAAGTGATGATTCTGAACTCTAGATCTGACATCGTACTAATGTCCGTATTGAGTAGGTCCCTGGCAGTCGGTACTACCTCTTGTTCTTTTTGTTGAGGTGATTTTTTCCATCTTGTCATTTTGTGCAGAGGAGAATAGATTAATGAGAGAACAAAATGCTAGCAGAGTAACAACGTCCCCAGAAAATATACTCTAAACAAATCAGAAAAAACCTGAAGCAGTGGGAAAAGAAAGGGAAGGAGAGAAAAAAGAAAAAGAAAAAAAAGAAAAAGATAAAGATAAAAACAAAAACAAACAAAACAACAACAACAAAAAAAACAGAATGTGATCAAATATGATCAGGCTGGTATATAGATCAGTGCCACACACTAGATTTGGGGTGTATTTTGGTCTTTTAGAAGAAAGTGTCTCCCAAAATTTTAAAGAAAGAAAAACTTATATATGTACAAAAATAAGGGTTGATATGATGAAGGGATGGAATATGACTGTAAAGATGGAAATTATGAAAAAATTTATAAAAGGAATTGATAAGAAGTTGTTTGAAAAAAGAAAGAAGAGGATTTAAAAAAAGAAAAAAAAAAGGGAGAGGATGTGATCAGGCAGGGGAATAGAAAACACCATATACTAGAGATTTAGGGTATATTTTGATCTGTTAGAAGAAACTAACTCAAAATTTTAAAGAGAGAACAACTTATATATATAAGCCAAAAATACGGGTAACTACTATGAAGGGATAGAATGACTCTAAAAATGAAAAATAAATTTTTTTTTTTTTTAAAAAAGGGATTGATAAGATGTTGGTTGAAAAAGGGAAAAAAAAATTCAAAAAGAAAAAAGACAGTTAAAAAAAATTAACTTTGAAAGACTACAGAATCATGGTAAAAAAGCCATGAATTCTATGTGCAGTAGTCCCCTAGAGCTGGAGTTCTGCTGTTCTCATTGATGGGTAAACTTGGTCTTGGCTGGCTGTTCTCGCTGATCATCTGGGGAGGGGCCTGTTGCCGTGGTTTCCAAATGTCTTTGCCGCAGGCAGAATTGCCCCGCCCTTGCCCCCTCCTGGCTAAGTAATCTTCTCGGGTTTGCTCTCTGGGGCTTTTGTTCCCTGCGAGCTTTCTGTACAGCTTTGGAGGCGGAGAGTGAAAATGGCGGCCTCCCAATCTCCGCCGTGGAGGAGCCGGGAACTCGGGGCCCCGCTTCTCAGTGAGCCCCCAGAGAAAAGCCATCAGTCACTCCCGTCTCCCCGGTCTCCAGCCGCACTCCGTGGTCACCCGGCCTGTGACCGCGCGTTTCTATCTCTGGCACCCAACCCCGGGTGGAGTCTCCAAACCCAGCAGATCCCTGCGGTGCGCTCCCTCATGGCTCCTCCCTGGGAAGGAAGGTGAGTCTCCCCGGATCTGCCGCTTGTTGGTTCCCTGCTGGAGGAGCAGTGGCCCGACTGTGCCGCGGATCACGGTTTATGGCAACCCCGAGCTGAGAGCCCGCGCCTGGGCTCCGCCTCTGCAGCCGGCTTCCCTGCTCCAATACCTGGGAGCTCTCCCACACTCAGGCACCCCCGGTCTTTCTGTGACCCGTGGGTCCTGAGACCACACTGTTCCGGAGGGTTCCACCCCCCACTTAGCCACCAGAGTGACGTCCCTCAGTGGAGCAGGCTTTTAAAAGTTCCGATTTTGTGCTCCGCGGCTCTATCACTTGCCAGAAGCGGCCGACGGAGGCCCCTCCCCCGCCATCTATCCTCCCGAATATCGCCTCGGATTCACTTCTCCGCTCGTCCTACCTTCCAGAAAGTGGTCGCTTTTCTGATGAGAGAGTTGTTGCTATTCCTTTCTTCGATCTCCTGTTGGGTTTGTTGGTGTTCAGAATGGTCTGATCCCTATCCAGCTGAATTCCTGAGAGGAGACGAAATCCAGGTCTCCTACTCCACCATCTTGCTCCGCCCCCCTATTTTGTAATTTTTTAAAACAAATACCATTTAATGGCTAAATGCAAATCATACAAAAATGTATATAATGTAAAAATAATTTGGAGATAATTTGGAAAACAGTGCAATGATGTATTTATAGGATATTTTATTCTAGGAATAAGTTGGAATTTTTTAAATTTTGAAGTTAAGAGTTTTAAATTATGAATACATGAGATAGAAAATTTTATGATTTAGGGTGTAAAGCCGTTTGTGTGGAAGGGGAGAGGCAAAGAAGAGAGGTAAGAAGATCAGAAGAAAAAGAAGCAAGACCATTGGAAAGAGTTTAATTATGGACTTTGGAAGGAAAAGAGCACAGATCAGACCAAGAAGAAATAGCTTTAATTGTTTTTTCTTGTCTGTTTTATGTGGAGGAAGGAAAAAAATCAAGGGATAAATAATGTCTTAGAGTACATGTTAACATAGCTCAGCTAAAGGCCTTACTGTAATTTGAAGATTGTCCCAGGTAAGTAGGTCAGATAACAGGAAGAGACTAATGACTGATCTGGTGTTAGGAAGAAAATGAGACAAACCCAAGGCCTATTCAGAAGAGACAAAACCAGTGTCAGAGAATTGCCTCTTCTAGTACTAGGTGGGAAAGAAACCTGAAGTTAGCTGGGACAGTCTAATATCTTAGAAAATAAAATTCTTAAAAACTGAAGCTAAGATTATGTAATTGTAAAATAGTAAGTTTTCTTACTTTGAAAAAAATTCAAGTATAAGTGATATTTGACAAAGCCTGGGAGTACAAGTTGTTTAATTTGAAATAATTTTAATAATTGAAAAATAAAAAGGGAATCTTAGGGTAAAAGAGCATTGAAAAGGTAATTTTGTATTAAAAAATACTAGAAAGAAATATAGATGAGGATTTGTTCATGAGGGGAGTAGAATTTTCTAAGCACAAAAACTCCGGAAGATATTGAAATGAAAATTTGGTAAATATATATTAAAAATGCTAATGGTGCATATCATTCTGTGATGAGATGATTTGGTACTTGATTTTTGCTGAATACTAAAACACTTTCTAAATGTTTTTTATTTCATTTTTTATAAAGAATTGAGATATCATTTAAATTAATAGGCCTCTGTCATTATAGTATGAAATAAACATCATCATCTATATACTCTTCTTGACAAAATGTTTAATCTAAATTCAATAAAGCCCACATCTAATGGCTAATTGGAGAAAATATAGAGGTTACAGAAGCAAGTTAAAGGTCAAAAGATGAACAGGTTAATATTGATGTCATGACAAAAAATAAAAGAGCGAGAGAAAGTTTCATGATTAAAAGATACTGAAGAGACATAATAAGCAAATACAATCCATTGTTTTTGAATACAGCCTGACTTAAACAAAAAATTATAAAACACATTTTGGGGACAATTGATCAATATTATCTGGGACTATTATAGCTAATTTTTTTAATCAGTAATGATATTATGTGAATTCATAGAATATACTTTAAAACATAAAACCATTTCCTTAAAAACATTGATCAAAAACTAAGGAAATTATCAGACAAAACGTAAGGGAAAAAATCAACCTCTAGAAAAGGGAGAAACTTCTGGATTTGTAATGGGCTTTCTCAGTCAAATATGGAAATATCAGAGATTGTCAGCACTGCCATTTATACTACGACCTTACAGTTTTAGTGTGCTCTAGAAAACTTCTGTGACTATTGTATCTTTGTGGATTTTTTTCTTTCTTAGGAGGGGGTCTTTCTTCCTACAGACCAGAAGTGTTACAGAATTAGTAACTCCTGTGAGCTGCCTTGAAAACATCAATAATGAAAATTAATACGTGAATAGCACAGTTTCCTCGACCCTCAAGACGAATAATATTGTTGGTTTTATATCAATTCCAAAAAGTTTCCTGTAGGGTTGAGTTTCAGTTGCCTACTGCTTAATAATACACTTTTGTCTGTCTTCCTTTTTTCATATATTAATCTCCATTTCCCTGCAAGATTGCATGTGAATCATTGTCTCTAGGTCTGAATCTGTGGAAACCCAGAAAAGATTTGGTACCAGAACTGGTCCTAATAGCAAATTCTCAGGATAGGATTTTGAGTTGGATCCTGGGCTGGCCAGATGGCAAGGATAATTATGCTGCTGGTAAATGGGACGGTGAGACTGTATCAGCTCTGGCATATCGTAACATCACAATTACTAGGACTCTCATCTATGGAGATTTGGGACGTGACACATATAAAAAATGTCCTGGTTAACCTAATGTGTCTAGAATTTGAGAGATATGGTAGCAATAGTAATAATAAGGTCTGAAGAATTGGTTGGTTATATACTGTTCAGCACCATAAATGTGCTGAAGAAAGGGAATGGCAGGGTTAAGTTAGCCAATCTTCAACTCAGAAGGATGGTGAGAAAGCCAGAATCCTCAATGGCAGCTTTTAAAAGAACTTTACTTCTGAAACTGGAGCTCAGTTTGGGCAGAAAATCAAACCCAAGATCTGATTGTCATAGTATCAAGAAAAGTCTTTATTCACAGTTGCAGCATGTCTCTGAGACTAAAATCAGGGCACCATCAGGGAAAATGTGGGGTCCTGGGACCTGGGGTGGGAGCATTTGAGTGCATGCACTTGAAGACTTTTAAATGCTCATATTCTTCTCAGTCTACTGGGCTATTGGAAGTGGCCCCCTCCTTTTTACTAGAAGAAATAGCACTATTTCTACCCTGTAGACTGTGTAGAGCCTTACCTGAGGAAGAAGACTTCCTCGAGGATATCCATACTTCCTGTCATGGCCTAAGTGAATAAGCAGTGAAGAGTCGAAAAAAGCTAATCATAGAAGTACTCTCCCTGCTTTGGGGGAGTCACCCTAGAATAGATTGTAGAAATGATCAGCCTTTTCTTCTGAAGACCCAGAAATTCCTTATCTGTAAATGACCTAAAAGCCAACTATTTTTATATGCAAGAACCAGTGCAAATGACTAACAGAGGACCATTGTGTCGGGCTGTACTTTTACAACTACATTTTAACTTCTTGCAGAGTTCTTAAAGAATGTACTATAATGTGCATTGCCCACATAGAGGAAAAATGCATACTTCTATTCTTAGATGAATGTTTTATAAAAGCTCTGTATTTTTTTTTTTTCTTTCTTGGAACAGCTTGTGGTGGCTATATTCCAAATCAGTTGTGGGTTTAATGGTCAACTAGGCTAAAATATGTCCTATACCATTTTCAGAAGTTTCCCTTTGTTCCTTAGATTCATATTTTAAAAACATCTATTATAAACAAAACCTTATACAATAGGAGCACCAGTTTATCAGGTGAATAAATGTGTACCATGTAGGAGACATGGTTGGTTGCTTCATGCTTCCCTTCCTCTTTTCTAACAGAGCCGTATATTGCTCCAGGAACCATCTCTCCATCACAGAGCCTTGTGTGCCAGAGGAAGCTGAGCCACTACCAGCTCTAGAATAGGGCCCAGTATATATATATTTTTTAATTTATTTGAGAGAGAGAGACTGAGAGAGAGCGCACATGAAAGGGGGGAGGGTCGAGAGGGTCAGAGGGAGAAGCAGACTCCCTGCCGAGCAGGGAGCCCCATGCGGGACTCGATCCAGGGACTCCAGGATCATGACCTGAGCCGAAGGCAGTCGCTTAACCAACTGAGCCACCCAGGCGCCCGAGGGCCCAGTATTTTAAAAGTAAGTTCATTCATTTTTCCAAGGTAACTTTATTTATTTGTTTATTTATTTTTAAGGGTTTTATTTATTTATTTGTAAGATAGAGAGAGCACAAGCAGGGGGGACAGCGGGCAGAAGGAGAAGCAGGCTCTATGCTGAGCAGGGAGCCCAATGCAGGACTTGATCCCAGGACTCTGGGATCATGACCTGAGCCAAAGGCAGATGCTTAATCGACTGAGCCACTCAGGAGTCTCACAAGATAACTTCTGCTTAGACCTTCTGGGAATAGTTTTCTTGTCTCTAGAGAAAACCATAGGAAGAGATGGTCTCCCACTCCACCTCACCCTAAATGGTGAAATCCAGAAGAATTTTAGCTATTTTGGAACAATCTTAAAGATTGTCAATGCATAGGATGACAGATGAAAGATATGGAAAGATCAACCTTAATCAAATTAAATTTGCCATACTTTCAATGTATGTGAGGCAATATATTTTTTATAAAAGAAGGTAGTTTATAGCTAAATGTGCCCTGCATGTATAATAACTGCATATTCCATACTACCATTTCTTACATTGCTCTTTTCATTTCATATCTTCCAGGGGCTTATGCATTCACTTCCAAAATCAACGGTGTCTTGGTGGCATTACACATTATTTAAGGAATCAAAACTCATATCAGAAATCTTAAAATCCAATATTATCCAGAACTCTTTTTCTCTTTGAAAAATAGTGAAATACAGCTCAATAGTAGTTATAACAACTGATTATCAATTTTACAATGTGACATAAAATGTGCTAGGTGCTTTTCACATGTTATTTTTTTAAAAGATTTTATTATTTTATTTGAGAGAGAGACAGAAATAGTGACAGAGAGCATGAGTGGGGAGGAGAGGGAGAAGCAGGCTCCCCGCTGAGCAGGGAGCCCGATGCGGGGCTCGATCCCAGGACCCTGGGATCATGACCTGAGCTGAAGGCAGACGCTTAACAGACTGGGCCACCCAGGCACTCCTTACATGCTATTTTTATAAATGAAGAAGCCCAAATCCTTAGAGTTAAGAAACTGGTTCAAAGTTAACTAGAGTATTAAATGGAAGAATCAGGGTTTGAACATAATCTCTGTCACTCTAAAACCCTTAGAATTTCCTCAATGTCATGACTTCAGTAAAACAGAGGACAGCTCAAGTTAGTTGTCATTGGGAATTCCAATTAACTGTTTTGGAGGTAAGAAAATTTTTCTATTACTCATTTGAGGAAGTGAAGTGCACTCACCTACTGTAGCAAAAATGATAGCATGATATTATCCATATTTTCTGCAATCAAGTTGTGAAACAAATAAGCTTTAACATTTCAGTGGCTTATATCAACATTTATTTCGTGCTCACACTAGCTTTTTATCTTTAAATTTAGAAGTGTGGATTGGCTGGGGCAGCTCTATTCACAGCTGCAAGTTGGATTCAGATATATTCTACCTACCTCACCTTCTGGAGCTGATTGCAGTCTGGGGCATGTATGCTCTTCTCCGAGCAGATGGCAGAAGCACAGGCCTGAAAGGAACTCATTGTGCTTCTTAAACCCTCTGGTAAAAAAAGGCACACTGCTGTATTCAATTGGCCAAAGCTAATCACATGGAAGCTGACAATGAGGCAGGGGCCTGTACAACTTTTATGGTGGTGGCAGGGGGGAAGGGAAGAGTATTTGCAGAGCAATGATGTAATCTACCCTAAATACCTGCATATTTTACATATTAGCTACTATGTCTAAAAACTAATGACTCACTTGCAATTTAATTTATACTAGTTTCCTATAATTAGTACATTGAACAACTTGTCTGTACAAAAAAACCTGAAAAAAATCTTCAAAGGGTATAAAATGATACCCACATCCCTATTTTCCTGAAGAAAACACTGACTTTTGTTCATATTTACTTAACTTATCACATTTATACAACTATCTAATCAATTTAGAAATTCAATGGAGTACATATTAATTACCAGCCATAAAAAGTAAGACAAGTGGACACTTAGATATCTCCTTTTGTCCCTTCCTTTGCTGTTGAATTTGAACAATAATCACCACAGCAAACCAATTATATATTATATACACATAATTATCTGAGTTCAGTAACTCACAATTATGCCATTTTAAGTGTAGGTTTGGGTCTGGTCAGTTGTTCTTGCATAAAGAATTCTCTGGTTAGAAAAGCTAGTGTGGCTGCTCAGTTCCTTATCTTGGTGGCTTTTTCTCCGCTTTTACTGCTTCCTATCTGGAGCTCTATCCCATCATTTGGTGTGACTGAGAGAAGTCGGAGGGTTTGCTCTTCTAAAGGCTCTTCCATCCCTTTCCACGTGTCCTGGCATCCTCACCATACTGGCACTCTGGTGGCAAAGGAGAACCCAGGACCCCATTCTTTATGCAAGCATAGGTGTGATAGGTGATGTTATCCCTCAGTAAAGCCTCACAATGAGCAATAATCAAGGAATTCTGAAGCACAGTAACAAGAGGTTCATTTTCTCAGGAAACAACCTTGTCACAGCTTCTAGCATGATAAAAAACGAATCTGTGTACTCAACAGAAGATATATTAACATTTTTATGTTACCTATAATTCATGCTGAGATTTTTTTTTTTTAGTAGTAGTAGTATGAATAAAGATGCTTTTTGCTATTGTCTTGGACCAAATTGATTAAGTAAGAATGGTCAGAGGGAATAAACATATAAAAGAAATGATTTTAGCTTACTAATTTGCATGTGATTTCATCTGAAATTCTAAAAGAATAATTGCAGAGCAACAGGGTCTTTGTGTTTATCTATTTCCCCCTTCCAATTTTTCTTAAAAAAACAACAGAAAAAAATAATATATGTAGTCTCATTTGCAAATTGATGAAATGTTGGTGAATTTTGTGATAAATTTCTCAGTAAAGCTTGCTGAATACTTCCATTTTTAACATCTGGCTCATTAGATACAAATGTACTATATGATAGAATATAATTAGTGGATTATCCCACATAAGCCAATTAGATTTATTGTGCTTAGTATATATTGAAATAATTGTAATTTATTTTCAAATTCCATCCTTAAGTTTGTACCATAGAGAGATTTTTTTTTAAAGATTTTATTTATTTATTTGAGACAGAGAGAATGGGAGACAGAGAGCATGAGAGGGAAGAGGGTCAGAGGGAGAAGCAGACTCCCTGCTGAGCAGGAGCCTGATGCGGGACTCGATCCCGGGACTCCAGGATCATGACCTGAGCCGAAGGAAGTCGCTTAACCAACTGAGCCACCCAGGCACCCCCATAGAGAGATTTTTTAAAACAAAGTATGACAAGTAAATATAAGATTTTCAGATGGATAAATATTAAACAATTTGTCAATATTCCTTGATAGAATTTTTATGATAAATCGTAAAGATCTGTTTATTCACAGTCATGCTTCCACTAAATTCATTAAGCAACTTCCTTTAATTAATACTTCATAGATCTAAAAATTCCCTTAATAAAAAACATTGATATATCAGACACTATAATTAAATGATCTTGTATTTTTTTCACAAGGTTAAGCATCACAAATATTTGTTTATTTTATTCATCTTTCCCAAATTTTAAAATATTTTGTGAATGATTAAACATTTTTATCAGTGATACCTTGCCTTTTCATTTCTCTGCGTTTGTCCCACTAGGATTTTTAAATGGCTCAGGGTTATAACAAGAAAGTCCTATCTGGGATGTAGAGGGAAAGAGATGTGAAGTGGTGTGTAGTTGTCTTTGTCAGTAGGTGAATGACTTTCCATATACTATGGGAGATCTTCTCAAGTACTGGACACATATCTACAAGTTAAAACCATTAACAATGGAGAGAATTTATTTGTGGGTGGTTGTGGCACAACAGAGATAGATTTAAAAGGAATAAACATCTTCACATGAAGAGTTTTGATCCATAAAATATCTCTACACAGAAAAAAATGTAATGGAGATATGTTTTTTTCCTTAGAATAAGAAACTATTCCTACATCCAAAGCCAGATATGAAACAAGATTTCCATGGTGGCAGGTGAGAGCTTTTAGTTGAGATCTTAGATTTCAAACCCTTACTTTAGAATTTTCTGATAAAACCTAAGGTCATAGCCAATAGAATAAAGCCTCATTGATGAATGAATTGATGATCTGACTTCTCAGTCCTCTGTTCAAGTTCATGAATTCGCCTCAACATTACTGCCAAGAGTCACTAAGCACTACTGACCACTCTAGAACTTACCTTATTGGAAACCCCATAAATCATAGATAGAGAGAAGAAGACATATTAGAAGCAATTGAATTGAAGTTCTAGCAAATATACTTTTTGAGGGTGGTAGTCTACTATACCCATCCCACACAGTATTTCAGTGTATATCTAATTATCACTAAGATTATTATTTGCTAGTTTCTACTCACAATATAGATTTTAATGTATTTCATATTACTTTTTTTAGGTCAGCACTATATTACTAATACACAATTAAGCATCTTTCTACCACGTTTTTGTGTTTTCTTGTGTGATGGCCCTTGTTTTTATGTTCTATGTATCAGGTGACACACATGATGGTAGCATTATGGACAGAGAATTCGTGTTGTGGGGAGCCTTCCTGTGCACTGTAGAATGGTTAGGAGCATCTCTGCTTTCTATCCACTAAATGCCAGTAACAACCTCATCAGTAGTGACAAAGGAAATTGTCTCTCCAGACATTGCAAATATCTTCTGCTGGGGGAGGGCGAAAATGGCCCCTGCTGAGAACCACGGGTTACATACAGATTTTCAGATTTATCCTGATACAGATAATTTCCTTCTTTTCCCTACATTTATGGAACGAGTAACTCAATTGGTCACACAATCTATGCACATAAAATGTTTGACTAAAACCCTTGACTCTGAAGTGACAGGACAGAGTGAAAAGGAGGACAACCATTTTTTATTGACAGGACTTTGTTCTTACAAAGAAGGAAATTATCTTTTTTATTCTGCCATGTTTAGAAAGTTCATAATCTTAGGCCTCAGTGCAAAGCTTCCTACAGACATTGCATTCCATTGATTTCAGTGAATTTAATCCCTACGGAGTGTCAGGTTTCAGGCTTTATAAGTGCACTTCCATCTTTACAGGTGCTTCTCAGAATTAATTGCTATTTTATAGGTAATTACCATTGATGTAATTAGATTAGGAAAGTTGGTAATTTAAAAGATGGCTAGAATTGAGGAGTGACATTATGAAGACTGACACTGTCATCATACTTTTTAAATTTTCTTAAACCTCTTGAAGGGATGGGGAAAACAGGTGGAAAGAGAAGTTAACTAAAATTATGGTCCAGTTTCAAAGAGCCTCAACTTTAAGCTAAAGGTTCAGTAAGCATTTTGCTTTGTAATTTCCCAATATTTGAGCATCAACATATGTTGGAACTGCTTCTTTTCAAATAAATGTGTGGTAGATATCAGTATTGTGATTTTATTTCTTTGAGGAGTTAATTGATGGGCACTATATACAATAATAGATCCCTGTCCTTTATGGCCTGCGTGCTGGCTCCTGTCTGATGGGGCGCCCTGTTGTCTCATCCACCTGTTCTAAATTGACATCCAAATGCTCTTTTCCCTGGGGCTTCTTTTCAAAATATTTGCTTAGAAGAAAGGTGATGCCTACTCCCAGTTTTGACATTCTAATAATATCCTTACTGAGCTCTCGGGCCATTACAATGTCCTTTTAGAGGTGATTGAAGTTGCTATACTATTACATCCAGGAGTTTTCTGTTAATACACCCACCTGGAATATATAATGTGGCAAGGTATTCATTGACCAGAAGATTAATAAAGAATTTTAACATTTATATATAATATATACATGATATATACTATATTACTGGTATATATTTTTAACAGAAAAGTATGTGAAATTATACCAATTAAAATTTCAGCATCCTTGGCTTTTTCTAAGAGTAGATTCTCTCTATAAATCTAGGTATATATAAGCACAATACCGCATAAATAAATGAAAAGGGGATTTTACTTTTAAAATTTCAATAAATGAGACACTATTCTAATTAAACTACTTAAACTGTGTTTGTGTCTAATTTGTACTGACTTTTGCATCTAGTTCTATCAAGCTGAACATATTTTTCTTTTTAAAAATTAAGAGAGAAATAACACTGAAACAAACAGTTCTATGGACCTAGCAATATTTTACACTCACTCCAGAAAGATATGAGTATGAATATATTTGTATTTGCTGTTGTTTTAGTCCATATTTAAAATACCATTTTAGCAATTTTATTAATTCTTTGCTTTAGTCAGCCTCCTTTCAAACTTACTTCACCCTGTGTTTTGTAGGCTACCAATTTTGTTCACAAGCAAGGTCAGTTTCACATGGAATTGAAATGTAGAGCCAAATACATAAGATGATTAAGGAAAGAGGAAATTTCCCAAATATGTTAGAGTATCATCCTCACTGATTAGCAAGGTGCCAGAAATCACACTTTAGTTATTGATCTGGTTTAAAGTGTAATCTATTGAAAATAGCTTTGAAATACAAAGATATAATTAAACAGGGCTATATATTAACTTACTAATGTCCATTCTTGAATAGGCAGGTATAAGTGATCAGATTCTCAAGCTAATAATCTTCCTAAAATATGGGAGGGGGACATTTTGATGTTAATATAAAATTGCTTGAAAATAGGAAAGGATAGGTATTGCGGTGGAATACCAAGGGCAAACAGAAAGTAGAATGAGGTCTTTGTTGGTAGTTTTAATGAAAGTAAAGTCAACGTTGACTACACAAGATGAGTTTTTATTTACTACTTGATATGGGACACAGTTCAATCTCCTTCATATAGAATACGGGGTCCTCTATAACATCATTCTTTCTGGCTTTCCGTTGTAGTAGAGCACCAGGGAATCTACCTTGTCACCTTATTTTTTGTATCCATCCCCCAACTTCAATTAAAAGGGAGTTAATTCCTATGCTAGAAGTAAATATTTCCATGATGAAATGCACAGCAATTATCTTCTTTTTATTACATATTCTAATTAAATTTCCTTTATTAATATAGCAGAACAAAGGAAATAACCGAGGATTTCACTATTTTGACAGGTGATTTTATATAATGTCAGTTTTAAAAGTTATGACATTATATTTCTGCCCCTAGCTCAAGCTGTGATGTAGCTGTACATGTCAGTACATACAAGAATATAATTACCTACTCATATTTAAGAAATTATGCTTATTTAATATTTCTCACTTGTGGTATTGCTTTTGGCCTTTCCCCACATTTAAAGAGTCAGGTATTTTTACTTGGTACCTTGGAAAAGAATATAAAAGGAAAAAGAAGCTAAAAGATGAGTCACTTTTAAGACTTTAATTTTCAAAATTCTGTAACCAGAAGGGAATAAAAAAGATATAAAACTTTTGAGAAAAAATTAAGAGCAAGGATTCTGTTACTCCTGGCAACCAGCCCCTCACATTCTCCTCCCACATACCCTAGAGGAGAATAAGATTCCCTAAGCAGAAACAAAGTAGAGTGAAGCAAGTGGTATTGTTAGAGAAAGGGGCTCTGTGCCCTTTTCTTTGGCCAAGTCCCAGGTAAATTTTTGATTTTCAAGCATAAACGAGACCTGTTTCTCATTTCTTGTAAAGAGCCCTTGGGAGATAGTAGGAGTGAAACTATCAGAAAAGTATATGTGATGTCTCTAGCCGTATAAGACCTAAAAAAATTCAGACTTTCCCAAAGCTTTGCCAGAAGTTAGCTTTAAAATAGTAATTTGTACACCAATAATGGAAAACCATAAGACCAGTGGTCAGGGGCGCCTGGGTGTCTCAGATGGTTGGGCGTTTGCCTTCGGCTCAGGTCATGATCTCCAGGTCCTGGAATCCAGCCCCATGTCAGGCTTCCAGCTCAGCAGGGAGTCAGCTTCTTCCTCTCCCTCTCCCTCTGCCTCTCCCCCCTGCTCCCCCCCTGCTCGTGCTTTTTCTCTTTCTCTTTTTCGCTCTCCCTCCCCCCAAAATAAAAAAAAAAATGTAAAAAAAAAAAAAAAAAAAGACGAGTGGTCATTTCAGGAGATGCTAGCATAGACATTATTAATTGGACAATTATCTGTTGAATCTCTATTATGTGCCAAACATTTTTTTTTTATAGTGAGGCACAGCAGTGATCAATGCCTCAAAATCTTTGACTTTGCAGAAATTACATTCTAATGATAGCTGGGTGGCATTCAGAACCAGATATTCATCCCCCACTCCTCAGCGTGATGTAAACCTTCCAGAACTTGAACTGAACCATTAGGGAAACAAGAGTCTGTGTACGTGAACACAGAGAATGGACTATGATAAAAATGACACCACACTTGCAGACGTATGGCAATTAAATTGTTTTAGAAAATCAAGTTATGAAATAATCAAGTAATCAGATTATAATTCATTGAATACCTGAGTTAGTGTACTGAGGATTATATCTAGTCCTGATTATAGACACTATTGTGCTAGAAAACTGTATGAATAAGACATTTCTGTTATACATTATTTTATGATACTGATGTTGTTGTGATCATTTATTGAGCACATTCAACAAACACAGTGCACAATGTAGAAAGTAGAGTGCATTCTTCCAATATTCATAAACTTCTTTAATTCTTTGAAAAAATACATGTGAACACTAAAAAAATTCATTTGTAGTCAAAGTGGAAAGACAGAGCATCAGCTCTTCAGGATTGCTCAAACCAAAAAATATTAAGTATGTATTACATTAAGACACTTTAAAGCACAATAACTTCATATATCATATTTAGATCAGCATAATTTTGTAATTTGGAAACAGTTTTTGAAAAATAATTCTCATTTGATGAGATTAAATTTTATTTTCACCATAGAAATGATGTTAGTGATACTCTCTATCAAGTCTTACATAAAATGTATAGAAATGACAAATTACTTCTTTTAATTGAGGTATACTTTACATACCATAAAATCATTTATTTTAAAGTGTATGATTCACTAATTTTTAGTATGTTTGACAGGTTATACAACTATCACCTTTGTCTAATTCTGGAATATTTTATCACCCCTACAAAAAGAAACTCCCTACCAAGTAGTAGTTACTTCCCATTCTGCCCTATGCTCATCCCCAGGAGTCACTAATCTGTTTTCTGTCCCAATAAACTTGTCTACTCTGGACATTCATTACAAATTGAATTGCAAAATATGTGGGTCTTTGTGACTGGCTTCTTTCATTTAGCATAATGTTTTCTAGATTCATCTCTATTGTGGCATATATCAGTACTCCATTTCTTTTTATTGCATTAAGTGTATTCATTCCATTGTATTATACCACAATTTATTTTTCTATTCATCAGTTGATGAGGATTTGCATTGTTTCCACTTTTTGACTATTTTAAATAATACTGCTATAAACATCCATGTATAAGTTTTTGTGGAAGCATATGTTTTTAATTCTCTTCAGTATATATCTCAGAGTAAAATTTCTGGGTCATCTGACAACTCTTGTGTTTAACTTTTTGAGAAACTGACAAAGTGTTTTTCCTAGACACTGCACCATTTTACATTTCTATCAGCAGTATGTCAGAGTTTCAATTTCTCCACATGCTCATCAACACTTGTTATTTTCCATTTATTTGATTATAGCCACCCTGGTGGTTGTAAAATAGTACCTTATGATTTTCATTTGCATTTTGCTAACAACTAATGGTGTTGGATATCTTTTTATGTGTTTATTTACCATTGGTGTATCTTCCTTACAGAAATTCTGTCTAGGGGCGCCTGGGTGGCTCAGTCGTTAAGCGTCTGCCTTCGGCTCGGGTCATGATCTCAGGGTCCTGGGATCGAGCCCCGCATCGGGCTCCCTGCTCATCGGGAAGCCTGCTTCTCCCTCTCCCACTCCCCGTGCTTGTGTTCCCTCTCTCGCTGTGCCTCTCTCTGTCAAATAAATAAATAAAATCTTTAAAAAAAAAAAAAAAAGAAATTCTGTCTAAATCCTTTGCCTATTTTTAAGTGAGTTATTTGTCTTTTTATTGTTGAGATGTAAAAGATATTTATATATTCTGGATACTAGACTCTGATCAGATATAGATTTGTCTTTTCACTTTTTTGATAGTGTGTTTTGATGCACAAAAGCTTTTGCTTTCAATGAAGTCCAGTTTATTTATTTATATTGTTGTTGCTTATGCTTTTATGTCATACCTCAGAAACCATCGACTAACCCAAGGTCACAAAGATTGATAGATTTTTTTTTTTCTTCTAAGAGTTATATAATTTTAGCAATCATTTGAGTGTTTTTTTGTTCTTGTTTTTGTTTTTTAGCAGTTTTGTGTTAATTTTTATATATGGTATGAAATAGGGATTCAAATTCATTCTATTGCATGTTGATAACCAGGTGTCTTGGAACCATTTGTTGAAAACAGTGTTATCAGCATTGAATGCTTTTGACACCTCTGTCAAAATCAATTGGCCAGGGGTTTATCTCTGAAATCTCAATTCTATTCCACTGTTCTTTATCTTTGTGCCAGTTCTGTTATCTTGATTACTCTAATTATGAGGTTAGGTTTTTAATTGGAAAGTGGAAGTCTTCTAACTTTGTTTTATTACAAGACTGTTTTTGTTAACCTGGATTCCTTGAACATCCATATGAATTTCAGAATCAGCTTTTCTATTTCTGAAAAAAAAAAAAAAAGCTATTGGAATTTTTATGGGGAGTGCATTAAATCTATAAATCAATTTTTGGATTATTACTGTCTTAATATTATGTCTTCCAATTTGTAGTCAAGATATTTCCATTGTTTAGGGGGTATTTAATTTATTTAAATGATGTTTTATTTTAGTTTCCACTGTATGAGTATTATGCTTGTATTAAACTTATTCCTAAGCATCTTATTCCTTTTGATGCTAATGCAAATGGAATTTTCCTAATTTCATTTTCAAATTGTTTATTGCTAGTGTATCCAAGTACAACATTTTTTTAAATATTCAGCTTGTATTCTGCAATTTTGCTAAATGTTTTTATTAGTTCTAATAGATTTTTGTGGATTTGAGGAAGTTTCCTATATATAACATAATGCCTTCTGCAAATAGAAATAGTTTTATATCTTCCCTTTCTTCCTTTTCTTGCCTAACGGTCCTACTTAGAACCTACAGTACATTGAAAAATAGCATAACGGTGCCTGGTTGACAGAGTTGGTTGAGCATCTGGCTCTTGGTTTTGGCTCAGGTCGAGATCTCAGGATTGGGAGATCAAGCCTTCTGTTGGTCTCCATGCTCAGTGCAGAGTCTGCTGAAGACTCTCTCCTTCTTCCTCAAATAAATAAATAAATCAAAAAAAAAGAAAAGAAAAGAAAAAAGAAAAATAGCATATATGTTGGCAAGAGTACTCTGTTTTGTCTTATTCCTGATCATCAGGGGAAAGCCTTCATTCTTTCACCAGAAAGTATGACTTAGCTTTTAAGGAAATTCTCTTCCAATTTTTTTAAAGATTTTTTTTTTAAATTTATTTACTTGAGACAGAGAGAAAGAGAGAGAGAGAGCACGAGTGGGAGGGTGCAGAGGGAGAGGGAGAGGTAGACTTCCCGCTGAGCAAGGAGCCTGATGTGAGCCTCAATCCCAGGACTCTGAGATCATGACCTGAGCTGAAGGCAGACTCCCAACCGCCTGAGCCATCCAGGAGCCCCTATCTTCCAGGTTTTTTAGTATTTTTATCATGAAAGGGTGCTGGGTTTTGTCAAGTGTGTGTGTGTGTGTGTGTGTGTGTGTGTGTGTCTTAATCTGTGTCTATTGAGATGAACATTTTTTTTTCTCTCTTGATTTTATTAACATGGTTATTTCAGTGATTCATTTTCTTATACTGAACAAATCTTAAATTCCTTAAGTAGACCTAACTTAGTCAAGGTATGTAATCTATTTTATATCTTGCTAGATTTATAGTGCTAGTTTTTTCTTGAGAATTTTTGCATTTATGTTAATAAGGGTCAAAATAATTTCTTTTCTTGTAATGCCCTTGTCTGGCTTTGGTATTATGGTAATACTGACTTTCAGAATGGGTTAGGGAACACATTCCCTGCTCTCTTATTTCTTGGAAGTGTATAAAGTGTATGAAGATATTTCTTCATTAAGTGTTTGGTGGAATTCACCACTAAGTCATCTATAACCTTTTTTAAATTTGCATATATTAAGATTTATTCATTGTACTGTACATTTCTGAGTTTTGACAAATGCAGAGTATTATGTATCCACCAGAATGGTTTTATTGTCCTCATAAATTCCTTTCTCCTCACTTGTTTAACCTCTTTGCTCACTCTCCCCAGCCCAGAACATCTAGTTACCACTATATGTTTACTCTTTCTATAGCTATGCCTTTTCCAAAATTTCATATAAACAATATGTTGCTTTTTCAGACTGGCTTCTTTTCATGTAGCATTTAACAATATGCATTTAAATTGCAAAGAAGTCTTTCTATAGCTTAATAGTTCATTTGTTTTTATCACTGAATATTATTTGATTATATGGATTCCCCACACTTTGTATATCTATTCACCTGGACAGATGTCTTGGCTCCTTCAGTTCTTGATGATTTTGAATAAAATTGCTATAATTACTTATATGCAGATTTTTCTGTGGAAATAAGTTTTAAATAAGTTTGGTAAATATTTAGGAGCATGATCACTTGATTCTACGGTAAGGTAATGTTTAGCTTTCTTGTTCACTGAAGTGGCTGTACTAGGCCTAATTCTCATCTTCAGTGAGAGTTCTTATTGCTTCAGATCTTCACCAGTAATTGGTATCGTTAGATTTGTTGTTGTTGTTCTGATTTGTATTTTAGCCATTCTAATATGTAGGCAGTAGTATTTCATTGTGTTCAGTTTGCATTTTCCCAATCACAAATATTATTGAATACCTTTTTGATATGCTTATTTGCCATTTTTCTATGTTCATTATCATTTATATGTTCAGATCTTCTGGCCATTAAAATAATTTTCTTGCTTTCCTATTGTTGAATTTGAGGAGCCCTTATATATTTTGGATATGTTTTCTGGTTTTATTATTCATAAAACTGGGATAATAATTATAATCTCATCAATAAAGGGTTGGTTGAGAAAATGCATGTAAAGATTTAGTAGAGTAACTGCACATATTAAGTACCAGATAAATCTCTTTGGCTGGCAAGGACTGTTCTTATTTTACCTGCCCAAAGACTACTACAGTGAAGAGATCAACAAAATGGGTCAAATTAATTAATGAGCATGTCTGAAATAGGTGGGATTCAGGCTTAGTTGTTTGGTCATAACCTTCTTATACACTCTACATTTACATAAACTGTTTTGAGCTTAACATAGTAAAATTAAAAATAAGATGTATGATCATGCACCCATGCAAACATGTTTTCTTATAACAGGCTGTTGCAAAATATTTATCTTTTTCTATTATACAGTTGTTTTGTCATTCTATGTTACAAATATCATAATACATGCAATGGTTTCCTCTATATAGGTATGGTTTCCAGCAAATGATATGTTGGAATAGATGTTTTATATTAAAATTCATAATATCAGGGCGCCTGGCTGGCTCAGATGGTTAAGTGTCTGCCTTCAGTTCAGGTCATGATCCCCGGGTCCTGGGATCGAGTCCCTCATCGGGCTCCCTGATCAGTGGGGATCCTGCTCCTCCCTCTGCCTCTCTCTCTCTCTGTCTCTTATGAATAAATAAATAAAATCTTTAAAAAATAATAATAAATAAAATAAAATTCATAATATCATGGTGATAAAATAGTTTAAAAAACACATCAAACTTATGAACTTTTAAAAATGTATTTCTAAACACTTTCTCATAATTAAAAAAATTAAGGGTGGCTCAGTCAGTTAAGCATCTGACTCTTGCTTTTGGCTCAGGTCATGGTCTCAAGGTCATGAGATCAAGCCCTGTGTTGGGCTCTGCACTTGACGTGGAGCCTGCCTAAGATTCTCTCTCTCCCCCTGACCCTCCCCACTGCTCACTCTCTCTCTCAAAATAATAATAATAATAAATAATTATAACAATAGAACATTAGTTATTCCCTAGATCTGTGCAAGCAAATCCTAAGGCTTAATATGTAAGCATATCCAGAATCAATCACACTTGCAATTATTTTAGAGTTTCACTTTGCAAAACTGTTTCCTAGATAAAGTAGGGACATTTGAAAGCTTGGAACATAATATGAAACATTACAGATCAAAGAAAATATACAAGGAATCAAATCAAGTATCTGATTCCTAGCCTGTATCAACACAACAGTAAATAAGTATTTGGTAGGAAATAAACTGAATCAGTTTGGTGAAGATGCTGGCTCTTAATTAAGCAAGTAGTTCATCTATGTGAAATGCTCCATGAAAACATATAAAAGCGCACATTTGGGGGCTGATAGGATAATGGAAGGTAATCTAACACAATATCTTCATTTGAAATATTTAGTCACATGGAATCTGAGCGCTAAATAATTTCAATGGCATAGTCCAGGTCCAAAATTGCACAGTTAATTAATTGCAGAAATGGTAGTAGATCTATGGTCTCCTCTTACTCATTTTGTCCTTGGAAAGATGATTTAACAACTCAAATACTCTCATTAGCCTACTTTTCAAGTTAATAGAAAAGAAGATATATTTCCCAACAAGTAATTATGTTGCTTTGCATGGTATAGGTGGTATTTTAAAAAATGAAAGTGAAAAAAATAGCTTCTTCAGTTAAAGCACAAACAAAAACTTTTTTTTTTTTCCTTTTGAGGGATGAAATGCAGTAAAAATTAAAGAAGCATAGGACCGACTGCAAAGTAATATATAGGTTATGAGCTTATATTCTAGAATCAGAAAAATTTTGGAAAGAATATTGAGCTGCCAACAATAGCTCTGAGAATTTGTTCATAACTTAATCACCTTAAGTCTCAATGTTTTCATCTGTAAAATGTGGATAATAAAATTGGTACATAAATTTTTATGAGCATACACTAAGATAATGCATAGAAGTCACTTTACACAGAGTCTAGGGCATGGGTTAATGCTTTAAATAACTCTTGCTTCTTAATGTGACTTAAGTTAAACAATCCTTTTTACATCTTACATAGGATAGGAAACTCAAGGACTTACTTCTTTTTTTTTTTTTTAAAGATTTTATTTGTTTATTTGAGAGAGAGAGAATGAGAGACAGAGAGCATGAGAGGGAGGAGGGTCAGAGGGAGAAGCAGACTCCCCGCCGAGCAGGGAGCCCGATGCGGGACTCGATCCTGGGACTCCAGGATCATGACCTGAGCCGAAGGCAGTCGCTTAACCAACTGAGCCACCCAGGCGCCCTCAAGGACTTACTTCTGATACGTGTGTATATTTGCGTGTGTGCGCAATGTGTGTGTATGTGTATACACACCATTTAACTTCATTCAAATGTCCATAATTTGTGAACATAGATATCCAAAAAGAAATCTACTTCAAATTGAATCCAGAAATCTTAGTCCTTGGAAAGTGGTTAAGACATTAAATGTAAAAGAATGTACTTGTAAAAATATCTTCCTTTTGTCATATATGTTTACATTTCTCTATTTGCTTTCAAAAAAAGAAAAATTGACATTGTGAATAACTGACTGTTCCTTGAGCTAGAACAGTCTTTAAAAGATCATCTGATATAATCACTAGCTTTAGTCTGTCTGATAAACAAATATTTATTGAGCCTCTAGAAAGTTCAGAGCACCCTGTAAACTACAGGAATACAGAAGACTTTAGCTCCAAAAATAGTTTATCTGTTTTATAAGTAAGGAAACTGAGGTTTGTATAAATTAAATGACTGGACTAAGTCTGAAAGGCTACAAATAATATTAGAGACTAGAACCTAGTTCCTACTGCTGTGCAATTGATAGACTAATCTGCTTTGCAAATGCAGTCTTAACGTAACCTCAGTGCTTCATTCACTGATGTTGATATTACCTAACACCTTTTATCGATTACACTGAATTAATTCCTGTGTATAAAAGAAACATATTGTTTTACTAAGTTTTTAAAACTTGTCTTAAAGTCAACAGAAAAAAAAACAGTGTGCATATCTATGCATTTATATTGTACAACATATATTTATATGTGTGTTATATATATGGAAATATATGTGTATATACACATACATACACACACACACATACACACGTTTCAACACATAGATCCTATGATATGATAGAGTGAAATTTCAGGGAGCTATGCAAAGACCTTCTTATTCTACTATTCTACATGGTGATAAATGGTAGAAATACTATCAAACCACAGGATGCAAGAGCATTTACCACAAACAGTTACTAAATGGGACAGAAGAATTGTTATGGACACTGAGAAAGTAGCAACACCAATAAATATTGTACATTAAACCCCTAAAAGGTAATGAAGCTAGACATTTCCTGTTATTCTCTTCAGGCAGGATTCAAATTGGAAGCAAATATCTTGTCATTTAAATGCCTTATGCTATACACTCTAAACCATAGGCAATATCCAGCAATGGGATCATATTTAGGTAATAAAAATCATTTGAATACAATTACTTAAGCAAGTGAGCATTGGCACCTCTAGCTAAATGACCAAATGCTAGAGGTTGAGGAGAGAAGCCAAGATGGCTTTTCTTAAAAAAAGCAAAACAGACAAAAGACATAACACAGTATTTAGACACAAAAAAACTGGCATGTAGTTTTGTAGTTTTCATGTTCCTTGAAAGGTTTTTTTTTTTTTTTCAACCTAGTCTGTAGCTCTGTCTGGCTTCTGAAATAATTTGTTGTTGAGAAGTTATTTTTATCTTAATAAAACAATTTTCTAGTATTATGCAAGAAACTTTATTTAATCATGTTTTCTATAAAATGAGGCTCCTTCCCTTTATAAAATCATTGTACACATTCTTCTTGACTTTTTTTTAAGATTTTATTTATTTATTTATTTGAGAGAGAGAATGAGAGAGAGAGAGAGAGCACATGAGAGGGGAGAGGGTCAGAGGGAGAAGCAGACTCCCCGCAGAGCAGGGAGCCCAACACGGGACTCGATCCCGGGACTCCAGGATCATGACCTGAGCCGAAGGCAGTCGCTTAACCAACTGAGCCACCCAGGCGCCCCTCTTCTTGACTTTCATTTTTATTTATTTTTATTTGTTTATTTATTTATTTTTAATTTTATTACGTTATGTTAGTCACCATAATACATCATTAGTTTTTGATGTGGTGATCCATGATCCATTGTTCATTTGTAAAAGGTGTACCCGCATATTTTACAACACATGCCATTTCATTTAATAGTAATTTAATTATTTTTCTCAGAAAATGTTCTCACAGCATCAGAAAACTGAAAAAAAAGTTTTTACTTATCAGTGATATCCAAATCTGATACTTTTTTGCATCCTCTTATAGATAAATGATGTTAAACTGAAATTACTTCATAAACTGAGCTTATGTCTAAAGAATAGAAAAGTGTAGAGGATTCAGAACCTACAAATAGCAGACATTAAGTTATGCTCTACAATAGACCACAGGAATATACAATGATAAACATTTTTGTACCTTGAACTTCAATTTGATACTTTATGATATATGGCAAAAGGAGAGAATTTGGAATTATAAGGCCAAAATCAAGATAAAGCATTTTATTAAAATAGCTAGAAAAATCAAATAGTTAAAATATTTTTAAAAATTAAAGAAAAAGAAAATGTCAATATGCTTTTTGTTAGTTAACTTTCTGGGACGTTTTGATTATAAATGAAATAACTGGAAGTCAGTACAAAACACAGTTATTTTATTCTCAAATCAAAATATACTGAATGGAGAAAGTACTTCTGAAATACTTTTTTTTGACTGTAAATGAACATTTTTTAATAAGCTAAAAAGAAATGCATTGTATGTGGAACCTGATTAGCAGGAAAGAGGATCAGATCATTCCTGGACAATATTCAGAAATAAACTATTTCAGAAAGAGATGATGGCTGTTTTGAAGATGTACAATAAGTAAATAACTGATGTGAATTCAAGCAATATGTGCTCAGCATGAAAAATTGTAGTGATCATTGAAAAAATATAGCAAGGAAT
The DNA here is from genome assembly GCF_002201575.2 of Neomonachus schauinslandi. Classification (NCBI taxonomy): domain Eukaryota; kingdom Metazoa; phylum Chordata; class Mammalia; order Carnivora; family Phocidae; genus Neomonachus; species Neomonachus schauinslandi. The sequence goes on from NC_058404.1 coordinate 155,744,783, forward strand.
CTGTATATCTCATAATTGGCACCAGGGAAGATCCTGTTAATCATTCTAGCTGAATAGCATTCTAGCTACTGCCATGGAGACTTTGGGATGCATATTCTGGGGCAGGATTTTTAACTTAGGTCTCAAATACATTTGCTGCCACTTAGTTCTGATAGAAATCATAGCTCTTAGTAGGCAAGTCATGCTACGTACCACATAATTTTAATCCCGGGCCTTACTAACTAGGCTTGTTGCTATCTGGCATGTGCCTCTGACCCATAGAGTGCAGAGTTAACCTGACATGTCCCCATAGAGTGCAGAGTTAACCTGACGACATGTCCCCATAGAGTGCAGAGTTAACCTGACAACATGTCCTGCCTTAGATAGTAGGCCAACCAAGTTCTCTCTGTGATGCCTAAATTAAAAGATATCAAAATAGCAAATAATTTACAGAGGATGCTATAACTAGAAAGAGGTAAGAAGAACAGCCATGAGGTAACATTAGGAAGTCATCATGAAAGACATAACATTTTTACACATCCAGAGACACAATAAGGGAGACTATGTGGTTTTCAAAAGAGTGAGAGACCCTCAGAGGAACCAGACCATCCCTAGAGTATATAAATTGAAGCTTTATGTATCTTATAATTAATGCCCCTTTCATCTTAAGGCAATGTGAAAAATCTGTTTTTTTTTTTTATATAGAAATCTTAAGTAGAGCAAGAGTTCATGGCCCAGAAATATGTAGGGGGCAAAAAGTAATATAAATGATGAGGCTCTTGGGAACATAACAAAGACAGAAACTGAATACACAAAGAGGCAGAGATATCCAGTCCTTAAGCTTCTAGGCAATGACTTGCTTATGGGGTCCCTAGGGCAAAGACAAATCAAAGTTTAGAATGGAAAGAAGGGAAGGATTATTTTGATATAAATCTCAGGATCATTTTAATTATTTACTTACCTAGGCCCTTGCCCTCCAAACTCTGGGAATTCAAAAATCTGTTGAAGGGGGGACCTGGGTGGCTCAGATGGTTAAGCGTCTGCCTTCAGCTCAGGTCATGATCCCAGGGTCCTGGGATCGAGCCCCGTGTCGGGCTCCTGGCTCAGCGGGGAGCCTGCTTCTCCCTCTCCCTCTGCCTCTCTCCCTGCTCATGCTCTCTCTCTCTCTCTCTCTCTGTATCTCTGTGTCTCAAATGAATAAATAAAATCTTAAAAAAAAAATCTGTTGAAGAATGGAGCTGAGTCCACCATCAAGTTTGTAAGTTGTGCAGGACTGGCTGCATAATTGTGGGGGCTCAACTGAAAATGAAAACGCAGGGCCCATTTTTACAAAACCATTAGGAATTTCCAAAGGGCAAGAGAAGCCCACTGAGCCGAAAGTGCAGCCTTTCTTACTCAGGTTCCTGTGCAATTGCACAATATTCATGAAGCTGGCCTTGAAGGGGTACAGAATTCGTATTGGTTTACCTTGGATAAATCACTTTACTAGGATATCACTTAAGTATGCCCAAGCTTCTTAATCCAATATCTTTATTATAATTATGTGACTTTAGGTCTAGAAATCCTTGTGTTTTTTTTGTTTTGTTTTGTTTTTTTTTGCTTATCAGTTATCCCTTTTCTAACCCAAGAAGAGACACAATATAGTTAGAGTAATGTCCAGGATGTTCTTTTTTTTTTAAGATTTTATTTATTTATTTGACAGAGAGAGACACAACGAGAGAGGGAACACAAGCAGGGGGAGTGGGAGAGGGAGAAGTAGGCTTCCCGCTGAGCAGGGAGCCCGATGTGGGACTCAATCCCAGGACCCTGGGATCATGACCTGAGCCGAAGGCAGACGCTTAACGACTGAGCCACCCAGGCGCCCCTGTCCAGGATATTCTTATTAACAGATTTAAAATTCTGTTCATCAGGTTTCATAAAGTTCTCTTAAATTCAACTAAATAAGAGCCTGAGATGAACTCAAGAGAAAACACAATCAAACCACCTCACACCAGTCAGAATGGCTAAAATTAACAAGTCAGGAAACGACAGATGTTGGCGGGGATGCGGAGAAAGGGGAACCCTCCTACACTGTTGGTGGGAATGCAAGCTGGTGCAGCCACTCTGGAAAACAGTATGGAGGTTCCTCAAAAAGTTGAAAATAGAGCTACCATACGATCCAGGAATTGCACTACTGGGTATTTACCCCAAAGATACAAAAGTAGGGATCCGAAAGGGTACGTGCACCCCGATGTTTATAGCAGCAATGTCCACAATAGCTAAACTGTGGAAAGAGCCAAGATGTCCATCGACAGATGAATGGATAAAGAAGATGTGGTATATATATACAATGGAATATTATGCAGCCATCAAAAGGAATGAGATCTTGCCATTTGCAATGACGTGGATAGAACTGGAGGGTATTATGTTGAGTGAAATAAGTCAGAGAAAGACATGTATCATATGATCTCACTGATATGAGGAATTCTTAATCGCAGGAAACAAACTGAGGGTTGCTGGAGTGGGGGGTGGGGTGGGAGGGATGGGGTGACTGGGTGATAGACACTGGGGAGGGTATGTGCTATGGTGAGTGCTGTGAATTGTGTGAGACTGTTGAATCACAGATCTGTACCTCTGAAACAAATAATGCAATATATGTTAAGAAAAAAAAAAGAAGAAGAAGAAGAAGGTAGCGGGAGGAGAAGAATGAAGCGGGGGAAATCGGAGGGGTAGACGAACCATGAGAGACGATGGACTCTGAAAAACAAACTGAGGGTTCTAGAGGGGAGGGGGGTGGGAGGATGGGTTAGCCTGGTGGTGGGTATTGAGGAGGGCACATTCTGCATGAGCACTGGGTGTTATGCACAAACAATGAATCATGGAACACTTCATCTAAAACTAATGATGTAATGTATGGGGATTAACATAAGAATAAAAAAAAATTTGTTATTGCATTTGAAGAAAAAAATAGGAATTTCCCTCAGGTATCAATAGGTATCTATTCCCTCAGGTATCTATATTCCCCTAATTTTGTGAAAATGTACTTATTACTTCATTACTCTTGGCCTTCAAAGTTCAGTCTAAAATCACTTATATGTGGATTAAATATTTGTGAATAAATTATCCTGTAATTTGCTATGTCTAACTCTTGGATAAAACTTTATTTCCACTAAGGATACCTTCCGGATCTATGTGAGTCATAGCCCCCACTGTATTCGATTTCTTAGGTTCAAGTGGAATAGTAATGTATATTGTTTGATGACAGTTTCTTTGAAGAGAGAGTTTTTGTAATTTGCAATCTTTATTGATTCTGCAGAGCTGAATTGTCATTTTCCATGCCTTGGCCCTTAGGAATGAAAACTATCTTAGTCAGAGATACTGAGAAAACACAGCCTAACACAAAACTCAGTTGGTAACTCTCTATTAGGGACTGGAATCCCAGAGAAATTTGGGTGAGAAAAGAAAAAAAAAAAGTGAAGCTGGGAAGGAGAAGAATAAAATACAAAGGGGTACGTTACTAACATCTTTAAAGCTTCACCACAAACACTAAACTGGTTGCTTATTCACGGGGGATATCTCCAAAGAGGAAGGACAAGGGATTTAAGTACATGCCATCCCCTGTCTCACTGATCAAATATTACTCCCAGGATACATGAATTCCTACACATTTCCTTGTAGTTACACTCTCTTTGAGAAGGCACTGAACATGTCTCAAAACATGATGCTTTATCTGGACCCAGGTACAGAGGAAAGAGTCAGAGTCCCACAGAGCTAAGAGCAAGTCTAGGAAGGTGAATAAATCAAGTATGAAACTTCAAGGTTACCTTAGCCCAAGACTCATTATTTAGGGAAGGGAAATACACTGTACCATGGCCATTTTTCTTTGCAGGCAAAGTTACCTTTTTATCTGTAATCTGAGTATAATATAATAAGCAGTAAATACTTTTTACCATGAATATACTTGGGTCAGTTTTAATTTATTCATTTAACAGAATACTTTTGACTTTCTACTGTGTTCACTGGATTATTGAAGTGATATAAAGATGAATAAGTCATGGGCTCTATTCCAAATTTTAATTAGTCTGTCTTAGAATTGCCCCTCAAAGATCTGCAGGTACAAATTTACCCTTACTCAGACTGGCTCTTCATAACAGAATGGAAGATGGAGAGGACAAGGTGTGTGTGTGTGTGTCCGGGGGGGGAGGGTTGACAATGTTATTATTCACTGTTTTTGTGTTTTTCTTGCTTGCTTCTGATTTTAAAGTTTTAAGAGGTATATTCATTTAACTCTAGTGGCTAAGGAGAACTATACTAAACCCTATACATAAATTTCAAATGATAAACAACATCATGTTTTCTTATTATTTGAGAAGAAATCTTTTATCAAGGATTCAGGGATTGTCTGGTCAGGATTAACTTTTTTAATATAAATTCTAGAATCAACCCCCTTCCTTACAACTAAGCTGGTTTTAAGCCTTACTACTTTCGGATTCTCTTCTATAAGGTTTGATAAAGGGACTATGCAGCATTGGGAATCACAGTTACAGATGTTGTTTATACTGAGTTTATACTGAAACTGTTGGGGTAGCTACTCTTTATTGTTAGTCACAGTTTAAGAATCACTATTGGATTATTAGTGCATTTGGTGTATAAAGCAGATCCTTTTTGATGAAATGCTGGACTCTTAGTTACCTGTAGAGAAGTATTATAAGGTAAGCATAATTACTGTATTAATTTCTTATAATTGCTGTTAAAACTTACCACAAGGGTGCCTGGGTAGTTCAGTTGATTAAGCATCTGACTTTGGTTCAGGTCATGATCTCAAAGTCCTGGGATGGAGCCCCTATGGGCTTTATGCTCAGCAGAGAGTCTGCTTGTCCCTTTGCCCCTCCCCTGACTTGTGCTCTCTCTCTCTCTCTCTCTCTCAAATAAGCAAATAAAATCTTTAAAACAAACAAAAAACTTACCACAAATTTGGGTTAAAACAACACACATTTATTATTTTACAGTTTTAGTGATTTAATTCCCAAATCATCTTACTGGACTAAAGTTATCTAAAGTTATAATGTCGATAGCCTCACTCTCAATCTGTTTCCCTGATTTTCCCAGGGTGGGTGCTGTTCTCATTCCTTGAATTTAAGCCCTATATCACATGGCCTTTACTCTCTCTGCTTTTGTTGTCCCTCCTCTCTCCCTCTTGAAAGGACCGCTGTGAATACATTAGGCCCATCCAGATAATCCAGGATAATCTCCCAATGTCAAGAATTTTCATTTATCAACATCTAGAGTCCCTTTCTGCCCTATGTGATAAAATATTCAGAGGTTCTAGAGATTAGAATATGGACATCTTTGGAGCCATTAATTAATTTACCACATTAACCAATTCAGAATGATAAATAACTCCCAAGATTTACTGTAAGGCCACAGTAAATCTCTCTTACATCTGATTTAAGTGGTAGAGTATCAGCTATTTTCCTATAACCTCCATTTATGTTCTGAGTAGTAAGTAGTCAGCTCTTATCAGACTTCCCTTTCACACATCAATGAACTTGTGGCTCTGAACATCTCATTTATTGGATTCATTAGCTGAAAGAGAATTAATAAAACAATCTGTAGAGTATGCTTCACTAATGAGCAAACACAGTTAGTTTTGTCATAGAATATTCTTACACTGAGAATTATATATGTAATTATAAGTCTCTACTTCTTTGAACTTATAAATAACTAAATCTCCAAAATGCAATCGCACTAAATTAGAATTGTAATTCACTATCATATATCTTCTCTCTTACCTATCATTTGAACTTTCTGTCTTTTAGCTCTCCTCTCATCCATCCATTATCTTTTCTTTAATAAGCAAGATGAAATTCCTCCTCTAAATTGTCTATGATATTAGCCATTCAATTGAACTGAAATTTTGTCCCAATGTCTCTTGCATTCCAAATCTGACTGTATAGATCTCTTCTGTTTCACTCCAATGAAGTGAATTTTGTGGCTTGCCACTATAAACCCTAGACCAAAATAAAAACTTGAAGATTTCCTCTTTCTATGTTTGTCACAGTCCTTAGCTCAGCCATTTCAGGCCAAGGTTGTACGCCTTCTGTGCACTTCCTGGGACTGAGGTACATTTGTCTTCTTCGGCTAGAAGAAACCTTTCAGTTTATCTCTTGTTCACTACAAGATATTCAGGCCTGTTTTGAAAGGCAAGAGTTTGTAGCTAATTTCTTTAAAATTACACCGTGATGAATCTTATTTTTAGGAATTTACAATAAAAATTTAACATACGCCTTGTTTAAATTGTTCTCTGGTATGTTCTGAATCTCATGGGTCAGTAGTGTTGAGGAGACAAGATGGGATGACAAGGTGTGGTTTTTGGGGTTGTTGCATCTTGGCCAAACCTAGAGCAGCACTGTTGAATAAAAATCTAATAAGAGCCATGTTAGGGAGCAAGACTTTCCAGTCCCCTCCAGAGTCCTTCTAATTGGACTAAGAATCAAATTGACATGAGACAGATTAACAGGAGAAAATCGAATTTAATATTGTACTTATGGGGAATCCACATAGACATGGAAATTCCAAAGACAGGCAAAATCTAAGGAGAAGTAGGAGGGGGTCTGGGAATTCAAAGGAAAGGAATGAGATTCAGAGGACAAAAGAAGAAGAGCAGATGTTTGGTAATTAGATGTTTGCCCTGCCATACAGATGGGTCACTCAGATAAAATTTATCTATGGTAACAACTAATTATGGAAGAGACCCTCAGTTTACATTCTTCTAGGTAGTTAAGAGAGAGGCAAGAATCTTCTCTTGAGCTCACAGGGTCTCAGTTGCCTTTAGTGCAAAATAGCCTACACGCCATAGTGGCTCATTTTGGGGGAGATTTGCTCTGAACCTTTTCACATGTTATTTGAAATCTTATATATTGTTTAAAATTAAAATACTTTTTCCTATATATTTTAAGCTTTATATGATCCAAAATAATTAACCTATATTATGCTTTATCTTAACAAATCTTATAATAAAAGAATATAGTTATTAAAATAACCTTTTTTAACTGCTTAAACCAACACAATGTTTATTTACCTCCGGAGCTAAAATTGTATTAGGTCAAGTATTATTGGCTCTGCCAGTGACAATCTTGGGAGTATTTTCAGTGTTCCAAAATGCTTTTTCTATCACTTGTCTCATGAAAGGATAATGCCTAAGAAATATCATCATTAATTTTTTCTTTGAAGATAAATTCAGGATGTGATTATAAGTTTGGTATGAATAAGTAATTGTAAATAAACATATAGAAGAGAAAATGTCCTAAGTAATACACTATCAAGATTAAAAGACTATTGTTTCCATATATATATGCACAGAATTTCCTTAAATTAAGGAAAAGGTAAGCTTATAGTAATAATAGTAACGATAATACAACATAATAACTGGCACAACAAAACCAGCAATTATACGTGCCAGATTATTCTAAGCACTTTATCTCACTTCATATTATTAAGACAGAAAAAAATGATAGGGGAAAATGGAGGAAAGAAGGAAAAGAAACAGAGAAGAGGGAAATCTAACAGACAGGGGAAGAGAAAGTGGAATAAACTAAAAGAAAATGTGAGAAAACACATACATCTTAATGCTTGGTGAAGTTGGCGCTCTTAGATCTTGAAACGAAGACCAGCTACCAAGGCTCTGACACAGCGCTGGAGGCTGAGGATTTTTACAGCACCCTCCCATTCTGTTAGGGGTGAAGTCCTCTGCAACAAGCTGTGCTTCCCCAGCCAAACATAGCAAGGAGAAAGTCATCAATTACTCCCCACTCAACTCGCAGGGCCACAGCCTGCCCTCTTGAACGAAAGTTAGGTGCGTGTAATTGAGGGCAGGATTTGACCCCAGGAGGCTGAGTGAGAAATTATTGATGGGTTTGAACTCCAGTAGTTCTTCCTGCACTAATGGACTTCAATAGGGTCCAAATTAGCCCCTGGAGATTTGAGTTCCTATTTTCTCCAATGTCCGCCACTTTGTGCAACATATCTTTCCCTCTATCTTGTTCAGAATTCCTCAAAGTTCTAGTCAATTGAATTGTTCAATCGGCTGTTTATAAAAAACCCATCTTTTCTTAAATAATTACTAAATGTGGTATTATATGGGCTACCATACACAGTACTCAATGATTAGAGGACAACAGTATTGCTACTCAAAAATATAAAGCTATGAGTATCTGTGATCAGGAGTTTGGTTCTTTTTTTTTTTTTTTTTTTTTTTTTTTTTTTTTAAAGATTTTATTTATTTTTCAACAGAGAGAGAGAGACAGCGAGAGAGGGAACACAAGCAGGGGGAGTGGGAGGGGGAGAAGCAGGCCTCCCGCTGAGCAGGGAGCCCGATGTGGGACTCGATCCCAGGACCCTGGGATCATGACCCGAGCCGAAGGCAGACGCTTAACGACTGAGCCACCCAGGCGCCCAGGAGTTTGGTTCTTTTTTCGAGTATCATAGAAAACTATAAAAACTCCACATAGATGGTATTTAAAATATTTGCTAATTGATCTATAGTGGCAAAGTAATTATTACTGTTTTGAAACATTGACACAGAGCATATTTTCCTAAACTTATAATTGACTTACCATTTTAAAAAGAACCCTCTTTGACATATTTCACATTTATAGTTTGATTAATATCTCTCTTCCTCACAAATCAGTATGATCCAGGGGGCAAGACTGTGTCTGTTTATACTTACCACTAGCTAAATGGTACTTATTTCTGGTATTTATTTCTAGTATTTTTCCTGACACATAGAAAGCACTCATTTTTAAAAATTAAATTAACCAATGGATAATGTATTATTTCAAAATCTACTACAGATGAACCACTTTTTTCCCATTAATTTAAAGATCCAATTGCAATCATTTCATCATTTGGAGACAGATGAAATTCTGGGAAAACACTCTATCTGAAGTCATTAGTTAAATAAGGACACAAGATAAATCTATTTCTTCTCTAGACGATAGCCATTCTTTCAGACAAAGATTCTTTTATATCAGCTGGAGCAAGCTAGTAGAAGCCTGGTCAAGTGTATGGCAATCTGTTCTAACTGATGAACTACAAAATCATTAGATGTGCCAGGATTCAACACTTCAAAAAGAAAATAAATTCTGTTCCTTTATCTTTGAAATATGAAGGCAATTTCAGAGCATGAGGGGATTCTTGCATGCCTTATAGTAATATGCGGGCATGGGGCAATTCTATGAGTGTCTTAGAAGTAGTGACCACATTATTTTAAATGTGTTAGTAAATTAAAGCAAGTTTTAAAAATTTGTTTTGGTATTTGTTTGTCTGTTCTTTATATATTTTTCCCCAGAATTAAAACTTTCCATGGGTACTGGTACAAGGGCACAAGGTAGGTGTATTTTTTTTAATTCTATTTTTGCTCTAAATTTTGAAAAGTTACATTAGCATTGTCTTTCTGACACTGGGCACTTTTCCAGGTATCTCTTTAGTCCTCGTTACACGTTTAGTGCAGGCTCAGTTTCCATAGACACCATGAGTGCATACAATATCCCTAGCAACTGTCCTCAGGACTTTTTTCTTTTAACAAGACAATGTCACCATTTGCAAATGAAGTTGTGTCCCATTGTTTCAAGAGATGTATAACAGGTGCTTCTTTCTTTTAATTTTAATATTGAAAAATTCAAGAGATGCGCTGATTGTGCCCAGTTGCTGCACTTTACTACACTCTGCATCCTTTTATTTTTAAATAGCACTTCTAATTTGTAGAGTGTTTTGCACAGTATGAACTGCTTTTGAGCTATGCAAATATTAATAAATGTCACTCTCCAATTCACTTACATGCAGCTAGGTTAAGAGTACATCAGCTTTCAACTACAGCAAAAACTGAGACAAATGTTGCAATTCAAGAGCAATGCATACTGAACACAGAGAAACTCATTGCATAGCAACCTTGAACTAACTCAGTTTGTCTCAATTCAGTGTAATCTCACAAATATTTATTGAGTGTCTACTTCTGGCAAAGGACTCTGCTTGTCGGTATTGTGTACACAGAAATAAACAAGTTACGGTCATTGACCTTAAAATTTTTATTACCCATCAGATTAAACAGGCATGGACACAAATTTAAAATATTAGGCAAATTGTGATATATTTTGTTGTTAAAAATACAAATGAAATGCTTTGTAACACAGAGGGAAGTGAGATTAATGCTGATAAAGACATTTTAGAATGATTTATTGGAAAGCTGACATTGGAGCTGTATCCTGAAGGATGGATACAGTTTAAACTGATAAAAATGACATCAGTTAAGGACAAGAAATGCTTTGCATAATGAGAACAATGTGAACGTGGGCAAGAAGGCAACAAATTAAAGAAAACAAACAGTAAGGGACAGGGGTTAAATGGCACGACTGTTATAAGCTGAATGATACAATGACATGCATGGTAAAAAAATGTATTTGAGTTGAGGTCATGGTATCTATAAATGTATGCAAAGAACTCTGGAGAGTCCATTTGTATATTTAAAAAATCTTCCTTGGAATAAAGTTTTATTAAAAGAGTTATAGGTACTTATCTTGATCATGTGTATCATTTTTCTTAATCCACCAGGCTCATTTAAAACACAGACTTACATATTTTCAGACACACAGACACCTGTTAAGATCACTATTAGTTAAGCACTTTATAGCTACTTCTGTAATGATCATGCTCATTTATAAATAAACTTGGCACCTTCATTTCTGTAAAAGTCCTTACAACATCTCACCTACCTGAAATTTATGAATCTGCAAATCTCCCCTATGAATGCAGTTAAGCACCAATCAATAAAGAAAATATAGCTAGGTAAGAAAAACTGATGTCACACAGTCAGTGCCAGGGGTTGCCTATTCCTTTTAACAAGGGGTACTTTCTGGATATTGCCTGAGTTTTATGTTATTTTATACACAGTTCTAATACGTGTAATTCTTTGGCCCTTCACCCCAAGGAGCGACGCATTAAAAGAGAAAAGAAGAACTATATAAAGGGATTACTCAAAGTTAGTGACAAGTGGCAGCAGTTGAAAATTAAACCTAAGAATTATACAAATACTTTTTAAATATTCAAATTTGTTAGGTAATTTTGTGGCTAGGCAAATAGTTGGACTAATTCTTAAAAGTTTAATATCATCACAGAGTATAATTAATAATATGTAATGCTCTATATTCCCTAAAAGAAATTATAGTTCTGTGATTATTAGAAAAATGTCCGTTAGTTAAATGCTTAAGAGAAAAAGCATTTAATAAGTACAAAGCTAAACATCAGATACTGAAATCATATCATGCTTTCTTCCAGATAAGAACTGTATTAACAAATGAGCTTAAAAAAATTGGACCACAGTGTCATATGAGACATTGGGGAGGGTATGTGCTATGGTGAGCGCTGGGAATTGTGAAAGACTGTTGAATCACAGACCTGTACCTCTGAAGCAAATAATACATTATATGTTTAAAAAGAAGAAGAAGAAGATAGCAGGAAGGGTAGAATGAAGGGGGGGAAATCGGAGGGGGAGACGAACCATGAGAGACTATGGACTCTGAGAAACAAACTGAAGGTTCTAGAGGGGAGGGGGGTGGGGGGATGGGTTAGCCTGGTGATGGGTATTAAAGAGGGCATGTGATTAACATAACATAATAAAAAAAAGAAAAAAATTGGACCACATGCTTCTATCCATACACTCATAATCCAGAAATACTGCTGTTTTTTTTTTTTTCTCTAGTTGTTTGAATTTGCCTGCTTTTATTTCACATTCTTTCCCCCCAACTAGTTGTATCAGTATCTAATTTCACCATCACCACATAATTCCCACTCTGATTAGCATGGTGCTAAGACACATGACATAGTAGACTCCAGTAAACATGAAGTGAATGAATGAGGGGACGCATGTTGTCAGCTTCTGCTTTGTGGCACTGGGCTGCCTTCAGATCACTGACTCTATTAAGAAGCTGCACAGTTGTAATACATAGCTACTAAGTCTAAATGCATCTCCTGTCTTATGAGTATTCAGAAGTAAATGATGATAGGAGGAGCTGTTAACATGTGAACCTCATCTATTATGTTCTTCAATTTAATTACTGGAAATATCTGTGGCAAATATAATTGGTTTGATTAGACTACTTACAGAATTCTTCCAACATCAGTGATACAGTCAACTAGAATGTCTCTGCAAAGAAGTTTGAATCTCCGTATATAACTTTCCTTTTCTTCTCTTCTTTTTTTCTTATTATAACACATTTTGGGGAGAAAATAGATGACAGACTGTAGGGGAGAAAAACAAATCTTTGCGGCATTAAAAAAATTTCATTTTGCTTCCTTTATTAGTATTTTGCAATCTCAATGTTTTATATTTTTTGAAAATGCAAATAATTATTTAAAATAAATATATAGTCACCTCGTATCATCTAAACTAGGATAGATGAGCAAATACATGACCACAATGAATAATGTGTCAACTATAGTTATTTTGTCTGTTTATTTTTGTTGAAGTGTTGGCATATAACATTATATTCATTTCAGGTATACAATGTAATGATTTGATATTTGTATATATTGCAAAATGATCACCACAACAAGTTAACATCTGTCACCATATGTAGTTACAGAATTTTTTTTTGTGCGATGAGAACTTTAAAGATTTACTGACTTAGCACCTCTCAAGTATACAATACACACTTGTTAACTAAGTTGCCATGTAGTACATTAGATCCCCATGACCTATTTATGTTATTACTGGAAATTTGTACCTTTTGACCCACTTCACCCATTTTGCCCACTCCCTACCCCCACTAAGGGAACCACTAACCTGTTCTCTATAAGCAGAGTTTCTTTTGTTTTATTTTAGATTCCACATTTAGTGAGATCATATGGTCTTTATCTTTCTCCATCCGATTTATTTTACTTAGAATGATATGCTTAACTTCCATCCATGGTGTTGCAAATGACAAAATTTCATTTTTTTATGGCCGAATAATGTTTCATTGTATGTATATATTACATTTTCTTTATCCATCTATTGACAGACACTTAGATTATTTTCATGTTTTTGCTATTGTAAATAATGTTGCAATGAACATGGGGGGTGCATATTTTTTTGAATTAGTGTTTTATTTTCTTGGGTAAATACCCAGAGATAGAATTGCTGGATCTTTTGGTAGTTTTATTTCTATTTATTATTATTATTTTTTTAAGATTCCATCTAGTCATTTGAGAGAGAGAGAGACAGAGAGAGCACACAAGCAGGGGGAGAGGCAAAAGGAGAGGGAGAAGCTGAGCCCCCCGCTGAGCCAACCAGGAGCCCGATGCAGGGCTTGATCCCAGGACCTGGAGACCATGACCCAAGCTGAAGGCAGACGCCCAACCATCTGAGCCACCCAGGTGCCCTATTCTCATTTTTTAAGGAACCTCTATATGTTTTCCAGAGTGGCTGTACCAGTTTACATTCCCAACAACATTACGTGAGGGCTCCCTTTTCTCCACATGCTTATCAACACTTGCCATTTCTTGTCTTTTTGATAGTAGCCATTCCAAGAGGTGTGAGGTAATAACTCATTGTGGTTTTGATTTGATTTCCCTAATGGTGAGTGATGTTGATCATTTTATCACGTACCTTTTGGCCATTTGTATGTCTTCTTTGCCTTCTCTGCCTGTTTGTTTTTAATTGGATTATTTGTTTTTTGTTATTGAGTCATATGAGTTCTTTATTCTTTATATATTTTGGATATTGACCCTTTATTGTATATACAATTTGCAAATATTTTCTCCCATTCCATAGGTTGCCTTTTCATTTTGTTGATGGTTTCTTTTGCTTTGTAGAAGCTGTTTAGTTTGATGTAGTCCCACTTATTTATTTTTGCTTTTGTTAACCCTAGCTTATGGTGTCAAATCCAAAAAAATCATCACTGAGACCAATGTCAAAGGGTTGGCCATCTATGTTTTCATCTAGGAATTTTACGGTTTCAGGTCTTACAGTCAACTCTTTAATCCATTTTGAGTTAATGTTTCTTTTGTCTGGTATAAGATAGTGGTCCAGTTTCATTCTTTTGCATTTGGCTGTCCAGTTTTTTCACCACTATTTATTGAAGAGACTGTCCATACCCCATTGCATATCCTTTGTTGTATATAACTGACTATATATATATATATATATATATATATATATACCTGGGTTTATTTTGGGTGTTTATTCATTTATTTACTTTTTAATCAGCACAAAACAGGAGCAAATATTGGCAGACAAAAGAAATGTCAGTGTCAGCCTATACATGACTTGTACGCACGTTTTGAATATTCAGCTTATTTAAGTCTGGTTCTAAATTTATGTATGCATGCTTGACAACTAAGAAAAATGGATAAAATCAAATTATAAATAACAGAAAAAAGACAAACATATGCAGATAATGCTTTCTTTTCCCCTTATAGCTAGAGCTTCATGATATTAAGTTCTATATACTCACTAGTACACTTTTTGTATCGCTGGCCTGATGATATAGGTCATGGCCTTTGCCAAAAATGTGAACAGCCTTAAGCAATGTTACAGGCTCGTTAGAATATTGTGCACAAGAACCATATTTTCCTTTTCTTTTTTTTTAATTAAAGTCTGCCTGCATGATAACATAAGTAAATTCTAAATTTCTGATTTCTGCCCATGTTTTGCTTTAAGTGAGTGGGTTAAACGGCAGTTTATGTTTCCTTATGATTCTAGTCATGCAGGAACACTTTATAACGGTATTTTGAGAAAGCATGAAACTATATAGTTCACCTTACCCAAAAAATCCTTTACTAATTTCTTATTGAACTGATTACAGGGATGTGATTTGCTGACAGGTGATATTTGGTACATTAAACGAAAAAGTACATACATCTTCAAGTGTTCTCTCTTATACTATCCGCTCGTATTATGAAGACTAGATACTGTAATGTCTGATTTACAAATCACTAAGGGACTGAAAGTCATTCAAATACCAGTGAAGGGTTAGTGATAATATAATTATCATTTTGATTCAGAATTCCTAGATTTACAGCTTGGATAATTTTCCAGTATCCTACAGTGTTAATCTAATAACTAAAGAAGGATTTCTTTGCACACCGAAAAATGGTAACTACAATAATTTGAGTCATCACATCCTAGACATTGTTACAGATGGAGTTTGTACCCGTAAAAGAAGGCTGGGTTCTTGCTCCCAATTAACCTCCCCTGGACCAGTTCTGGATCAACCTTATTTTGTAGCTTTCTTTTCTTTAAAAGAAAAAAAAAAAGTATTATGGGCCCTGGATATTCTCCTCGTTTTGCCTTTCTTTCCCGATTGCTACTTTCTGCTTTTGTACTTGAGTATCTGACTCCTACCTAGAGGTTCACATGCTGCTAAAGAATAGGAAGCAGATATCTATTTCTCCCTTGATGGCTATCTCCGAAAAATGAAAACCCACCCTTTTGTATTTTTAAGAGGGTTTAATGCTGGTAACTCAAGGAACATGAAAAATGGTAGATAAAAAGAAATAATGGATAAAGCAAGAATCAGTTGAAGAATTATTTAGTCCTAGGAATATGGAAAAATAACTAGGTGGTCATTCTTGATTTTTACTTAGATTTTCAAATGAATTTAGGTATTATAGGCATTGTTAGGCTCTCATGTGTATTTATAGCACCTAAAGCAACATCTTACACATAACAGGTGTTTAGTAAATAATTGCTTAATAGCTAAATGAAGACTTACATAAATGACTTACCTTCTCATAACTCTATGCCTTGCTTTCCTTTCTACACATCTGGATTTGTTCTCCTTTGGAAATCAGCACACTGAACCACATCTAAAAATATATATATATTCTTTGATTTCAGGCCCATGCTGAATATAAATTTCTGTAATTTTATTATTTGTCCATTTATCTTTGTAACATTTTGCTTTCTTAAAAGTTGAGTGACCTTTATTTTAACATCTACTTCTACTTTGAGGCAAAGCATTATTTTTTCTCTTATTGTTTCAAATAAAGCTTTTAAAAACTGTGTTCTTAGAGTATTCGATGAAAATGATGTTTTATGAAAAGAGATTTTGTGGCTTAGTCATGAACAACACTACCATAATTATGGTTCTGAAAAGACCTGCAATAAAAGAGACTGTTTAACTATGTTTAAACTGGTTCCCTATCTATATTTGACCAAAGACAACTTTTTCCCCACAAACCCAATATTCCATTCCAATGAAAACATTGCTGCATATTTTTTACCCTGTTCTTAGGTAATATGAAGAATGTTTCATAAAGATTCATGTACTGCACATACTTTTATGGACAAGTTCATTCAAAATTTATAAGCTATATCAAAACTGTCTCCACTTTTTACCGCATCCCCAAGTTTGTGAGGACCTCCAATTCTGAGTTCATTTGCAGAACAGAGATGAAGGCCACACTCTGATTCTACAAATGATTCAAACCACCTGTATTAGGTCACCAACTAGAGTTAGATCCACAGGTTCTCGATATCATGGACACCTCTACCTACAACTCTTCACATACAGAGCTCAGATTTATATAATTACAGCTTAATAACAAACTATTAGACCTATAGTAAAAATAATATGCACAATTCATCTAGAACAAAGGAAATCTATTTTCTCGCAAAGTCTTAATATATTTATTCTCAAACAGAATTTGTCCAGAGTTAGCTCAGGGTCACTGTAAAGAACACAGAGGCTCACAGGCAAGTTGATATTCCATGGGTGTTACAGGAGATTCACAAAGGATCTTACTGATTTAGATAGTTTTGTTCATTTGTACTGTGCAAATATGAGTGGAATAATATTAATACACATTTTGTGCTACAAGCTG
Organism: Neomonachus schauinslandi; assembly: GCF_002201575.2. NCBI lineage: Eukaryota > Metazoa > Chordata > Mammalia > Carnivora > Phocidae > Neomonachus > Neomonachus schauinslandi. Next base: position 155,761,601 of record NC_058404.1, read on the forward strand.
AACTACAAAATTTAGAAAGGTTTTAGAAAGATAGAATTTAAGGATAATTCTTACCTTTGATTTTCTACTATTTTATTTGATGAACTGAAAGCAATTAGAAAAATCTGAATATAGCTTCTAATAAGGCTTCTATTGAAGCATGTCTCATTGTTAGCGTTTCTTATATTAACCCTGAGTATTTTCTGAATTAGAACTTGGGACTCATGTTCAGAGAAGACAAGTGGATTTTCAAAAATTAGAAAAACCTTTTGCTATTGGAACTACCCTAGGAAAAAAAGAAATATAACTATAGTGTCCTAAAGTACGGATATAATTGTGAGGTCTACAATTGCTGTAGTAAATTAGTCTCATTCAAAAATCAATTACCTCCTTCAATATTTAACTCTCCTTAGGACTTTTTTTCATTAATCATTTAAAGATCACTGAAAACTTTGTCAAGTTCTCTAACTAAAAAATATGAATCACTTTCTACTCATTGGGGATTTCTTTTTAGTAGGAACCCATCTTATTGGCCTGCCAAGTCCTTAAAGACTTAGCATAGCTCTGATTTACAGCATAGCTGTTGTCTTTGCCTCGCTGCCTCTGCAGCAAGGTTTTGGCTGGTTATCCTACTTACCAATTCAGGAAGCTGACCACTAGCATGGCTACTGCTATTATAAAGTATCAAAGACCTGACGCTCAAAAATGATTTATTATGTGTGTGTGTATTTAATGATAAATCTGGTAACTTCTCTTTCTGTCCCACTGGAGCTTACATTCGGGTTTGGGGTACAGACAATAACACCATACACACACACACACACACACACACACACATGTATGCATGTTTGTGTGTGTGTGTGTGAGTATAGTAATATGTAGTAACGACAAATCCTTGAAAAATTAACTAGATTGAGAACAGAGACAGCGAATGGGGCTGTGACCATGAAATCAGGTAATCAACAAATGCTCCTCTGAGGTAACATTAAAAAAAAAAAAAAAAAAGCAAAAAACTGGAAAACATCAATGAATGAAGTGAAAGAGCAAAATTATGTGATAATTTTGGACAATGGTGCTCAAGTGTGGGTACCAGTAAATAAAAAACCATAGAGAGAGAACAGCTGTAAGGAACAGCTGCTGATCCATGCGGCATTTTGATTTCCTTAGAGGAATGAATGGTCACTGTCTCCTATAGATATTATAGCACCGTTAAATCTCCAAAAAGTGTTTAGGTCTTTAAGAGAACAGCTTTGCCTTTGAAGTAAGAGACAGCAGTCCTGACAAAGTCTTTTTTATGGTTCTGAATTATTTTCACATTTTAAATTGACTTGTTTAATGCCAGCATAAGAAACAGTAACAACTTCAGTCTTTTATTGAGGCATTTGCAAACAGCAAAACGTTACCAATGCTATTTTTAGTATACAAAATGGGATTTTTGCTCAGAATACTTCCTATATTCAAGGATATATCTTTAAATTTGTTGTATATAATGTTTATAATAAAAATATTCTAAAATAAAAGGATGAATTGCTACAACAATAATCAGGGTAGAGGAGGAAGAGGAAGCTGAATGGCTTATGGTTTATGAACTTGTAATGTAAAGTTATTATTTGTTGCCTCAATGTTCCATGAGTTTTGACACCTGCCTTGCTTGTTTGAATTTTTACTTTGTTATTGCCTATCTCTGGGTATCACTCTCCAACATGTGTGTTCAAGCGTAAGCCTCAAGATGACTTCTCCATTTTACGCATTCCCGCCTATCTATATTGACCCGGTTACAATCAAAGGAGAAGGCTTCCCACATACCACAGCATCCCCACCCACCACCCTCACTAAAGGCACAGGTTCTTGCTCTGCTTCTTCCCTGACTTCCATGACCAAACTCCAAGCTTTGGATGATTGTGTGTGCTTCCCTGGGCATGCCTGCCTTTGGACCTATGAATATAATAAATCCTTTCATTTCAATGTCTCTCCAAGTGTAATTCTGCAGCCATGTTGAAGTGATGCTTAAAGATTCCACAGAAGGGTCTTATGCCCCCATTTACAACACAATATTGGACCTTATTATATAAATAAAGCGTTGAAATTAAAATGGTATTTCTAGGGGCGCCTGGGTGGCTCAGTTGGTTAAGTGACTGCCTTCGGCTCAGGTCATGATCCTGGAGTCCCGGGATCAAGTCCCGCATCGGGCTCCCTGCTCTGCCGGGAGCCTGCTTCTCCCTCTGACCCTCCCCCCTCTCATGTGCTCTCTCTCTCTCATTCTCTCTGTCTCAAATAAATAAATAAAATCTTTAAAAAAATAAATAAATAAAATGGTATTTCTTTTTATAAATAAATGTTTACCTTTGGACATATAAACCAATGACATTTGAGAACCCTCAGAACAATACATGTGTAATTATATGATTAAGCAAAAAAAACTCCTGTTTGATCTACAAGGGACTGAATGTAATTCGTCAGGACAGAGAGAGAAGAGAATGTTGTTCATGGGAGAGAGCAGCTGAAGAGACAGATCGGAAGAGTTCAGGTCAAGTGGTCAAATCAGGTCAAGTCAGGAAAACCCTGGATCTCAGGCATTCCCCAGAAGCCAGTGGTCAAGGCAGAGTTAGATGAGAAGTCAAGATGTAGAACTCATATAAGTGACAAAATAAATGACAAGGCCATGGGGAGCAAGCCCTAGGGAACCAGGCCATATGTGATACTAGAAATCCAGGTAGGATGAGTATCAGAAACGAGACAAGCAGTTAGGAAAACAGAGAGCTGTGAGAATGAGAAGTTGAAAAAGTCATGATGCTTACTTCACATGGAAAACTTGCAGATTTTGTGTGTGATAACAAAAGCCAGTCCTAGGAAATAGCCTGATGTGGTCTGAACATAGGAGTCAATGAGTTACTGTAGGACTACAGCAACATGGTTGGATTGGGGGATGTGTTATAAAGAGTAGTTTCTGACAGGAGATGAGCAAGCATGGATTTATGGACCATTACATGAGGCTACAGGGAGCTGAGTTGTAGTTATAATGTATAGCCAGCCGTACAACTTGTCTGAATCGGATGTTTACAAGTCACATTCCTTTTAGGGTATCTTTAGAGGAATCAGGATGCGGGGCTGTTTATTTAAATGAAACAAGATATATATTTGAAAAAGACCTTAGAAGCATTTCTCTGTGACTTTAAGACAGTTTGCTTCTTCTCAGTCCCACAAGGAATGAAATTAGACTTTAAATCTCATTATTAAGATTGAATGCTTTACCTGGATTATTTGTGTTGAAGGGAATATAAATTCTACACTCCCTTACTGAGTTTTGGAAAGCCTGCCTAAGGAAGCATACCTGTGGGAATAAGGAGGTTCTAACCTCATCAGTTTAAGTGCAGACCATTTAAATAATTATGTTGCACCAAGTAATATATTCTTGTGTCCTATGAATCAATGTCAATTTTTTATGTCTTTTCTTTTCATTTGTACTAATAACTTCAATATCCCCTTATTAAAGTGACCCCCAAATATATCAAAGATTAATAATGTCATTCCAGCGTAGATTGATTATGATTGGATTCTTAATATTATTATATCCTCAAAGAATGCATACTACCTAAGACAGCACTTTCCTCTTTATTCTCATTATTCATCTTTGGAATATACACTTTTGGTATATATATTATTGGGGGAAAAGCCATAAAAATATCCTCAAGAAAATCATAAATGTTTGGATAATATATTAACTTAGTCTACTCTTTAATTTTACTCTGCTGCAGGCTAATATTTCCACACTTAAAAATTGTAAGGTTTAATTCCTTGTGAACGAATCGTAGCATTGTTTTGCTTATGAGACAAGATATCCTATAATAAAAAAAAAAAATACGTTCCAAGAAAGCTGTGGAAATAGAGGGAATAAGTAAGCATTAAGCATCTACTACATAATAGCACTCTCTTGGGCTACTTACAATCACTAAATCCTTACAACAGACCTATGAGATATGGACCATTACACTCATTTTTTTCAGGATAAGGAGACAGACATCGAGAGGATGAATTATCTGTCTAGGATCACGCAGTTGGACAGCAGCTAGGTTGCAACATCCAGATTTCTCTAAATACAAAGTTCATGCTCTTACAGCTTATATAGTCAGCAATGACTGTGTGGCCTCTGGATTCTCAGGGAAGTGGGAAATGGAGCAGATCAAATATGAACCCTTGAGCAGTGGGGCTGGCAGAAGGAGCGAAATAGCAGTCATCTGGAATAGACTGTATAGGAGTAGTTTTCTCTGGTCCTCCAACGTTCAGTCTGTATACGGGGACAAGATGTTAAGTTCATTTTGGCACAGATCTGAGCTAGTCTAAGAACTTTTAAAAACTAAAGCTAGCACATGCAGTGAATTCTTGGACAGTTATTGTGGTATACTACTTGAAAAAGTGATCGCAAATCTTCACCCACTGCTATATCTGCATCCTTTGCAATGCTACTCTTCAGGTATCTCCCTCAGAAATTAGAATTTATTTATTCATCTCCTCAATATGAGGTTCGCCCATTGCTTTGTTCAAGAAAATGTATAAATAGCAATGGTGTGCCAGTCCAGGAGTTGGTCTTAGGGAGCATATGCTCTTCTACTTGTTCCCTTGGATCTCACTAGTATTTTGTGAATAAGCCTAGGCCAACCTGTTCCATTTCTCAGGCAGATAACCAATAACCACTTGAATGTGACTGTCTTAAATAAGCCAGCATCCACTCACATTTCCTGCCGATAGCAGATGCAAGAGTAAGCTCATCCAAAAACAGCCAAGCCTGAACTCCATCATCTGGTGTGCCCAACTGATCCATGACAATAATAAATGCTTTTTGTTTTAAGTTTTGGCATGGTTTGGTATGCAGGGATAACTAATATAGTTGGTGAGCCATGTAGTTTGAAAAAAAGCAATATATACTCATACTCACATATCTCACTTCAGGGGATTCCATGAGTGTCAATGGTTATTAGTGGAAGACAAGATGGCTCATGAATTCGCTCTTCTTCTGTGAAGAACACACACATGATGTTTGACATATGCACTATGTAGTATTTTTTGATTATTATAATTTTTTAAGATTTTATTTATTTATTTGACAGAGAGAGACACAGTGAGAGAGGGAACACAAGCAGGGAGAGTGGGAGAGGGAGAAGCAGGCTTCCCGCTGAGCAGGGAGCCCGATTCGGGGCTCGATCCCAGGACCCCGGGATCATGACCCGAGCTGAAGGCAGACACCTAATGACTGAGCCACCCAGGCGCCCCTGATTATTATAATTTCTAACATGACTCTGAAATAAGAATAATTGTCTGGTATTTTAGTCTTTCTCAGAAGTAAAGAGTAGGAGTAGGCAATGGAGTTTGGTGGTTATCTCATCTGGAAATACTACATAGAAACCAATATTAAGAATAATTTTTGTACAAATGCAAAGATACAAGGATTGTGTGCAAATTTTAAAATTTCACTGTATATCTCAAACAATTGAATAAGATTTCTCTCACATTGTATAAAATTGATTAAATCCTAGGTGTTCTGTGGTTTTAACAGCTAAAAAAAAAAAAAAAGCACATTCTCAGCCTTTCTTTTGTGTTCTACCTTTATAGACATGCCACTCTGAATGGGTTGAACCTGTCAGAAGTGTTAGGAATTTTGAAATGAAAAGTCTGGCAAGAGAAAATAGATTCAATTTCTGCTGAACAGAAACATTTGAGAAAGCAGGAAACCAGTGTTCCTATTGTCTGTTATGTAGATGTTAGAATTTAATGAACTGTTAGATGGAATTACATCAGTTAGAAAGATTTTGATTTTTCCAAATGTCTGGTACATAAAATATTCTGAAAAATGTACACCACTGAGTAAAGTTATATATTTACTTATATAGTTTTCGAACCGGGCTCATCTCCCCCCCTTTAAATTTTAAGACATGTGTGATTTTAAAAAACATATAAAACAAGATTTTGAAATACATATCTAAAAGTGACACAAACACGATTTAAAAGGAGAAAAAAATTAAATTCTTTGAGATATAGGAGACATGATTATTTTAACTGAGTACAAATTCAAATTTCCAGTTTTCTGAGAGCTCGGGCATAATAAGAGTTATCAGGGACTTATTAAGATCTTACTATATGGGTGGGCGCCTGGGTGGTTCAGTCGGTTGAGTCCTGCATTGGGTTCCCTGCTCAGGGGGTAGTCTGCTTCTCCCTCTGACCCTCCCCCTTCTTGTGCTCTCTCGTTCTCATTCTCTCTCTCAAATAAATAAATAAAATCTTTAAAAAAAAAAAGAGGTCTTACTATATGGGTCCCTGGGTGGCTCAGTTGGTTAAGTGTCTGCCTTCAGCTCAGGTCATGATCCCAGGGTCCTGGGATGGAGCCCCGTGTTTGGCTCTCTGCTCAGCTGGAAGCCTGCTTCTGTCCACTCTGCCTGCTTGTGCTCTCTCTCTCTCTGTCAGATAAATAAATAAAATATTTAAGAAAAAAAGAAAATCCTACTATATATTAAGCACTACTTTAAGCACATTATGATTTTCTTTCACTTAACCCACAACACAGTAATCCTATGATGGAAATACAAAAGATTATATATTCTATTTTGTAGGAGAAGAAATACAGGATGTATAGCCATTCGGTTTAGTTCATATCCTGGCTTTGCCGTTTACAAGCCATATTAACATTCTCTGCTTCAATTTCCTGATCATTAAAACGAAAGTAACAAATAACTCACTTATTCATTCATGCAATTAACATATATAGAATACTATTTTATTATAAGAAATAGTTAGCTGGTGTATGTGTATATGGGTGGATGTGTGGGAGTGAGAGAGAAAGAAGGCAGATTCAAAATAAATAAGTGTGCCAAACATTTATACTCATCTTCCAACAAAGAGGGGAATCATAAAGAAACATATAGATAGCTCACAGCCTGGTGGCAAAGATAAGTAATGAGACAATTAATTGACAAAAGAAAGTGGTATGGGTAGATTTATCCTGGTGTATAACAAATTACCACAAACTTAGTGGTTTAACAAATGCACATTTACTGTCTTGCAGTTTCTCTGGTTAAGGACTCCAGACATGGCTTGGGTAAGTCCTCTGTTCAGGGTCTCAGAAAGCTGTAATCGAGGTGTTGGCCAGACTGCTTTCTCATCTGAACCCTTCACTGGGAAAGAATCCACTTCTAAGTCCACTTAAGTTGTTAGCAGAATTAATTTCCTTGTAGTTGCCTGACTGAGGACTGTGGAGTTTTGATATTTCTTGCCATATAAGCACCTTCAACATGGCTGTTTACTTCATCACACCCACAAGGAAAGGCTCTAGCTCTAGTCTGCTAAGACTTTGTCTTATATAACACAACATAATCACAGGAGTGACACCATATCATCTTTGCCATACTTAATTGGTCAGAAGCAAGGCCCAGGTCTTTCCAACATTCAAGAAAGGGGGGTTATTCAACAGCATGAACACAGGAAGTGGAATTTTATTTCTCACAAGTGCATTCTTATTCTAAGAAATTTGACTCCAAAGTATGTCAGAGAGAGACTTATAACTAAAATGACAATATGATATTTGAAGCTTTAAAATATTTATGAAATTTCATCTTGTAAAGTGGAATGACAGGAAGAGGAGGAAACAATAGTCCAGGTAAGTCTTGTGACAATGTATTGAGAGCAGGGGTAATGTATTATAGATCTTATTCTCCCTCATATTCCCTTTAATAGTGCCCTGTTGAATAACACAATCACAAAATATTTAGTTATTTATTGAAATATTTTAATCTCTTGATTCCACTTATATTCACATTATCTTCTTGACATTTGACATAAAGTAATATTTACAACTAACCACAATTAAAAATAAAAATTTAAAATGGCAAATACTTCTCTGATATCTTCGTCTTAAAGAAATGTTCTAAGTTTACTAATGAATTGCTATCCATCAGTGTTATTTATAAATTTGTACTCCACTTTTGCTTTCTAATTTGTATTATGTTGTGTCCAAGTTTTGTGTCCTACTCAATTCTTAAAACTTTTGTGTAGCATGTATGTCTAAGTCATATGAGTATCTTTTTCAACTGCTTAACTAATATATTTATATATATATATATATTAATATAACTGCTTTATATTTAACAATGTATTCCCAATCAATACTGTTCTTGCTGAATCAACAAAGGGATGTGACAAGCAATAAATTCAGTTTAGTATTGATGATGTTTTGTTTGCCAATCACTAAGTCACTTTAGTCATGTTACAGAAACAGACAATTTGGACTTTTCTTGTGTTTAACAGATAGAGTTGCACTCACTTTATCTAAAAGTTAAATTAATTTATTTAGATATAAATTTGGGGTGCCTGGCTGGCTCAGTCGGAAGAGCTTGTGACTCTTGATCGAGTTTGAGACCTATATTGGCTGTAGAGATTACTAAAAAATAAATAAACCTTAAAAAATTTAGTTAGAGGAATGCCTGGGTGGCTCAGTCGGTTAAACGTCTGCCTTCAGCTCAGGTCATGTTCCCAGGGTCCTGGGATCAAGTCCTACATCGGGCTCCTTGCTCAGCGAGGAGCCTGCTTCTCCTTCTGCCCATTCCCCTGCTTGTGCTCTCACTCTCTCTGACAAACAAATAAATGAATAAATAAAATCTTTAAAAAAATTTAGTTAGATATAAATTTAAAATTAAAGGGTAAAACAAATAATGAGCTTTCAAAATATTTCTAATCTTTTAGGTGGTCACAATAATATGATACAGGTTTTAAGAATTATAAACCTCAATTATGACAATACAACTTTTGAATGATAAACAGAGATGCCAATTATGATCTCTGAACCTGAAAATAAAGAACTATAATGAGAGGCAAATAAGCACTTATTTGGGATCAAAGAATTGCAATTTGGGGAGCACAGATTAATGTAGATACCCAAATAGTATCTTGCTTATGGGGTAAAAGCAAGGGTTTTTTTAATGAGGGAGAGGAAGAGGGGTTACTACATGAGTTGAAGAAAAGAAAACCAAAGTTTTCTGTGGGTATTAACAAGCTAAGTTACTCTGTTTGGGTTATATATGCATTGATTGACTACTCATTCTGTCTTCTCTGAAGTCCACAGCCATCGCCAGTCTTGTAATAAGGCTGTTCATTCTCTCACTGACTTCTCAAGCAATTGCTAAAACTGTTGTTTAGTCATCCAGAAGTGTTGGCCCAGTTAAAAGTGGGTAAGGCAGTTTCTTTGCAGTGGCCGCTTGAGCTCTGTTTCAAGATAGCTCCAGTCTTACCCGTTTTTCACAGGTCTAATAAAAATATCAGTAAATGAAAACTGTATTATTGTTATTTTTCTTAATAATATAAATGTAGTGTTTGGTAATAAAGACTTAAGTGTGCTTGCTCCCAAAGTTATTAAAATATAATATTTGTAATTAAATTAGACAAATATAGAAACCGAATCTTTTAGGGATGTCTGGGTGGCTCAGTTGGTTAAGCATCTGACTTCGGCTCAGGTCATGATCCCAGGATCCTGAGATGGAGCCCTGCATCAGGCTCCACACTCAGCGGGGAGTCTGCTTGTCCTTCTGCCCCTCCCCCAGCTCATTCTCTCTCTCAAATAAATAAATTAAAAAGAAAGAAAGAAAGAAGAAAGAAAGAGAAAGAAAGAAAGAAAAAGAAAGAAGAAAGAAAGAAAGAAAGAAAGAAAGAAAGAAAGAAAGAAAGAAAAGAAAGAAAAGAAAAAGAAAGAAAAGAAACTAACTGAATCTTTCAGTAGGTAAAAGTGTAAGTCCTGGGTTTGGAATCTTTAATACAAACCCTCACTCAACCATTAGGAGTTATGTGGCCTTAAGTAAATGAATTAAACCTTCTGTTCTTCAATTTGTTCATGGTAAATTTAGGATAAAAATATCTCTCATATGGTTATTTTGGAGTTTAAAGAGTTACTACACATAGAGAGTTTAAATAATGCATATGTAAAGCTTCGTGAGTACACAATAAATGTCAGTATAATTATTATTATTTTGTCAGATTTTGAAGGCAGCTAATATTTTTTTATTTCTAGAGATGCAGATATTTTTTCTTTAGAAATTTCAAAAATATAACTGATTTTAACATTACTAAGCTATGCCTAAAATGAATTGGAGACCAATTGAGAGCATGCTATTACAGGTGTGAACTAAACAACGTTAAGAAACAACATATTTTTCTGCAACTTTTTTTTGGATTTAGTAATGATTTGAATAATATAATGCTTTATTGTGTCATCTTTGAACAACTTTTTGAGAGATGTTTCTAAAAACTACAGGATGAACAAAAATAAATATTCCTATCATCAAAATAATGTTATGTTTCTAGTATTAAGTTTGCAAAAGTCATAGGATTTGTGAAACACCTCCCACTTCTTTTAATAATAAAAACTGATCCTGAGTGTTTCTTTTAAACATAGTATATTTGCTTTATCATTCATAAAATTATATATGCTTTAAAAATCAAGTTAATATTTGGGGTTACTTTGGAAATGTTAGTCTTCTTATTTATTTATTCATTTATTTTTTATTGTATGCAGTTATCTTAGCAGAGCCAATAGATAGGGTGGCTTGTTTCTGTGTTGCCACAATGGGAGCAGTCAAAATTGATTTTGTACTTTGTGTTGATATTGATTAGAAAAGAAATCTTGTGTATTTCCACAAAGTCTTTTAACCTACCAGAGTTATTTATGAAACCTAATTGATCCTTAGTATTTTTAAACATATTTAAGTCTCTAGTCTTGCTCTTTTAATTTATGCAGGTGGCTAACTCAAGTCATAGCAACAGTAAGGTTCATATTAGTTTTATAACATTAGTTTTACAATTATGTATGTGTGTATACAGATAGACTGAGAGAAAGAGAGAAAAGGAATATGTTTTTAGATGAATAAAAGTATACTATTAATAATCAATAATGATAAGTGCTTATAATTATGATTTTCCATAGACTTACCATAGAGCACTCTTAAGCAGTATTAGAGTAAGATGATTAATGTACATGACTAGGTGGTTTTCTTTTTAATACAGGAATTGTTGAAATACCTTGGAAAAGTTTTACTAGTTTTCTTGGATTATGAGAAATACCTATTTTATGTTTTCATAGTCATGTATGTTTTTTTTCTCTCAATTTTCTCAGTCACAAATTTATTCCCTTTTGTATAAATATTTGAATGATATCTCCCCACCCCCCAGTTCTAAGAAGGCAGAAAAAAAGTGTCTGTTTCTGATCCACATTGAATCCCTGCAGTCAGCACCTGTCTGGTACATAATAACTGCTCAGTAATTGACTGACTGAATGAATGAGTTAGGCTGTGAAATTTCTTTTTTTTTTTTTTAAGATTTTATTTATTTATTTGACAGAGAGAGACACAGTGAGAGAGGGAACACAAGCAGGGTGAGTGGGGGAAGGAGAAGCAGGCTTCCCGCTGAGCAGGGAGCCCGATGCGGGGCTGATCCCAGGACCCTGGGATCATGACCTGTGCAGAAGGCAGATGCTTAACAACTGAGCCACCCAGGCACCCCTAGGCTGTGAAATTTCTTATGGATGAAACTTGGGCACAAGCATTGCATTATCAGCACTCAAGCTCACTTTGATTAATTAAGAAGAATGTTGTAGGCACATATAATAGACATTTTATAAAAAATGATTCTGAAACAAAACTGGAGGGACGCCATGCAAATAACCACTGCAATTGCTTTTTATTTCACTAAGAATATCAATGATGATTCTGAAATAAATTTTTTTTTTCTGAAAGATATTTTTGTTGGTAAATTTGTTTTACTTTGAAGAAATTGTGTATTTTAAATTTATAATACATCTATATAAATCATAATCTCCTGCCCAATGGCTCTTTTATATAAACCATTCATTCTCCCTACAACCTAATCTCTAACACTGAATATCAATGTGAAGAGCTTAAATCTTTCTATGGAAGGGAATTACTTAAAGGGTAGGATCGGAGGTTTACATTACCATCTGATTGCCCCTAGGCTCTTGCCTCAAACTAGTGATTTCTGACAGAGACCTGAACTTTATAACCTTACAAGAAATGGAGAAACTGAGATCAACCAGGGTAAAGTAGATCTTTCACTACTAGGACACACTTGCTGAGAATCATCCAAGGTCCTGGCCTGCCAACTTTTAATATTGTATTAGGAACATTTACTTTTTTAACATATCAAACCAATTCTTCTTTTAGGTTCAGGTGACCTCTGGAGGGTTATCTCCAAATAGTAAGAAATCTGTACCTATTTTACATTTGAAGGATGTTAAATAGTAAGTGGGAGTTTTCTTCTATTTCCACTGTTTTATCATACCATTGTTCCAGTACTTTTCTCTCCTAAAACATGAAATAAAGTCAGTTGAATACTCCAATTCATAACTTGTCATATATATATTTTTTTTACTCAATAACAGAGTGTCTTCCTTCTTTTCTCTTAAATTTTTAAGGAGGCAAAAACAAAACAATACATATCTGAAAGTAAGTAGTAAGTGGACAAGTAGTCAAATAATGCTAGATATGTTGTCTTCATTTACTTTCACATGCATAATTATTTATTGGGTTTTTGAGTGCTGGGACCAGTGGTAGTGTTAGATAGGTAGGGGGTTGTACATAAAAAACACATTGTTACCAAACATTTATACTCAATTAGATGAAAAAAGCTATTTATTTAAATATCTATTATAACAGTGTCCAAATGGTGTATGTCTTAGGAAGAATAAGAAATATTTAAGCACTACATACTAACTAATTAGGTATTGTTCTAAGTTCTTTGTGTGTACTGGTTTGTTAAGTCTAACATATGCTCTATGTGATAAGTGGACATTATTCCCCCCCACTTTACAGATGAGAAAGCTGAAATGCAGGGAATGTAAACATTTATTCAAGGCCACACTACCAAGTAAGGAGCCAGGATTGGACAAGAGAGATGGACTCCAGAATCTGGGTACTTAGTAACATTTGGATTGTTTTTAGCATGTTGATAGGATATAGTGAATATTTGATCTCTTGTATTTTGTGTCTTACACAGCCTCATAGCTATATGACATTTAAGACCATGATTGTATAGAACTATTTCCTCATCTGCAAAGGTAGTTCTCCTATATCCAGATGCAGAAAGTATGAAAGAGTAGAAGTGGTAGACATGGAGGAGGCAAGTGCTTTCTAGAAGATGACTGAGAGGTAATCTATGAATAAAAATAAATTTAGATATTGAAGCCAAGATTTTGAATGAATAAACATTTCATAGGTTTTAAAATCTTCTTTTTAAGGAGATGTTTTTTAAGGTAATGGTTACAGTTAAAGGCCGTGAGTTATCTGAATTCAAATTCTGGTTAGCTAATGGCCCTCCTATTAGCTATGTGGCCTTGGACAAGTTGATTAACCTCTCTGACAGCAACAGTACATACTATTGTGAGGACTAAATAAAAATATTTGTAATGTGATTAGAGCATTTTCCAGCACCAGTAAAATAATAATAAACTCTTCTCAAATATAACACAAGGCTGAATATAAAGGGAAAAAATGAAAACAGACTGAATAAAAAAACATATTCCAAACATGGCTACTTGTGTTTACACTAAATAGGGTTCTGTAATCTTTTTTTTTAATTTTTTAAAGATTTTATGTATGTATGTATTATGTATCTGAGAGAGAGAGAAACAGAGAGAGAGAGAGAGCATGCAATTTGGGGGAGGGAAAAGGACAAGCAGACTCCACACGGAGCATGGAGCCCAATGTGGGGTTCCATTTTACCACCCTGAGATCCTGACCTGAGCCAAAATTAAGAGTCGGAGGTTTAACTAACTGAGCCACCCAGACACCCCAACTATTTGTAATCTTCTACCTTAAAATTCTTACATCGCAAATTGTTCACAGTTTTTTGTTTTGTTTTTTACCAACTAAAGGAACCAGTAATTCCTATTTTATATAAATTGTACCAGCAATGAGATAAAAAGAGAAAAATGCTTAATATTCTTATGAGACTAACATATTCATGATATAAATAATGTCATCATAGAGAAATATTATAGGTTGAATTTATGAACATAAATTTAAAATGTCTGAAGAAAATATTAATTGAATCTTAAAACTTATTAAAAATGAATTCTAATCAAATGTTGCTTATCCTATAAATGTAAGAAGAGTTTTAAGCTACAATATACAGCAATGCAGTATATCATATTAATAAAACAACAAAGTCTTATAATTAAAGAGATTGAACTAATTCATAATGACTCAATTCAACCCTATTTATGGCTAAACAAACAAACAAACAAACAAAAACAAACAAACAAAAAACCCTCTCAGGCAAAAAGAAATAAAAATATTTTCATGCCTGATGGAGAATCCTTATGTATATTATCTTGAAGAACATATATATGTTAGTGATGTTTACCATTGTGTCTACCTTTTAGTTCAGTATAAGAGGTTGTGACCAATGCAAAAAGAAAAACATCAAATATGTAAATATAAGAAAGGAAGGGGAAAATGTTATTATATGTTGATTATATAATCATTCCTTTAACACAATAGAATGAGGGAACAAAATCTTGTAACCAAGATCAGCAAGTCTGACTAAATTCTTACACGTTTTAGGAAAAAAAACTTTTTTCCTATATTTCATAGTTGTTTTTTTTTTCCTTTTTTTTTTTAGCTGGTCTAAGAATAAAATTGACATGAGACAGATTAATAGGAGAAAATCAGATTTAATTATGTATTTATGGGGGCTCCATAACAATATGAAACCCACAGGTTGTGACACAATTACATGTCATCCAGACTTAAGAAGAAGGTGGTGGGTGTCTAGAACATCAAAAGGAAGGAAGACAATTCACAGATGACAAAGAGTAACTGTTTTGCAAGCAGAAGTTTACCAGGCCATAGAGAAACAATGGGACTTACAGAGGAATTTTAACAGACTTTGCTAAATTCCTCCCTATCTACCACATCTACTTCATAAGATCCTGTAGTTATCTTTGGTGATAGTTCTTTTCCTGGAGCAAGAGTGCAGTCCCTCAGCTCCCTACATGATTTTTTTAAAAACAGAAATGCCACAAAAGCTGCCATAGAAGAATTTATTCCCTAAATAGGATACATTACTCAATACTTTCCTAGACAACACTACTGCAAATTAATAATAATAACTAATAATAATAATGCAAGCATTCACTGAAAGCTTACTAAGTCCATTTTACCTATATATAAAGTGTAAACTGTAATTCCCACTATTTATTGCATATAAAAGATTCCAGTTTCCACAGATAATATTATGGTGCATTCGTCTCAGTTTAGTCTCTAAGTAGAGAGTGATCTTCCTATCAGAAAATGATATGTTTTCTTAATTGCAAACAACAGCAGAAAATGCTAATCTTGCAGACAAAATGCAGCCAGCAGAAAGAACAAATGCACTGAACACTCAGGATATAAAAAAATGAGGAATTGTATCACCGATTAGCCATTTCATTACTCAATAAACAGGTGGCAATTTGAAGAATGCAATCACAGAAAACAAAATCATACATATAAATAAACTGATAGTACTCTGATACTTAAAAGACAAGTCTTGGGGCACCTGGGTGGCTCAGTGGGTTAAGTGTCAGACCCTTGCTTTTGGCTCAGGTCCTGATCTCAGGGTCTTGGGATGAAGC
This sequence comes from Neomonachus schauinslandi, assembly GCF_002201575.2. NCBI lineage: Eukaryota > Metazoa > Chordata > Mammalia > Carnivora > Phocidae > Neomonachus > Neomonachus schauinslandi. The sequence goes on from NC_058404.1 coordinate 155,777,241, forward strand.
CCTGCCTTGGGCTCCGGGTTCTGTGGGGAGTGTGTTTGAGGATTCTCTCCCTCTTCCTCTGCCCCTTCTCTGCTCTCTCTCTTAATCTCTCTCTCAAATAAATAAATCTTAAAACAACAACAACAACAACAAGAATTTAGCAGTCCTATGCAATGACCATGATTAGTGATAAGTGTTGGAAGTAAAAACCCATGCATCAAGCACAGAGCACTATCCTCAGAAGAATATCCAGACAAGGAATGTTTCTTTACACACACTAATTACAGCTTATTTTCTCCTCTAATAGGGAGATACCGAAAGAATTGTATCAGAGAGCAGCTTTATATCTTTTTTAAAGTCTGTAATTATACTCATGTCTGCTGCATATTTTACTACAATTTTGATAACTCTGATATTAATTTATCTGTCAGATACACAAAATATTATTTTTAAACTGAGTTTTTGACAATCCTACATAGTTTTTAAAAATTTTAATATGTTCCTACATTTAACTTTAATATATTGTTAAAAAGAAAACCACAGGCCCAAAATGGTGTCAGTTAGGCCAAGTCACTAAACCAAAGCTTAATACCTAATCTCACTGCAATTTCAACCCCCTCCAGAATTGTAAATTTTAACTGGTAAGCCAAGAATTTTCTGATTAGCGTCAAGGAGGTAATCTGTCACATGGGCCTGCTCTATCCCCAGGTCCCAAAGATGAGGAAATCCTCATGATAAGACCCCCTTTTTTCCCCCTAAGGGAAAGTGACCTTGCCTGGAGCAATTCTTTTCTTTTGTTGAATAAAACTTTCCTGCCCACTTTCCTTCCTATAAAAACCTTCTATCTTGTACAACTGGGAGATGCTCTCTACTTGTTAGATAGGATGCTGCCCAATTCATGAATCATTTAATAAAGCCAATTAGATCTTCAAATTACTCTGTTGAATTTTGTTTTTTAACAGTATGTAAAATTGCCTCATTCCATGGAAAATAACATCTTGTTTTTGTGTCTCATTTTCCACATTTGCTTTACATACTATCATTTATATACCTTTGTATTTATTTCTGCATGGCTAAATTTCTTCTTAGTCATTTTCCACATCAAGAAGCTCAACTGTATGATTCTGGTCAACTATGAAGTTGAAGGAGAGTGGAATTTGCCACCTCAAAATACGCCTTTTTGGCATAAGGATTATTTTAAGTTGATTATTTTTAAGAAACAGCAACCACAGTAGACGTTCTGATAACTGAGAAGTTACCCTTTTGTATTTACATTTATAGGGGAAAGCTTTATTTGTGAGTGTCTTCTTGGCTGTACCAGGAAGAGGGGAATGACTAAATCCCTAAACCTCATCAATGGAGAAGACAGAGATTTAAATCTGCATAAATAGCCCCACCCTGCTTTACCATGCTTTGCTTGGAAACCTCCCATAATTGGCTCCCCATGCCCCTGCCAACATCTTATTTTGTCTTTAACTGGAGATGTTATTTAAGGTGATGGTTTGGGACATTTGGGGGGGAATTACTCTTTTCCTAGGTATCCTTCATGTATACAGAAAGTACACATATTATTAAACTTATGTTTTTCTACTATTACCTCTCTCTCTCTCTCTTTTATTACAGTGGTGTCTCAGCCAAGAATCTAGAAGGGTAGAAGGAAAATTAGATTTCCTCCCTGACAGTGTTTTGCTATACAGAATTTATCTGGAATCAGACTTGATTCCAGAAAACTTATATTGTTTAACTTTTGGATATCCTAATCTGAGTGCTTGTGTTGCTTTATTTATATTATATATGCTATTTATTGTGTACTTAATATCATTTTGTATAATTTTACCATTTTATATTATTATGAAATTTAAAGTGTCCCAGTTTAGAAGTTCTCACAAGTAAAAAATGTTGAAAAATCTTTTGAAAAATAAATATTTCTAGGAAATTTATATAATTGAAATGAGTTTTTTATTTTTCCTAGGTACATTTATAATGAACTTTAATCAGAACATCTCTTTCTCAGATATTTCTTGGTATTTTACCTCAGGTTCCTTTCACTCTGTTTTATGATTAAATATGTTTATCATATTTTTCTTGGAACAAGTTCATTTCTTCAAACCTTTCCTCATAAAACAGACTTCCTATCCCTGATAAATCTCATAGCTCTCCTGTATACTCTCTTAGGAATTTGAATCATTGTTCTTCATTAGAATCTAAAACTGGATGTAATATTTCGAGCCTGGTCTTATAAGGGCTTTGAGTAATGGAAATACTGTCTCCCCTGATTTATTTCTGACTCTTATACTTCTATAAAATAAGAACCTGCAAGGTGTTCACATTGCTGACTTGCATAGAGGACTCTTCATGTTCTCCCTTCCACCAGAATCATTTTCATCTTTTTAAAATGCAAATTGAGCATCCTAACAACATGTTAATGAGAAACCAAAGCAAGTGTTGGCAGTCCTCTTTCACAACACTGTAATGTAGGAAAATGGAGTTTCCTTTTAGCAAGCAACTCCCTTGATAAGTCTAAATCTCAACCTTCACTGAAGCTGATGTGGAAATCGATCAATTAAATGACATCTTTACTTCTTTAACAAATTTGTTATATTTATTTATTTTAAAGATTTTTTATTTATTTATTTGAGAGAGAGAGAATGAGAGAGAGAGCACATGAGAGGGGGGAGGGTCAGAGGGAGAAGCAGACTCCCTGCCGAGCAGGGAGCCCGATGCGGGACTCGATTCCGGGACTCCAGGATCATGACCTGAGCCGAAGGCAGTTGCTTAACCAACTGAGCCACCCAGGCGCCCAACAGATTTGTTATATTTAAAAACAATGATTGGGAGTACTCATTTGCTTTTTTTTTCTCTCTTGCTAAAATGTCAGATTGTAAAATCTAACAATAAGATATATTTTATTAGTTGATAATTTTCTATAACAAGAGTCTAACCTAGAAAACTTATTGTCAGTACTGCTTCTAGTTACAAGTCCAAACTCTTTTTGATTATAATAATCATTTTCTATCTCACTAGAAACCCATTAATGTCTATAGACTCTCTTTTTTATGACTCTCTAGCAATTTCTCTAACAAAAGTAATGAAGTAACAATATGGAGTATCATTATCAGTTATTAGACACTTAACTGCTAAGTTGACAAATACCATTATATTTTTAAAATGAAAAGACTGGAATACAATTTGTTGCAAAGTTTGCTCTTTTGTAACCAAACTAACATGAGTTCCCTCCTTGATGAATCACAGATATGAACTACACCAGATAGAGTTGTCCCAACAAAAGAAACTTTATTTTCAGCAAATAAGAAGACCACAGGAATAACTTCCAAAGCTGGGACTCTCCAGGCAAGGGTGAATGAGTTCCTTCTATTCAGTGTTAGGATGAATATTTAGATAGGGGAGCCTTGCCATTGCATGTGGAAGAGGGCATAAGGTTGCACAAGCACCTTAAGGAAACATGCCCATGCAAATATTGTATGTTATGTAAATGAAGTTTGCACTCCTCTTTGGGCAGATATTGTAGTATAATAACAAGGTAAAGGCAACTGTCTTTACTCCATGGGTCACTCCATGGTCCATCTATGCAGGTGTGATTTGGGGGTTAAGCTCAAAACGGTCTGGGTGGTCTGGGTTGGCCAGAGCTCTTCCTCAGAGTAGTCACTATTGTGTGAGGATTCATTTTGATTTCCATTACAGGCCATTGGGTGTTTTGCCTGAGTTAAGAGATGAATTGGAAAGAAGAGCTTAAGGAAAAATGTGGGACAAAAGGCGGTGGCACAAGCAGGTGGGAAGTAAAGGTCAGGTCTTGGGGTCTAGCTGATGACAATTTCAAGTGAAATTTTTTTCTTTTTTTTTATTTACTGGGTAAAAACATGTTCAACAAATAAAAATTGTAATGTGGATTTTTCTATATTATATCATTATTATTTAGACTATTTGAAAATTTTATTTAAATTTATTGTGCTAGGAAATTTTGAGAACATTCAGATTCTGAGTGATAATTATTTTGACCAGTAATGTTCACCATAAAATAAGAGTGCTTTTGAAATATATAAATTCTACTATTAGGGTAAACAATAACAATGTTGAGTGGGTGATCGTATTTTTGAATGATGCTATCTGGAAGAGTATGAGGGCTGAGGAATACTAAATTCTTCATATGCTATTTATAAATACTTATTTTTTTGTTCACAATAGACAAATATAATTTGTAAATCCACAATTCATATATGCATTTTATTTTATCTCTATCTCATATCAAGAAAATAAAACAGTTTTAGGTTTGACATACAGAAAACACTTGATACAGGATTCCAGTGGAATTAGTAGTCATATTTAAGAGTCAAATCAATAAGGTCTTCTGGGGCAGAGGACATTATTCTATTTAACAATACTGACCTGGATAAAATAAGGTAGAAAGAAACACACAGATTATCTAGCTCAACCACCTTATTTCACAGATAAGAAAGCTGTTAGTTGGGCGCCTGGGTGGCTCAGTTGGTTGAGCGACTGCCTTCAGCTCAGGTCATGATCCTGGAGTCCTGGGATCGAGTCCCGCATCGGGCTCCCTGCTCGGCAGGGAGTCTGCTTCTCCCTCTGACCCTCCCGACCCTCCCCCCTCTCATGCTCTCTCTCTGTCTCTCTCAAATAAATAAATAAAATCTTAAAAAAAAAAAAAAGCTGTTAGCTGAGACTTACCGAGGTTAGTTTATCTGACAGAAGTTGTTTGGTTATTTATTGGCAGAATTACATCCCAAACCTAAGTTTTCTGAATTTCAATCCAGTATTCTGTCCACTATGTCATGCTGGACTTCCATATAATAAAAAAATATATAATATTAATTTTTTAAAACCCTCTAATAAAACTTTTTAAAATATTTGGCTTGTTATGTTAAAATAATTGCAATGATATTTTATTTATATAATATAGATTTGTAAATAACTTCATTTAATGAATAGTATCAGATATTTGTCATTTTCAAGTAAAGTTCCTCGTTAATTTTAAGTGAATATTTGAAATACCAACCAAAGGTAAAAGGAAAAAAAAAGTATGTTCTCTGATTTTTAAGAAACCAAATAAATTTTCTTCATTTTTTTTTTTTTTGTGCACATGATATTCAGTAGGCACTGCAAAAGAGAAAGGACAATGAAGCCAGAGAGATAAGTGAGGTTTATGCCATAAGTGGTTTTGTGAATTATACTAGGGAGATTAAAATTTTCCTAAAAACTATGAGGTGCCATTTTATGCAGGGGCATAATAAAGGCCAGTTAAAGCAAGAAAATAGGTGGAATTAACAACTAGAGAATTAACATGGAAGTTTATAAGAAGTCATGTGTGAATAACAAAGCAACAATGGTGAAAACAGAAAGAAAAGAAAGGTTCAAGAGATATGAAACGAATAAAATGCTAGATTTCAATGAGTAAAGGAGAAAATGAGATGGAAAAATCACCAGGAACGAATTCCTGATGTCTGGCTTTAACTTGTGGATAGCAGTACATTCAGGAAGAGAGAAAATAAAGAAGGAGAATTAAGCATAATTGGAAGTAAAAATAAGTTTCATTTTAGACATTGAGTTTGAGGTACCTGTGAGTCATTCAAATGTTGATAACAAGTAAGTACAATTTACAAATATGGATCTAGAAAAATAAAGTTTTGGTAACCATTAGCATATAAGGGGTAGCAGGAATTTTAGATATAGATGAGACCTCTTAGGATTTAGATATAAATCAAGAATAACATAAAGCTAAGATAAGAATGAAACTCTGCTCTACATTTATTTTTAAGTGTCAGATGGATGAATGGTAACTTGAAAATGAAAGTAACTGAAATAGCAATAAGCAAGGAAGCAATGATGTGGGCATATTCCAAACCCTAGGTGCAGCTCAAAGTTCCTCTTTACTGATATATTGCCATTAAAGTTGGGGCAAAGGGAAATGTTATTTTTCTGCACAAGATATGGGCACAGTCTCTTCTTTAGGATTTGTTTCTTCGAGTTTTCTTTTTTTCTTTTAAGATTTTATTTATTTATTTATTTGAGAGAGAGAATGAGAGACAGAGAGCACGAGAGGGAAGAGGGTCAGAGGGAGAAGCAGACCCCCGGCTGAGCAGGGAGCCCGATGCGGGACTCGATCCTGGGACTCCAGGATCATGACCTGAGCCGAAGGCAGTCGCTTAACCAACTGAGCCACCCAGGCGCCCTCTTTGAGTTTTCTTTTAATTTCCCAGGAATATGGTTTTAGAGCTAAACTGCTATCATCAGCCAAAAAGGGTTGGAGTATATGATACCCACATGAGCTCTAGGCATTAAGGCAAACCAAGCTCCACTCCCCACCCCACCTTTGTTCCCATAACTTCCAACACCATGGCTTTCTTGGAGTGATTTGTGAACCACTTGTACCTTAATTACTTAATCCAAATACTAATCTATGGAATCAGAATGAGGTGAGTGGGTGGTGTCCTGGTAAACTGCATTGACAACAAGTACCCTTTTTGATTGTTAGATTTCATAAAATTTAGAACAATTATTTTAAGTGTGAAGTGTAAACATGGGCTTAAGAACACAGGACCATGGGGCGTCTGGGTGGCTCAGTTGGTTAAGCGACTGCCTTCGGCTCAGGTCATGATCCTGGAGTGCCTGGATCGAGTCCCGCATCGGGCTCTCTGCTCGGCAGGGAGTCTGCTTCGTCCTCTGACCCTATCCCCTCTCATGTGTTCTCTCTCTCTCAAATAAATAAATAAAATCTTAAAAAAAAAAAAAAGAACACAGGGCCATGAAATCCATAGTCTAACTTTTCCCCATTCAATATGGTAGCTAGTAGCCACTACCTAATGTAGCTATTGAATACTAAAATTATGTCTGATGTGATGAACAGAATTTGCAATTTTATATAATTATCATGAACTATTTTTTCTTTTTTTTTAATTGAAATATATTTGACATAGAATAGTGTATTAGTTTCGGTTGTACAATAGTGATTCAATATTTATATAAATTATAAAATGTTCACCAAATAATTAACTTAAAATTTTTCCTAACTTAAATTTAAATTTAAAAACTAATATAAAACTTTTAGGTATATTTTATAAAACAAATAAGGAGTTACCATTTATGATAAAGGTATAGTATCTGAATTGACATGCTATGTATGAGTACACACTGGATTTGAAATTCTGATATAAAAAATGTATATATATATAACATTAATAATATTTATATTGATTACATATCAAAATGATAATATTTTGACTATGTTAGGTAAAATAAAATATAAATACATAATACATGAATAATACTAAGTATATGATATATTATATATTTACTATTATAATCAGATTAGATCGATTTATATAATATCTAATATGCTATATAAGCATATATAACAACATAAATATATAATATATAAATGAAATGTATTGATAAAATTAATTTTTCCTCTTTTTATTATTTTTAAAATAACATATGTAGCTGGAATTTTATTTCTCCTGAACAGCACTTGTCTAAGCAAAGGTATATCACATGTTAGTTTTCCGTAGCTGCCTAGCAAATTACCAGAAACTTAGTGCTTAAAACAAAGCAGGTTTATTTTCTCTCCATTTCCATGGGTCAGAGTGGAGGTGCAAATTAGCTGTGTCCTTTGCTCAGGGTCTCACAGTCATGGTGATAATCCCATCTGGAGGCTCAACGGTAGAAGAATCCCTTCCCAAGCTCATTCCAGTTGTTATCAGAATGTATGTCCTTGTGGCAGAAAGACTGTAAGCTCTGATAGGTGGCCTACAGTTCTTTGCCATGGAGGGCTCTGCATAGGCTGTTCACAACCTGTCTGCTTGCTTCTTCAGAGGCAGCAGAGAGCAAGAGTAAATTTAATGAGATGGAGATTCATGTAACATCATCACAGAAATGACATCCTATCACTTTTGCCATAAAATGTGACCTAATCATAAGTGAGGAATCCATTGCTCTATTCTATGCGTTAAGAGCAAGTCACAGAACCCAGTTTGATTGCACTAGCATGAACATCAGAAGGCAGATGTCATTGAGGGTCATGTAGAGTTTGTCTGCCACATATCTGTGGTGTCACATGTCCAATTTATGTCCCTAGGAGAGCACATTGTCAGCCAGCACATGGAATTCTCTTGTCACTGAGTTTTCATTCTATTAATTATATTTAACATAAGCAATCTCATTGAAACAACTCTGTATTACATAGAGTTATGAATGGAAATTAATTAATACTAAATATGCAGGAAAAAAATGAAGCTATTTCCAGCTATTTCGCTTGTTGGTTCACAACACTCTCAGGAGCTTCCTGGGTGTAATTTAAAACTGCCCCCGACATGGAGGGGAAGGAGGGACCAAAGAAAGAGGCAGACCACTCTAGGTTGGTAGGTGGCAGTTTTCATAAACAAATGAAACTTACATATGAGGCTTTCTTGGGCAGCAAGACCAATGGATCCCCACTCCTGCCGGCCAAATCTTAAAATTTTATAAAGAGGTCTTAACTGGGTTATACTGTGCAGCTGTTCTCAATACGACATCACCATCTCAAAGCTATGTCCTTGGAGCAGCCTTTGGGAGCAGGAAAGGCAGGGGAACCACAGTCCAAGGACAGGGGAGGGAATGAGGAGCCTCTGAGTGCTGTGGTCCAGCTCACAGGTCAACCAGCGGTCACATCTTCTCAATTATATTTCCCAACACTTGTTCATAAAATGACATTCACTGCTAAAGACCATAAAGGTAAATATGAATATGTAAGTAAGAGGTTCTGAACTTAAAATCATATTGCTATTGACAAAAAACTAAAGGCCATGTCTCTTTGGCAAAACTAAGTCAACTCAAATAATGGATATATTTAAATTGTATTGCTACTCACTTTAACTCACTGTTCAGCTACTCTAAACTTAAACAGAACCACAGGAAAATTTTGTAGAAAAATTAATTTTCGTATTAAGTTAAACCATCTATGTCTTTAACCCCCTTTTGCTAATAGCTATTTTGTGCTAATATAAATTTCCTAAGAGCAAAATTATATTATTGTAAAAGAACCATGCATAATAAATAAAATGATTTTACATGTAAATAGATCATATTTGTTTAGGAAAGATGAACAAATAATCTCACTACCTGAAATTATATTATGGTACAGTATAGTACACTGCATAATATAATTTTATTTTATGCTGTTATAAAACATTATATTACAAACCAAGCATACCTCGGAGATATTGTGGGTTTGGTTCCAGACCCCTGCAATAAAGAATATCACAATAGAGTGAGTCAAATAATTTTTATTTGTTTCCTACTGTATACAAATTTATGTTTGCCCCATACTGTAGTCTATTAAGTGTGCAATAGCATTGTGTCCAAAAAAATGTACATACCCTAATTTAAAAAAATACGTTATTGCTAAGAAGCGCTAACCATCATCTGAGCTTTTAAGGAGTCATAATCACTGATTACAGGTCACCGTAACAAATATAATAATAATAAAAAAGCTTGACATATTGCAAAAATTACCAAAATGCAACACGGAGACACAAAGTGAGTAAAGGCTGTTAAAAAAAATGGTGCCTTTGGACTTGTTTCATGCAAGATTGCTACAAACCTTCAATTAGTAAAAAAAAAAAATGCAATACCCGCAAAGCACAATAAAGTGAAGTGCAATAAAATGAGTTCTGCCTATACAGGTTTACTGCTGCCTTTATTTCTGTGTAACTAACCATCCCCAGATTAAGTGGCATAAAGCAATTATTTATTACTTTTTATAATCTGGTTTGTCAGGAATTTGAGCAGGGATTAACTGGGTGGTTATGTTTTATATCTTATTAGTGGGGGCTCTTCAATAGCTGCATTCAGCTGGTGATTGAGCTGGGCTGGAACATCGCAGAGAGTGTTACTTTTATGTCTGATGCTTTGGTCTTCCTCCGTATGGCCTCTCCTTGTGACTAGCTGGGGCTTCCTCACAGTGTCACGCTCTTAGGGCAGTTCAACTTCTTACATGACCACTGGATTCATGAGTGAAAATGGTAGTCTAAAGTTCTTAAGGCCTAGAGCTGAACTAGGCACAGTATCATTTCTGTTGCATTCTTTTGCTCAAAAGGAGTCAAGAGTTAGCGCAATTCATGTGTTTCAGTCTTACTAGAAAACGAAACAATAAAATCCTGAATGATTTCATTTCTGCCTAACTACATCCTCTTCTGTCTTCTTTTTTCCCAGTAGACTCGGAATTGGTATCTTTTCTTTTTCTTTCTTTCTTTCTTTCTTTCTTTCTTTCTTTCTTTCTTTCTTT